>NC_071286.1:78259026-78592206 GCF_943735745.2 Anopheles bellator | reverse complement strand
CACTACTTCTCTGATCCTTATTTTGTGGACACTGGGTTTATTCACGCGGTTTTTGTTCCGCTGCAGAGTCAACCAAATTGTGGCCACCAACTACTGATTGGGCGTTCGAGTGGGATTGCGGTTTTACGATAAGCGCGGCTAGAAATTCGCTATTCTGTTATCACGGAACACACCACTGATCGTTCGTCGATCGCGCACGACGGCAATCCGATTCTGGCACTTCGCAGCTGACACTGAATCGTTCTATTTTCCGTTCCGTGTGCAGTTCTACTATGTGGATGTGTGCTGGTGCGGGTGTTAGTGCTGCCGTGAACGCCACGGTGAAAAGAATCACGCACGAACACGAAATCGCGAAGCCGGTTCGTGCGTGGAAGGAAACGTCAACCGGCCGCTGTTTGTTTACAAACTAGTGAGAGCCTGGTGAGAGCCTGGTGAGAGCCTCGGAAAACAGCTGTTGACGGCATTCCGGATCTTTCACAGGACGTTTCTGCCCGGAAAAGTTGACCCTGGAAGACATTTTCTAAAGGAGATCGGAATAATGGTAAATTACAACATCACAAGAAATGTTGGTCCTTTTTAATCGGTTATTTGTTTGGTTTTCTGTGATTTTAGACTTACAGAGTGAAGTGAGTGCCTCGCGGAGCGCCTCACTAATTTGCTGGTTCGTGTCTCGGCTATGAGAGGTATGGTGATTTTGTTTTAGTTTTCATTATTTCCAGTTTGAAACAGTTGGCACGTGTTTTTACGCCATCCTCTTTTGGCCTTGAGAATATGATACATTTTGTCAGACATCAGCGAGGCCCAACCTTATCTTGCTTCCCGAACGATCCTTTTCATGGCCCCGCACCAATCCCGGCTTCACCGGCACCGGCTGAAAACAAATTCCCGGCTTATACTATTCCTGGTGTTCCTGTGTCCCATGCTTGTTCCTTTCGCCTTCGGGCCCGTCAAGTCATTTTTCCTGTACCGGATGGCAATTGCATACGCCAGGCATCCGCCCTGTTGAGCACAACCCATCTTCTGCCCCGTCTCGACGACCCGGGCA
Organism: Anopheles bellator; assembly: GCF_943735745.2. Taxonomy (NCBI): domain Eukaryota; kingdom Metazoa; phylum Arthropoda; class Insecta; order Diptera; family Culicidae; genus Anopheles; species Anopheles bellator. The sequence goes on along the minus strand of NC_071286.1, from coordinate 78,591,161 downwards.
ATAAGCAGACAGCCACTTACGGGGGGTACCTGGTGTGGTTGGTGTGCAACGACACAAGACATTCTTCACAGCCGTACCTTCGCAGGGTAGAGATAGTGGTGCTGGGTATTTGTAGAATAATTTCCTCAGAAAGCATGCCCCATAACACGGTAAAGCGGTGTGTGGAGCCGTCTAATGCCTTGCCCTGTCGTCGGTGAAGATGCTCTCCGTGTTCTGTTGCAATGACAGCGATTAAGAAGTTCGTTCTAAGATGCAGCCGATTCCGGGCCCGTCTTGGCGTTCGCTCCTCTTTGTGTCCTGGTCTTGTGCCGGGGCTTTTGTGGGGCGGCAACGGGGCAGACAGCAATCCTTCGCCAAAGGGCACCTACAAAATTTGTCTTGTGTGAGCCGGCACTGGTGGGCATTAATCCCGAACCGGATGGCTCTGGTGCGGTTCTGGAATAGCGAAAGGGCAGGGCACCGAAAGGCGATACTTCTTGAGGAATAGCTTGGCCTTTGGCAGGATTTTAATGATTAATAGCCGTTTATAGGTGCCTTGGTTGCTCCCCTTGAGTTGGATTTGTACTCCAAACTTCCACAATTTATTGGTCTCTCGTGCTTAACGGCAATTGTCGCTGGTTTTTGTGTTGTTATCCTTTGTATTACAACAGATTAGACGATTATGGCAGTGTCCATTTAAGACAAGGTGCTCATTGGGTATTAAACTATGATGAACTAGAACGTTCATCGAATTCAGGTCGTTTAAAGGATTCAAGCAACCGTATGCAACGGATTGCAGTGTTCGATCGGCTTTTTGTAGTTTTACGAACAAGTTTATCGAAGTTCGGAACATGGCAAATCCACAGGGAGCCCGACGATGTGTTTGCCCACAAACTGCACCGGAGTTCCTGTTTGTGCTGCGGTAATCGAATTCGGTTTGGACCGCTTCCGCGTGGCAGGTGCAACTGAAACTGCATCTTAACCCGGTTGGCTCGGCCACCGATGGGAATCGGATTCCCGCTGATTGCACAGAGCTTCGACTTGACTGCGACCGGGTGAGGATGGATCTTCGCCGATTTTCCCGAAATATTTCGCATTCCTCGGCTACATCGCCCGAGCCGCACCCCCGATAGTTGTTAATTCAATTATGCAGTGCCCGGGAGAAGCTTCAGTCCTGCCGGCGGGCGACGTAGTCGAGTTCCGCTTGTAACGAACGGTGCGCTCCCGGTGGAGTTTGCCGGATTTGCAGCTATCGGTGCCACGTCGTAATTTTGCCCTTTTCGGTGAACTTTTATTTTGCGGTCCGTCCAGCGGGCGGAACGATCGAAACTCGGCGGACTAACTCGCCGTGCGGTTATTTCTTGCCGCGGATCGGAACTGAAACTTCTCCCAAACGGACCCAACGGAGCAGCCAGGGCCGCATCATGGCATAGCGTGGGGCAATTCATTTATCGATTACGAGTCTGAGCTGAGTCGGTTGGGAGGAGTTTGCCAACTCGAAACGCCCGGAAAGGTATTTGCCTTCGAGTGATTTGGTGGAGCTTTTTGCTTCCGTTCTGCGTCGTAGTCCCTGGATGGTGTTTACACGGTAGTAATTGATGGAATTAATTGGGAGCACTAAATCAGAGGCGACTTCTCTCGTCAGCAGGCTCCCTGGGCGATCATCGTGGGCGTGGTGAAGAGATATTCATTTGCGCTTCCACGGACCGGGTGACGCGGTTAAGAGGGTATCGATCATTGCTATCGATATTAATATTCTGCTGGCGAGCTTTCCGTTTTGCCATAAACCTTTTCATGACTATCAAATTCCCTGGACATTCCAAGAAAGGACCCCGGATGAAAGGTGAGAAATTTTGCCTACCAACGCCGTGTTGGGTGTCGCCTAAGGAATGGTGGAAAGGGTTTTCGAAAGGGTCATCTTCGATACGTAGAATAGCGTCATACCCTTTGATGACAATGGCCGATGTTATGGTGTTTCAATTTTATGCATCGTTCTTCGACGGGTTCATGCTACGGATAATCCTCGTTTGATTAAATTCCTGCATAGCGGCCCTTCATCACGCTCATTATCGACGGCGGAACCTGGTGCGTTTCCAAAGCCACTCGAGCCAAGTCAAAGGCGGTCCAAAACGGTCTTTGGCACCGCCAAAGGCCGGACAAGGGGTCGTCAGAATGATTCCAACGGCCGTCCCTGACTGAATGAGAGAAATTGCTTGGCGGGAAATCGGGAAATTGAATCCTGCGGATCACGGTGATGATGCGTTATCATTGCATTGGCATCGAAAGGCTGGTGCTCCTTCTTCGTGCGCTCATTGGAAGTAGGATTTGCAGTGACCATGCTTGGAGGCTAAAAGGATGTTAAAAGGGCATAATGTCAGCTATTAATTTGCACCGGACAAGGCAGAATGAACCGAAGGCTCTTGCTCTTGGTGCACCTCGTGGGCCGTGTGTGGACAGTGTATCCTTTGTGAGGCAGCGATGGGCCAAAAACTCTTTAAATTTGCGGGGGAAATCAAATAAAGCCTTAGGCAGCTGGAACTGTGCGATGAAATCGTGTGGAAGGATCAAAACGTTCGATTACAAATCACGATTCCGGTTCGTTGTTCAATATCACTCCACGCCGATCGGAAAACACTTTTGGAGCCCGATTCCGAAATGGAATCGAATCAAACGGCCTAAGATCCGCGTGTGCTCTTTGGTGTACCCCAACGAGCCAGGTTTTGGGCCAGTTTCGTCAGCCTGGCGTGGTTGCAATGGCCGGCAGCTAAGGCTTGCCTCTTGCCATCAGATCCCGGCTGATGTCGATTGGTACAGTTTTGCATGCGGCTCGTCCCCAACGGAAACCCGGAAGTTGAAGTATTTAATTTTCTCGTTCGCCGTCGGGCTCCAGGCGGGAAGCCCCAACGGCAGCGCAAGGCGCATCGATGGCTATCGATTGCAAGTGTCCAACACTCCCGGAACAGTACCGGACGGTAGACTTTCGGCCAGTTTCGAGCGAATGGTTTGGAAAAAGATTCAATTTGCCGTCGTTTCCGACGGGCTGGTTCGGGTGTGCCACGGGAAACGTTTGATGGGGCCTATTAATCCGATAGCGCAATGTAACGTAGTCGCAGTGAGATTACTTTCCGGCACCGGCGAGGCGTCTCTAGGGTCGGAAGAGGTTTGCGAAAATGAACGAAAACCAATTTGGGAGCCATAATTCTTCAATCTCTGTTTTGAGCTGTTTCAAGTCTGTTTTTGAATAATTTATGTCTTATTTAGTTTATATTAACTCTCCACTTTTTGTTTGAATTTTGTGCGATGCAAATCAATAAATTTTAGAATACATTAAAAGTGAATAAATTAAACGAAATTTATTTCCGCTATGGCCACAATGCCGTCCCATAAATCGATAAATGCCCCGAGGCAAAGTGCGGACCGAAAACAAATTAATTCAATTGGCAAATAAAGTGACCCGCACATTAAATTTATAAGCGAATATGCCAAACAGAACCGTAACCGTGATTGGGAAAAAACAACCCGATACAATATGGAAACAAAGTTCATCTCACGGCCAATTTCACACCAGACTAGGATGCGGTCGATCGGAGCTTCTCTTCGTCCTTCACGCATACCATGCATAATTCACGCGCGCCGCTGACACTAATTTAATAAAACAATCATTTACGCTTCCCGGTTCGATATTAATGTCATAAAGTATAATTGGTCCACTGGCGGGGTGTGGAAGTGAGCGGAACAGGACGAAGAATTCGTTTTATCGCCACTCGTCATGGGCACGGCCAACCGGGTCCATCGCACCCAACGCTCTTTGTGAGACCCTCGCATCCTGGTGCAACAAGCGGGTTTGTTCCAATAACCAGTTCCGTTTCATTCTTTTGGTAATTTTCATATTTGTTCATACACTGATGGTGAACAGCTGGGATGTGATCGCTTATTCGTTCACTAGACATGGTTCAGGCGGTTTATGGTAGAACGAAATGTTGCACAAAAAATGGTCAATAATTAATCCTAATGTAGCCACGAAGGAATATTGATGGTCACCTCAAAGTAGGCCCTTTCGGTTCTCCAATTGGCCTTCAGCAAAGAGATCCAAGCTGTCAAGCGGAGAGCTTAACATTTTCACAGCTACCTAGATGATGTAACAAAATAAGCACGTTTCCAGGTAAGCCTGGCTGGTAGCTCGTTAAAGAAGTCCCGAGGCACGTACGTTTCAATTTAAAACGCCTGTTTTATTTGCGCTACATTAAGCCCTTAATGTTGCCCATTTGTGGAACATTCAGCAGCAAGAACCGCGAAAAGTGTATGCGGACCGTGAGAAGTGTTTTCTCTCTCTTTCGGTTTCGCGTGAAGTGTTTGCTATTGTTTGCTTGCATTTCGTACCGTCGGACGCTGGACGGGATGTTTCACTTTGTAGTTCGATATTTTCAACCTCACTTTTACCCTTCAATTATCCACCATAAAGCGTAGAGTGAGCAAAGCAACGGCAGAGGGTAGTAATTAAATTCGACGCCTACTAGTTTGCACTAACGTTCACCACTCGCACCACGGCGGTTGCGTGAAGAAATTGCGAGGCGCCGGAAATTTATGGTCAAACGCTGGGACGCTTCCACAGCTGCTGCGGATGTTCCCTTTTTGGCGCATGCCGGACCTTTGGTTCCGTTCCCCAAAGGTCCCGTAGCGAGTGGCGGGCAAACAGCGGCGTTCGGTGTCGATGGGGGATTAAAATAAATATGAATTATTAAGGACATCAACCTATTTGTCGGCCGTGCGGGGTAAGTCCGTAATTTATAGCCGATCACCGAGACGGGGCCAACATTACGCACACACGCAGGTGAGCCTGGGCAGCGGTGCATCTGCGCGGCTTTACTTTCATTATGTTTTTATTTTCTGTTAGCAGTGTACAGCGATGCGACGCGATGCACCGCGCTGACCTCCTGCTGGGAGGTCCTTGCGCTGCGAGTATGCACGTTATTAATTTGTCCCTGCCATGGAACAAGTGGCCGCCGAGCTTGGGCCCCGATACTGAATTGAAACGCGTTGTTTGAAACTACCAAGAATCGGCGAGCATATTTTAATCGGAACAACGTGAAACAGATACGTAAAAAAAGAACCGGCCCTCCAATGATTCCGCCCAATTTTCAGTCAATTATTTTCCTCCACGCGGCCTCCCGCGGATGGGTTTTATTCGGAAAATGGCGAGGAAATGTTTTGCGTAATGCTTCACAACGCTCGTTAAAATGATATGCATCGCCGTGGGATAGTGTAGTGTTACATTTCAGAGTGAAGCCCGCTCGCTGCTTGATTAATTTTGGGGCATGTACCGACCCGGAGCATCCGTAAGTCGTTGAGGAAATTGGGTTTGTCTTCGAAGAAAATTGGTTGATGGGGAAATGCAAAAAAAATTGGTTTCGAAATGAAAACCTTTCAAACATAACGCTCATCCGTCCGTCGGACAACCTTGGGCTTGTGGCCTTCGCGCGAAATATCATCCACAGCGTAATGATTTTGCGATAGTACTTTAGCTTTTATAAAACAAACGGATTGGAATATATTATAGACGTAAGAAACCTGATTTAGATAGTGTGATAAATATTTAATATTATGAAACACTGAAATTAAATTAAAAATATTGTAAAATATCTCGGAATCCGTGTTCTTAGCAGTAAACGTTCGAAGTCCGCATGGAATGGTACGCAGGACCGCAACGAAAGGTTGGTACCGGATGCAGTAGCAAAGAATCGTGACAGGAAGTAAAAAAGGGGAAAACCCCACAAAAGAAGAGCGACCATCGGTGTCGATTATTTTCCGTTGATTGAAACCCACCACCATTCTGAATCGTGGTCTATGGCGTGTGGCCACTGAACGTTTATAGGCGAACGATGATTCGATTCCTGTTCGCGGAAACCCATCGCCCCGTTACCTAAACCAAACTTTGTAATTTGTAGGTTTTTTCGCAGATCGTTTAGCACTGCACAAATGTCTGCACTTTTTACGCCACGAACCTTTCGGACGGCGAGTGAAAATGAGTGAAACTAATTACTGCGAATGCGGTTCAGCAGGTCCTTCTCGATCCTTTCGGGGGAGGGGGGTCCCGGGGTCGTCAGTTTTTACTCGGTGCCCTCGCAAAATGAAAAAAAAAAAACAATCACGAACACGTTTCCATCATTCACAAACACGAACGCAACGCAGCGGAGCGCGCGGTTGGGAAAACGTGCTTCGTCCGTCGTGACGTGTCGTGACCGCACGTTTTACGTTTCGTTTTCCCCCTCCGGGCAGATCCTTGGGGGAAAACTCCCTACCGATCGGGGTACGAAATACATGCGCCCCTGGGCAAACACTCTTCCGGCGAACACGCCGGGAAAACGGCGTTCACGAAATCGTGCCATAAAATGATCGTTGCCACGTCATCCACACGCTGCACGCAAAAACCGCACGAAACGGGTTGCACTTCTGGTTCCCCGAGAGGCTTGAGACGATGGACGATGGAAACCATATCTTGCCGCGACACGATGGATGGTATATAATTACGTGCATAAGCATTTATTGCCCCACGTTCGCCCGTGTTGTGGCGGCTTAGTGAAGATTCGTGATGGCTGAGGTGCTGCTTCCAAAAGTGCATTCGCGGTCTCGTCACGCGAGAAGCAGATCACATCTCGAAAGGGATCAGGTGTTGATGTTGCCCTCGAGCGACAGATTGCACTTCTAAATCATCCACCCAGAAATGGAAGTGATTTGAGCGGGAACGTGTGAAAGATACAAACGTTTCGTTTCGTACAAAGCGCGTTTCGTGAAGAGGTTACAGAGGTGTGGATCTTGCGTTGCGTTCTACTATCGCGAGAGTGCTTAAAAGCTTCGGGTAATTAGTTCACGATGTGCCATTGCACCATCAAAAGAACCCTCGAAAAACCGTTCGGGTTTGATGTACACTTTGTTGCTCTATCGTGCACTTCGCTCTTTGATGCAACACCCCGATAATGGCGGGCAATTTATGCACGCTTATTAATGCGCAGTCCCGGTTACTACCGGGTTCTTATCCTGTATCCTGCCCGAAGCTACTCCACTTGCGGAGTAAGGGTACCCGTGGTGGGCCACAAAAAAACCGCTGGTGGTTTTCGATAAAACTTACGAAGTGAACATTTTCTTCCTTCTAACTTTTGCACTTTGCCTGGAGTTTGCTATTTTTTGCAGTTCCATTTTTGCTCCTTCGCTCCCGGGGGGACCGACAGGGAACGAGAATCCGTGACGACGCTGTCACATTTCACGGTGGATGCATTCCCCGTTCAGGAGGCCGATTTATGTACCCATATTCGACTTACACTCCCGGTTTTCGGGTTCTTGCCAATGCTACACTTTGCCGACGCAACCACCGTTTCATTTGGGCGCGTTTTGTTGTAAAACTGGCCTGACCAATTGCACCGCAAAAGGCAGAGCCGGAAGTGCCGGGAGGAAGTGCAGGAACCAACCAGCGAAAAAAAACCGCAAGGCAGAAGATAACAACTGAAACTTTCGCCAAAAACCTCCGCTCTGGCGGTCGCTTTCGGAAAGTTCGAGTAGTTCGTGTCCTTTTTCGGCGCACGAGTTTGGAACTTCCTGGTCCGATTTTTTGTCCCCTGTCGTCCAATTTGGTTCGAGAGGAAGGCTAGAGCATCGAAGGTCCGTTTGGGGTGGCCAATCGAAAGTTTGCACAGTGCGCCGGACCACCTCGAGCTGAACGGGGCGCAGTTGTTGCATTAATTTGCACTTCCGGTGCCCGATCCGCTGGAGTTGGTCGGTCTGCGGTCCCGGCCGGTTGTGGTTCCGGGCGTGCTTTCTCCGAATTCGGTGAATGTCCCTTCGCGTGGGGTGTCCCTTGGGCGATTTATGTTGCAGTTTATTTTTCTTTTCTCGTGCTGTTGCTTATTTTGATAAACCATCCTCAAAAACAGAACGCAATGGCAGTATCATTGCGGAACTAGAATGGAGAAAAAAGAGGCGACTTGTGTTTTGCCCACCCAAGCAATCTCAGCGTGTTGTAAGGCGGAAGCGGAATGGACAACAGTTTTCGTCACTATGTTCCGCTTGTTGTCGGACACGGGAACCCGATGATTGACGCGCTTCCGATTCCGAGCCAGTCGACCGCGACGAATGGCGGATGGCGAACATAAACTTTAATTAAGTTTCTCGCTGCACCATTCTTTCCGCCCTCAGGACACCCTCAGGGGGAAGGAGGCTAGTTCTGTAAAAAATGCATCTCGTGCAGTGGGGTTCACTGAAGAATCTCATTCCCGGATGCTGCTGGAAGAAAAGCACAAAACGACACAGTAATGAAGTGGCCGCTGGTAGTGAAAGTTTCCTGCGCTTTCCTTCGCCCTCGTGTTTGAGTGCTTTCGAAGTATTTGTGGAACAGGAGAGAATCGCTTTTCGGTTGATTGATTTCGTGGAGAAAGCGCAACACAAAGCATCTTCACGCTCGACGAGTACTCATTAAAATTGCAGTGAAGCTCCGTAACAAACCACACTAATAATGGTAGAGCATCGTACATTTCGTGAAGTGTTTTGTGATTTCCTACTTCAAACGAACCGTTTTCTGAACAGTCGAAATTGTTCAGGAAAACAATAGTAAGATGAAGTACAATAAGTCGTCCAATTTTTAGCAAGAATTATAACAGTTTTGGCTTCTAAATAACATCGGTGCAAACGATGTTTTCCCATAAATTAATATTGAAGCTAGAAAGCTTTTTCGTTTGAAAACCGATTAATCGGCGCGGGCAAACCACAAGAAAGCACTACAAACCTACCAACAAACAATGGAAATGTTCCACTGTAACTCATTGCGCTTTTTGCGCCAAGAAGCAACAAAAATACAAAGGATAGCCACATCTGTCTGTGAGCGTGTTACGAGAGCCTTGCGTCCTTGCCTGTTGTGTCACGCACCAACGGGTTTCATAATCTACCATTTTTGGAACGGGCCAAAATAAACAGACCACAAATTAGGCCACTTTGCCTCGGTGCCCCGCTGTTGCTCGGGCATCACGATTCACCTGCCCGGACCGGTCACGACCGTTGGCCGCTGCCGACGTGCCTGTGCCTGCCGGTGGGCTCTACGCAATTAAAGGCGTAGTTTTGCTGCTGCGTACGTTTGCGGTTCCCGGTGTGTGGTCCCGGTCCCGCTTCTCGAGTCGCACGAGAGTTTCCTTTTACAAAATTTTGGTTTACGAAAAGTTTACGACGGTCCCGTGAGCCGTCAGCACACTGTCGCTAACGCTGCTGATGTTGATCATGAGGTTTCTTCTACGGACACGACCGACCGACCGCAACCCGTAATGGGGTGGCAGGGGGTGGTTGCTGGCCGGTGTGGATGTGTGAATAATTCGACCAGAAAAGTGGCTAACATGATCCCGGCACGTTCTGCTCAGGGGGCGTCGGGTTCCTGTGGGACCGGTCGGGTCTGGTCGGTCGGGGTCGTCGGTAATGGTTGGCCGGTCAAAGGACCCGCGATCCTCGCTCCCGACGCGCAGGAGTGGATGGATGGATGGAAATAAATCTTTTCCTACTGCTGCCCCGGCTAATGGACCTAGCGGGTAAAGGATGCCGGAACCAGCCGGAGTGTTGTGGTGCGGTCAGTGTTGTGTGGCCATTTCCCCGCCGGGGTCTGTCATTATGAGCGTTGGCTTCTGAGGTAACACTAAACGCATTATAAACCTCTAAATTAATGCGTTAATGAGATTTTGTTTTGAGTACACTTCCTCGCAAATCCTCGCAGTGGCATCAATTTTGTAACTTTGGTTGAAATTAAAATTGAGTAGAATTTCAAAAGTAGTTCAACAGTCTCGAAACAATCAAATACGGAATTTAAAAAATAGCTCTTAATGACGCAGTACTCGATGAATTAATTAACTAGGTGCTTAACTTTTCTGAAATGATGTGCGATGTTCAATTATTGCATCATCCTTCAACTCGTTAAAAAAACTTTATCATTTATTATTCATCGCATGAACAATTGCTTTAATTATCGTTTTTGTTATTTTCCCATTTTCCAGTGAGGCCATTCGGGTTGAAGTATTGTGCGGTGTTCCGCCAGACACGTGACGATGAGCTGAGCACAATGATGTAACTGACGGGTTGCAAGTTTTGCGGTGCCAAATTGAAAGTCCCGGCAGCAAAAAACCCGCCAAAATCTGTTTCCGACCTGGCCGCCGGCTTGCGTCACTCTCTGCGTTTTTCCCCGTTGGCAAGCGGCCTCTTGTGGTAAACTTCCTGTGGCGGATGGAATGCGCGAATGGAATTGTATTGTTACGCTTTAGTAAAGAATGTCATTTGGAACGGTATTGTACTCACTGCTACTTCCGCATTTTCCCCAAGCCGAAGCCGGTGGATTACTAATGCCGCTTTGCGCGTGTCTCTGATGAATTGTTTCCGACGATGGATCGAGTCGGAAAACAAAATTATAATAAAAAAAAGCGGCTGAGGCCTGAACCGATTGCCCAGCTACCGTGCCAAGGATCAACTGGGTTCCTACGGGGTCCTACGGGATGATGCTGCAAAGTTCCAACCTGTGGCACGGCTCCAGCGTCGGAGTGGAGCGGATGTAGCGCCCGAAATGTATGCAAATGGGAAATCTATGTAGATGAAGTTTGCTTCCCATTGCTTATGGATGACATTGGCACGGCCCGATCGGTGGCTTATCGCGGTGTCTGGCGCTGGTGATAAAACGCGGGTTCGATTATGCTCTGCCCGGTTTTCTGATGAGCTTTAGATTTTTATGAAGCTAATTTGGGCAGCACCCAAGTTGGAGCTGATGATCCAAACCCCGCGGAGTGCGTTTGTCAGATCTGGTAAACGTAATGCTGACAGTTGATGAAGAAATAAACAAAAAGAAATGGGTTCAACAAAGAGCGTGAAATTGAGCTTGACTCGTCCAGGGTTTTTACTAAGAACTTTATTGACTCGTATTATAAGAAAAATAATAAAATAAAATAATTCACTATAATAAACCACTGTCGGTATGTTGAGTTGCAGTGGCTGAATGCCGTTCAATATCGGTGTTCAATCTGCGACTGATACGACATTTTCACAAATCGCAAATCACATTATCGATACTCGATGTTCCGTCGACAGCTTTCCATCAACCGGAATCGAGCGAGCAGTCATCGCGCTTGATATCGTGACTTCGAATGCAATTACCGTTTTCATTGGCCCTCAGCATAAACTATTGTCCATCGGCAATCGAGGAAAGGTGCCGAGAGAAATATATTAGAATATTTTATTCATCGCTGCTTGAAAACCGCTCGTCGATGGCATCGTATCGCCCGCACCTCTCACTTTACGGGGTCAATCGTTCGTCCCAGCGAGCGAACACCAGTAGAGCACCCGGTTTCCGGTAGCGCCGGAAGAGCGCCTGAAGAGCGCCGAAAAATGATGGAATCGGGCAAAACATGCACGCGCTTTTTTCCCTACTGCGAACGCCGTTCCCGAGAACGAGCTGGAGAAAATTGATTTCCTGTCGAGATCGCTGGGCTGGGCTGCTGGAGCCCCGTTTGTCGGTTGTTCTTTCGGAACGAACACCGCGCCGATTGTGGAGATGTTTAAAACAGCAGCCACGGAACCCGAAAATCGGTAAGAAAATAGTAACAGATGGAAACCAATACGATGATGTTCGGCCGTGGCCGCCATGTCGCGTGGCCCACCGGCTTGCGGAGATTGATTTTATCCAATAAAAAGCGCCGCAAGAAAAAGGCCCCCGAAGCATTGCCCCTCAGCACTTAGCGGTTGTCTGTCTGCTGCTGACAAACAGGTTATGTTTACCGGGAATCCTTTAGACGGATCTAATGCTATTTGTCCGTGCGGTGCTCCGCTTTGCGAGTGAACATGCCCGGCCTGTCAAGCCTTTCTCTTGTGCCGTGATTTATTTCCGGTTGCTGGGCGTTCGGGCAAAGTGATCCAATCGGCAGACCAAAATTGGATCCGACCGGAAGACGTTTGATGTGTCATCGGTTCTTTTGAACTGGGAAAGGACAACCGTAAGGAAATGATTGCCATCTCAAAGGACGGGGAACTGGCGTGAAGATGGGTCTCCCTCTCACTCGTTCGTTTTGCACAAAATATCGTTACGTTTAATGGCGCTGTTAAAATACCAGTTTGTCAAGCTTTGAGGCGGTTCACGTAATGATCGGATCCGTTTCACGGAAAGTGGGTCAGCGGAAAGTGGGTGCTGAACATGTGTAGCTTTTGCAATCTGCGAGGCTCAATCGAGGCTCACCGCATAAGGAATCCGTCTGTTGCCACCTCGTACCGTGCCGGAATCGGCACGGATGCGGTGACCAAATGTGAAGTGCACATTAGTGAATAATTCACTTCCCATAATTTGTGCGGTTTCGGAACGCCACCAACAACACTCATCCGCGTCGAGCAGCCAGCACTAATGTGTTACCCAACAAACATTAAGAATTTTTAATTATCCCCACTCCGCTCCGGTAGCGCCACCGCCCTTTGAGGGTCTGGCCGTACGTGTCGCTTAATTATGGTTCTCATAAATCCCGGAAACTCATCCCAGTTTAACCGGGGTCACTGCGACTGCGGCTGAAAATTCGGCTCCGGCCACACTATTAACCGTCTATTAGTTATGTGGCCGAGCCATGATACCCTCCTACACGTGCCACATTTTGTGCTTGTAATTTAAAATAATTAAAGCCCGCGGAACCTAAACCGGTCGGGTCGGGCTTTGAAATGTGGACTGCTCTATATTTCAGCACGGTTTCGCGCGGGCTTAGCGCTGTTCTTTTTGGGGGGGGGGGAAAGGACACGTTAGCAACATTTGTAAAACATGCGACCGAAGGACCCGAAGGTGGCACAGTGGCGAGGAACAGTTTTTGTGGCAAGGCTGTTTTAGAGACTAATTTATGGCCCCGTATGGGACGGACGGAAACCGCACACGGAAACCGATTACCGGTTGATTGCTGAGCGATGTGCCAGAGCTTGTAATCGATTGCAAATTATTCACCACGGGAGTTTGAAGTTAATCAAAGCAAGCATTTGTTTTGATGGTGAAATCAATGGCCGTGACATGACAAGATTAGGTTGATTCGTTTTTTTCCAGGAGATATTTTTAGATCTTTTGAGGGCAGTTTTAATCAATAATTCATATTTAACAAGCTTCACCCAATAATTTGTCGAAGTTTAAAGTATCGTCTTGTAAATTATTTCCTCAATTGTTCATAACCAACGACGGAACAGAACGTGAAGTGCTAAGTGTAAGTGTTTTGTAACGAGGACCTTGCTCCGTAGAGTAAAGCCTTCAATCTCTGGCCCTTTCTATAGCTATCAAAGGTACTGAAGTGAGCAAAAGGGAAGAAAACAGATGTCTAGAGTATTTATGGTAAAAGTTTGGGTGTTTTTGAATGAACAGCGGCATCAAGTGACTGTCGGTGGCCTCAGTGTATTTCAGAACACATTCATTATGCGAAATTGAGATAATTTTACCGATATCAAAGGTTGTGTCTTATGTTCAACGAATGGAAAATATAGCGAAACTACGGACCGGATATTTCCTTACGACAGATGCTGGTATCAAAGGCATCAGCATTCGTTCCGTCGACGAAAATAGAGGACATTGTCCTGAGCGAGCAGAGCCCATTTCGGCGCATTTTCCAACAAAGTAGCCAAATTTTGTCACCCAAAAGCACATAAACGACTTCCCACCCAACCAATAATATAAGTTATCATCAAAGTGTACTGCGACACCGAGCGTTGAAGAGGACAAAGTAAAAGTTTCGTTACCGCCTCGGGAAGAACATTAAACTTTCAGTGCACAGCGCGGAGGTCAGGACATCGCCAGTAGTCAAAGTTCAACTGGCTCGTCAAAAGCAAGTACTCAACACGCATTTTGTAGCTTTTGACCGAGGCCACAATGTTAATTCCGGCCCGGCAAGAAAGTTATGCCAGGTAACTGTTTTCCCTCCTCCAGATCGGACCGGACGCGGTGCATGCGAGTAACTCTGGGAAGCCGTACCTTCTTACGAGTTGCGCGAGGTTTCTTCGAAGTTACGCCGGTCAAACGCGTCCGTGGCGGCAGATTGTGCATCATTTATTCAAGGGCCCGGCCGGGAAGCGGAACACCTGTCTTGAGCTGCAGTAAAAACGACTTCAACAATGTGTCGGTGGGCGCCAAATTAACTTCACCGGTTATGAGTTCGGCACAATGTAACTTTCCGCAAACAGTGGCAATAATGTTAGAAGTCATTTGATCATCATTCTCATGATCATCCTTCGCCGCCAGCCAGGCGGCGCATTCGAACTGGCCCGTAAGGAGCTCCGCCACTTCATTACCGCAAAAGTAGGTTCAAGATCGTTATCGTCGTAGAAACGTGCGATGAAACTTGGCCGGGAGAAGCCGAAAAGTTTTGCAGTGCTAAAATCACACAGATGACTGGCCGGTTTTCTCCCGTTGGCTGGTCCTGGCGCCGTGTAACCTATTGCCATGCTTTGGTTTGTTTTGCTTGTTGGGCACGAGAGATGTGCCGACCGAATATTTCATTTTAATGATCATTAAAGATCAATATTGGAATCGTCTTTGAGTGAGGAAAATGTTCAAAATGTAATTGTGTTTTCAAGTCGAACTGCCGTTTTATTGTATTGTTAAAACAATGTTATTTGTTGCTAGACTCAGCGTCGAATGCCACAGAACACATTCTGGTAGGAAATTTAAACAGCCGAACTTTCGGTGCACCATTTCAGCATATTCAAATTAAGAATGCTTCGCATGTTTGATAGCCGTGTTCCGTTTCACTTTTTTATAGGCTTTTCAGCGAATTGTCGCTCAAGATCAGCCCCCATTCTGTCGCGTTGTCAACGGCGCACATTAGAAACGCGGCGCAGAATTATGCAACGTTTGTCGAACATAGCGGACACGGAATCGTGGCTGTTCCGAATGACCAGGCAGGAACGCGGATAAAAGAAGCATTTCCCCAGCGAGCACCCGGTACCGGAAACGTACCGGCCACCAGGGCCGCGAACCGGGTAGGTATTAACATATGATTGTTTTATCCACTTCGCACCGAACCGATACGTGATACCCGATTTTTTGTCCGTTTTAATGCTATTTCAAACTGGCGGTGATCCCCGGGGCCTCGCGATAGGTGTGACCACGGCAAGTGATTCACCGGTTCTACCCCTCTAATGGTTGCACTTCTGTGCATCTTTTAATGGTCGATTTTTGTCCGCTCTTCCGGTGCCGTTGCCATCGAACGCTGTACGGTCCTTGGTGGGCTCTCCGGAATGGTCATTGCATTTTCATATGGTTCCTTCCCGATGCCGATGACTTCCTATCCGTGTACCAGGCGGCTTGTTTTATCAGTGATTCGATTTTTTATCGGCTCTACCGGAATTACCTATGCCACTCGCCACCAACATACAAGTGGAATACGGAATTTAGCTGCACCTCCTCGTGTGGACCGATTTTTGGTGTCGAATACCCACCGGAACGGACACCCAGGAAGAGAGAGAGGGAGGCTTGAATTTTTATCATCATCGACAGGCAGGTTTTGGTTAACATTTTACGATGGCACAAAAAATGTGAGAGACCCTCCTTTGTGGAACCGGCTATCGGTAGAACCGGACACGTTCCGTGTGCTTCGTGACTTCGGTGGTGCTGGCAAAAATGAAATGTTCCGTCCCCGCGTGGGGGCCCAATTGGTGCCCGTCGTACCGACATTAGAAGGAACTGAATGCAACTGGACGATGAACAGAAAAAAAATCGTGAGGAATTAAATATGTTTTATTCATGAGTCATTTTCACGATTATGAATATTCAATTTTCGAGCCGTTTTCGTGTGCGGCATAGGCTATAGGGGTTGCGGCACCGCACGTAATCATGCCGCGTATTTACTGTTTTAACTACAAAGGTGGCGCAGATCGCTTGGTACGGGGAATCCTTCGCAAAAGGTGACCAAATAGCTGCAAGATACAATTTCAACCAGTTCAGCGTGGAATCTAAGCCTTTTTTCGGCAATCAAATTGCAGATGAAATGCACGAAAAAGAAATGTTAAATTTTTCGGCACGGAATGTGAAAAGGCATCGCTTTTAGACCATAATGAAGGGCAAAACCCGTTGGATTAAAGAGATATCGAACGATTTTAGTGGTTTCAGAGATTAGAAGTGCGCTGGAATAATGCATATTCAAATGCAGTCTAAAAGCGGTCTGAGTTTTATGCATTTGCTTCTCTTCGAAAATTGTAATTCAAAATAGCATTTACTTCTAGTTTCTCGTGCAGTATCAATTGTTATTTTCATTACTACTGATATCTTTACGGTTAAGCCGTTAATGTTATTGCACCGTTTTCCCGGGCGTCCTACTTTATGAACCATCCCGCATCCGATATCATATCTTCCGTAATTGTTTTTACAGTTTACTGTGGGCCAAAATTAAATTACAATAACGCGTCTAATGAATCCGAGCCAAACTGGGCGTCCGGTGTCGTAAATAGTGCAAACGGAATGGCATTCTGAAATTGAATAAATATAAATTTGGCCACTTTATGCCACAGACCAGCCGTCGTCGGTCGGTCGTTGTTGTGAAAGCCGCCCCAGAAGAGAACCTTCCGGTTTCGGTCCGGTCCGGATCCGACAGATGGAGTTTGAAGTCGAACTCTCCGAATTGGGTATGGCGTGTCCGGTTCCGGGCAGTGTGCAAGTTGCCCCACAAGGTTTGGGCCATCTGGTCAAGAGCTACTTGGAAGCTGATGAGCCTGCACCGCGCCAGATGCTGTATGGTCGATGCGCTCACGTCCCACTTCCGGAAGCGGACCGCGCGAAAGAGGTCCTTCGGTGGCTGTTGCCGGCCGTGACAGCTTCAGCGTACGCAGATCTCGCACGCAGAGCGTGCCCGTTTTCCCGGTGGCACCCCGCCGTGGCTCCGGGACAAGATGGAGATAGCACAGCATTCTCATTTTCGCACTCTGCCCTCGACGGGCATAAAGTCCTGCCCGTCGAAGGTTTCCGCTGGGTTCCAGGGGGCCAGGCATACCCCGGTGGGGTGCCCGTCGAGAGCTAGTTCATTGTTTGGTACGAGTTGGGCTGTGTAACTGAACGTGAAATTTATCCACACTAAGCTCGTAAACTCGGTCGGCAACGAACTCACCGAGACGGCGAGGGCAGAATTAATTGTATCCATTTTTGAGAGGGCCCACCATAAATGAAACCGAGCGCGCTAACTAGTGGCCAACTGTTTTGCCCTCCGTGAGACGTCGTGGGGATCCTGTGAAGCACGTCGTTCCGGTGGCCGTCGTCTGGGCGCCCTCTGGTCAGCTCCCGCTATGCACGGTCCTATTCGGGGCTTTCCTGCCGTGGAGGCCCACGGTAAGGTTTTTGTTTGCCATCGGTCCTGGTTCTGGATGTTGTAAATGCGCGCGTCCACTCACTATCTCTGCTGGTTTTTGGTGCTGAAAGGATGCCACCGTGTTGTACGCGCCCGGCATACAGAAGGGACCGGAATCGTTTGCGAAATTCGGGACGACCAAACGAATGACAGCGCCCTGGATGGTTATTGTGTTATTTTTAAAAGACCCACGGCCAGCTCGCCGGCTCGTTGAACGCCACCGTATCGTTCTGGGGCGTGTAATAGGTTCCGATGGGTCTCCGGTCGGCTCACCGATACCGCCAGCCAGTAGCGCGGTGCTCTGTATGGCGGTTGAAATATTTCCAACGAAATAAATCTAAGTCAACGGAAGATTCATATTGTTGGGCGTCGGGTTCCCAATATCGGTGGCCGTGGGTTTTTCCGGGATAAATGGTATCCCCGAGATACCGATGGACAACATTCGCCCACAACGCAGTTCTGGGCCATCCTTGCACTAAGTAAGGCGGTTTTCATAATGGAATTTTAACCAACTCTCTTTTCGGCTCTCCTTCGAGTGTCGTGCGTCATGTTATTTATAACGCAGCAACCAGACATCAGAGTACAAGAGCAGAGCGTTATCATGGCTACCAAGTGGTTGAACTTTAATGTTACTTGATGTGCTCGAATTAATGTCAACGACCGTCCTCGTATGAAATCGATCAAAGTAGCTATTGCCAATCTTTTCCACCCTGGTTGCTGTTCATTTAATGTTGAGTTAGAAAGAAACATATAACGGACAGTAGACGTAAGTGTTGGGCCGATCGGGAGCTACGCGTTCACCCTCTTCAACGCTGTGTCAGTGTCGTGTCAGGGTAAGGATTACAAATTCAATTTAAAATTACTCATTCTATTCCCACCTCCCTCGGTGACTGCGATCGTGCAGCCGAAGCCCGTCTCAATCAATCGACATCCTCGAAACCGGTGGAGCAGACCAAAAACATATTAATTTTATTTCATTTCACACGTAAACCGGTCGCCATACTTGCCACCGTAACATTTCGAGCCGGGGTTCCTCGGTCTTCGGCCGGAACGAAATTGAAATACCCGGACCGAACCTGCTGGAGGCACTCGTCAACTTTACTACGTTTTCCGATGCGGAAGCGCAAAAACGTAGCCCGGAATACGCGCACGGCACGATAATTTGCATCGTTAGCTGCCCGTGTGCCGTGTCCGCAATCATCGTAAAAATGTGTTTCTGTGCCAAATTTTTAATGACCCTCCAGAACGGGAGCAGGTTCCAGTTCCCGGTGCTCAGGATTCACGCACAACTTTCTTACGTGTACCGCTCACTGTGGCTTGGAGTTCCCGAAGGCAAGGCGCCCGACGTTTCGGGCGTGTACTTAGCCGGGGAAAGTTTGGCCTGGCGACCATGCTACTGCATGCCACTGCAGCCGGGGAGGCCGGGAAGCTGCAGCCGGGAAACGGAAGCGGGACAAAAGTTGTGGAACAACCTTTTCCCCCATTAAGCTTCCAGACAAATCCTTCCGCTTTCGGCAATGGCCCTGGTGGTGTTGGCAAGGTTCGCTGATCGTAGATTTCTTTCTTCGGCTTCCCAGGAGCAGCTACGCCAAGGCAGCACTCGGTAATGCACCCAAATTACGGTAATTTCCTGCTCGCTCCGTTTCTCCCGCCGGCACCGGATTTTGGTCGGTGAGCATTTAATAGAATAGAAAGAGTGGAGAGAAATGGAAAAGTGTCTAAACTATGCACCTTCTCGCACGTTGGTTCCCGCTGTCCAGATCGCCGACTCGAAGCGCGAAACTACTTCCGGGCAGTGAAATAATTAATTAAACCATCGCGAGTGCAGCCCGCGTGCTAAAAATGACGAGCCGGAAGCTCCTCCAACGGTGCCAACGGATCGGCTCGGAGCGTTAAACTTTAATCCCTTTCGCTGCACGCAATCGGCTTCCGGTGAGAGGTGTGCATGGGTGCTTGTAAATGGGTTAAGCAAACATAAATTACCACCATAAATCGCGCCCGTTTGCACTCGGCACCAGGGAGCGTCTAATGTAGTCATCATTTTCCAGGATGACTTCGCCGGCGGGCAGCGTTCCGGTCTTCCATTGAACACTTTCGTCAATTGCGTACTTACCACAGCGGTTACGGGCTGTGCGGTGATTTCGAAACATCCGGTGCCAATGGTAATGGTAAGAAATGAAATGGTAAGAAAAATCATTAAAACGTGGAGTGATTATATCATTTAAACGCCGGTGCTTGGCTTTCCTATGGGGAGTAACCTAAAGGAGATGCCTAGTGCCCAACCGTAGCTAATGTAACTGTTCCGTAAATCAACACACTAGTGTTGTTATTTAATTTTCAAAATCCAAATTTGATTTGTGACTGTTTTGAGGTAAATCTTGAAGGCAAAACCCTACGGACACTGACATCCCTGCCGTGAGGGCTAAATAGTTTAATGAAACTCATTAGGTAGCCCATGGAACAAGGAAATTCTTGCTGCGGAACATTAACGTTGGGTTACCGGAAATAAATGTCTACCGTCGGGGGTTTCTAGGAACCTGGATAGTTGAACCGAAAGGATGCAAACAGCGTCTTGTACGGTCAAAGGAAGAGCCGTCGTATCCTGTAAACAGCGCTTCTTTATGGGGCTACTTCCTTGCTCGCTGCCTCGTAGAAGGAATGCCACCCCGGTTAGCTTCAAAGCAATGTTCAAGCAAACAAAAGTGGATTAGTTTTGATCTTTCGTTTGCTACGCGTACCGACCGCGAAGCACTGGGAATCGAATTAGAAATCCAATTAACTCTTCCTTCTAATTGATTGGCATCCGATCGCTAAACCCATTCGCCGTCGCTCGAGCGCTACGTAGTGATGGTCCTGTTTAGAGCCTTTTTCATTAAAATTAAGGTATTCTCAGTCGACAATTTGGCGGTAGTAATGGAGGTTAACGACTTGCTTTTTCACCACAGCGTAAGTTTCGTGCCTCATTTTAGTCATTTTTCTCCAATTTTATGACTGAAGTAGAGCAGCGAGAAAAATCCCTACAGCACTGTCCTCTTAAAGTCCAACTCTTTGGCGGTAACGTAACCGTTAAATTGAGGGCATTTAATGGCAACGTACTGGCAACGGCACGCTATTGAGTTGTTGGCCCATCGCTCATCGGTCCGTTATTGATTTTTAGTATCTCGTGTGTGCACCGTCTTCGTGAACCTTGCCAGGGGGACGTGCGGACGACATTGCTGTTGACACACCACGACGAGTGTTTAGCTTCGATGGAGGATGTATCTGCCGCCAGATTTGTTGCCGCGTTCGGTGAAGTGATGGATCAACAACGTTCCGTTCCGCGGATCGCGATGTTTGAACAACATCGCACAAAGCTTTAATTGTTGCTGCGTAGCTTCAGCCAAACTGCTGCTGGATCGCTAACGCGTACGTCTTTTGCCGGCCATTGTTGTTGGTAATGGTATTTATTTGCCCCCATCCGGGGCACCCAAATGGCAAATGGGAATTGCTATTTGGCCGTTTTAAAACCGCCTTCGTTTGATGTGAATAATATACAAAACTTTCGTCCCGCGTGGCGTGCTGCACTCGACGCACGCATGCAATTACCTCACGGTTGGGATTTGTTTCGCTGCAGATGACTAATTTCCGGCCCGAGCTATGACGTTTATCCTCACCTCAGCGTTGTATTTCTAAATTAAACCACGTTCCTTTCCCAGGAGGTAGACCCAAATTACCCTACGTTGGCTGGCGTCGGTCGGAAAGAAGACAATTTAAAAAGCGCCGTGCGCCGAAATGTTCTTATTCCATTTTCTAATTAAAATATTTTTCCCCCCGGAACCGGTTACGGCGACCGTTCCGGTGGCGATGGACCTGCATTACACCATCCGGGCTTGCAATTGGTTCTTACGGGGTCGCTTTGGCGCGGACAAGGACCGCTTTCTTACCGGTCCGTCCGGCTGGCAGGCGTCCGCTTCCGGTTCGGTTGTGGTTTTGCTTCGGACCGTTTGTTGCCAGTCGCAGGGCCACAGACACCAAAGGGGCCAAGGGGGTGGCTGCAGGAAATTGTGTTCTTTGTTGCAGTTGTACGGCAAAATTGTATGCCAACAGAATACTCAAATTTTAAGCCCTCGGTGCCTGGTGCAATTGTTGAAGCCGGAGCCGAGCCGCTTACACAGCAGCGGCCTCAGGAGTTTCCGGTTAGCGAAAAGTTATTTGAATCATTAATTAGCGCACCGAAGTTGGATGTAACTGTTAGATTTACGATTTTATCCGGCAGAGGAGCGAAAGTACTTTGGTACGGCGCAAAATGGTTTAACAAAAAAGGGTCGAAGAATTTTTCATCACAATTCGATGGTACAACTCATGGCGTTTCTGCTTCGCTTAATTGATTAAATTATCTTCCATTACCCTCTATCAAGGCTTTGTGTAAATAAGGCAGGCCTTAACCAGAGTGACGACCGGTCACTATTTAAATTAACCATTTTTATCGCTTTTTGCATAAATTAAAATTCCATGCTCGGCGGTGCATTGCTGAGTTACAAAAACGGTTGGGACCGAATGCGGGTTTTCTCCACGGGCCATCAGAATCACCCTCAGAAGACCCTCTGCAAAAGCTCTCGCCCTGACATTGATCTCGCTCAACTACTCCTCATTTTTATCACTTTGATAGCATAAGGCAAATAACGTTACACGGCGGAACCTTTCCCTGTAGCTGACATAATCCAGGGCAGCTGAACCAACAACTTTCGTGGCAGCAGCAGCCGCAAGAGTAACTCCGATATCAGCCACGGGCCAGCTAGCGGTGGCCACCGAGTGTCCGTAAAAAGTCGTGATTGTTTCGTCGGTTTTTCCTCAGATTAGAAGCGGGCTTTATTCTTTCTCTCTCACTCGCTCTGTCCCTCGTGGGGGCTTTTGGGCCCCCGCGCGCTTTGTCTTGAGGAGAAAAATGTTCCCGATTTCAGCTCATAATAAATCATAGCTACAAATTGAACGACGGGAATAAAGTCGGATAAAGTGAAATGAACGCAGAACACAAAAAATCAGGAACACGAGCAGAAAGCTTTTGCAGCTCCGCCAGGGACCCACGTTGGGGTTGGTTGCATAGTTCGGGCGGAGAAAATGTGTTTATCTTTGCTTTTCCGCCAGCAAAACTCTGGCCCCAGGCGTGTGTGGGTCGGTGTACGTCGTCGTATTGAGAGTTCGGTGCAAGATCTTGGCGCTGTCTACACTTCTGCCGCTACACGTCTTCTGGTGGGAAAAGTTTCGGCCACCGGTTTTTCATCGGTTCGCCGTACGCGGGTATCCGGAAAGAGAGAGAGAGACAATCGGCGATGCACCGGTCCGCCGGCAGCGGGTAAGATGCAAAAATATAAAACAGTTTCGTAAAATTGATTGACTTTAGTTTCGTAAGTTTTTTAACGACTTTTTAACAGAGCGGTGGGTTTTTTTTCCCTCGGTGCTGCTGCTTTCGGGTCCGTAAAAGTTTTCCTCACGGGCCGGGTGCTTGTCGTGTTTCGGCTTCTTTGCCTTCCCGTGCAATATTTTAATACGCCAATTCCGATGGACAGCGCCACTCTGGGGAAGACAAAAATCGAAACAACTTTCCTTTTTTGGCCCGTTCCTGTTCATGACATTTATTGAATCTCCACGATGCCCGGCCCGATGCGCCAAGTTTTGTAACCAATTTTCTGTCTGATACCGTGTTGACGTTGAAAAATTGGGGAAATTTATAATTATTTCAAATTGCTTCATGGCAGCCGCCGCAGTATCTGCCATCGATCGAGTCTCCCAATGCGGTGGATATTAAAATTAGGTCCCTCTTTAGGCAAAAAGGACCCTGTCGATGCAGCCGGCGGCAATGAGCGGTGCCAGACTTATTATGCTGTAGCCGAGCATTCAATCATTGTGCGCCGCTCTTGAAACTTGTTCAATGGCTCCCCAATAGACTATTGTCTGCCTATTGTCCATTGTATAATTGTTGTGCAGCGACAAACTTTTGGCCCGCCCTGGAACAGGAAAATCTGCATCCTTCGACGGCAGAAGCTTCGGCGGACAAACGGAGAACAATCGAGTTGCTCGTACCAAGGGTCTATTTAGAACTGGTTAGCTTGTGAATGGTTGGCAGAGTGGACCTAAAATAGGCCACCCCGAGAGGATGTTGGGACGACGTGACTTGGAGTTTCGGGAAAAGTTTTGCTTTCAAAGCCGTTTTGCTGCGCGATGGCCAAAATAAATCACTTCCGTTTGCATGACTCGCTGCCGGGGATCGCTCTGCCGATTTGGGCCGTTTTTAAGGCGGATTTAGATTTTGAATTAGATTTAGAGAACCTTTCAGAGCGATACTTTAGGGCCCAGGCACGTTGAGTAGTATTTTCATTAAAAACCGTTAAAATTTTTATTAAAATTTCTCTCCGTGCGATACTCTCAGTTGCCGATAAACGGGGCTTGGGTCGTCCTAATGAAAAGTGATCAAAAGAAAGCACCCGTTCGTGGCGGATTGGCTCGAGAAACCGACGGGCGACGATAAAGCACTGGCCATCCTTCAATCGGGCACAATCTTGTGCCCTGCGCTATCCTTGATAATCCTTTCCGTCTGCCATCCATTTTACAATCGGCGATAAAACTTTCATCAACGACACGGGCTGGCATATTGATGAACAGCACAGTCATCGTGGCCCTCGGATCGCGGCCGACCCGGGAAACTAAGGGATGTGTATTTGACCCAGAAAAGGGTCCGGTTTCCGGGGTGGTGCGGTGCGTGTTGCTGTTGACTGCAAGGAGTGGCAGGCAATGTTTTGCTTTTCCGTTGGTTTTTCCGTCTCGCTAACCAACGAAGGGTGTGTTCGGGCCGGGGCCACCGCTATTAGTCGGACCCGAGTTTCCCCCATTTCGGAACGACTTTATCAATCGCAATCGCGGGCAGAGTGCTCGTGTCTGATCGAGCTCGAAGCTGGAAGTTTTTTGCACACATCGCCGACGATCCTTTTTCTGTGCCCTACCTCCAGTAACTAGCCTTCCGGCCGGCGGCCGCGCCGGAGCAGATGCTGTGCGAGTTGCAAAGTTTTGCGTGATAATTTATCTTGCTATCGACACTGGCCACGGTGGCTTGGCTGGCGAACGAAGAGGAACGTGAGCCGAAGCCATTTTAACATCGCGATAAACACGCGACGAAGACCACAAAGTTCAGCAGCGCGGGGTGTTGCCGTATGTTTTGACAGACGAAGGCAAACTTCTTCGTCGGTTCGGCGGTTCGATCTGGTGCATCCTGTGGCAAAAAGGGCACTAATTGATAGTTTAATCAAGCGGCTGTCGGTCGTGATTTACGGTATGTTTTGGCTGGGCGGCTGAATGTTTTGTGGAAGGCTAGTTTGGCCACCACTGCCACTGACGGGAGGCGACAAGTTAACGTGACACGACGACACGCGAGAAGAAACGTTTGATACAGATTGTTTAAAAAGTGCCCCTTTTTGGGAACCGCCGTTGGTTGAACGGTGATTAATCGATGTCACGGGCAGGCTGCTGGAAGCTGCTCTAAAGTTGGGAATTGGTGTGATTATCATGCTGGTTAAATGAAAAAATATTAATATTTGCAAGGCATCGCTACGTGAAAGTGGTCGATTTAAATTCCCTTTGTTAGCCCTGAAATGTCTCTTTCTCAAACAAAATTATTTTATCGACCTTACTTTATACCGGGCCCACAATTCAAAATGCCATTACGGAATCAAACAACATAAAATCTTACGGGAATGTTAACAAATCACTTGTTAATACCCTCTACTTATGCCACACAGCGCACAGCCAGACCGGAGCGGAACCTCCAAGGGGCAACAACTTCGGCAAGAATTGCCACTGTCCGTCCTAATTCCTGGCTTCTCATTAGAAATAATTCGAATGGCTCCGCGCAACAATAACCGTCCCGGCCAGCCAGTGTGGGGGTAGGGTCCTTTGGCGCAGCCAACCACAGCTGGTTGCGCCAAAGCACGCCCCATTTCATCGCGCCGCCCGAAACAATCTGCCCTAATGATGGTGTTCAGTGTGCCGGCCAGCAATACACCACAAATCACCCGGCGCCACTTGCTGCACTGTCAGAGATTGGAACTTCTTCTCGTTCTTCTCGCCCGGCGCCGTCTTCCACGGATCGCGGCCACCGGCAAAAAGCTGCTCCCACCGGGCGGCCACCATTTATTTACACTCCCGGGTCTCCCGCAGCGGGCGGTGAGCGAAGCGAAAGCGTTAGATAAAAAGGTGTTAATGATAATTGCCACGATTAAAAGATATTCCAGTTTATAAACACCCACGCGGAAGGGCAGCGGGGGTCCCGGTCGCTAACTTCGGTCACCTTGGAAAGGCTTGCGACCCAGACAGAGAGAGAGAGAGCGAGAGAGAGCGCTCTGGCAGCATCGCATAATGGAGACGCCTGGTCATTTTCATTTCGGCAACGGTCTTGGCCACAGCAACCAGTGCCCTTTGGGTGCGGGAAAAATGCACGATTTACGAATGTTGTGACACGCGCGAAGGGTGGTCGACGGTTCCATTCCGGTGGCTCCCGGCCTTGAGGCGGAACCGTGGCCCTCGCTTGACACTGTTTGGCCATTAGCGCAGGATGGCTTCTTTATCGTGCCGTCACCATCGTCAACGTGGTTTCGAGAGTCCCTTTTGGCCGCACCCGAAAACCGGGAAAGCACCGGCCAAGAAGAAGTGCGCCAGTGCTGTGGAATGAGATATTAAAAACCCGGTCCCGGACAGCCAGCCGGGCTGTTGTTATCAGGTCCGCATAAATCTTATCTCTCGTAGTGCTGCGTGTTAATGCTGGTCGTCTGGTAATGTGCAGATGGGTAGCTCGGGCAGGTTGCTTCCGACACCGACGGCCTGGCTTGACTCTGGGGCCACCGGATGGTCGGAAGTAATACAAGTGGTAGCTACGGACTAGACAAGATGTTCATCCATTTCATGTTCCGTTGCTGCTCTTTCGTGGTGCGGTTTGGTGACGAGCATAGCGTGAAACTACTTTCCCGAGTACCGTGTCAGCGTAATCTGTTCGGCGAAGCGGCCACTGTTATGCTTACGGCAGGATCATAATACAAAAGGGCGCTAACCGATTCAATGGCCTTCTAATTATGGTGGAAATGAGGTTTAAGGAGTTTGATTAGGGAAGGTTGTAGAAACTAATTTGAATAGATGTTTGGTTGATGTTGTAGTGGTTTCGTGCGCTACCAATTGTTGGAATTGGGAATCCGTGGAAACGAACCGAAACGAATTTCAGAATGTTTCGTTGTATTTCTCGTGCGTCGAATATCAGTTATTTAAATAATTTATAGCATATCTTGTACCAGTCCTTTGTAGAGTGTGGATTAATCAGGCCACCACAATATATTTAAAATCATTCACTCCCAACTAAAATACTCGACGATCCAACTTTGCATAAAATATAAAATCACTGTGATCCACACAAAAAGGGGGCGCTTTCGGGATGCTCCGTAGCTTCCGACGGGAAAAAGGCGTGAAGTCCTTTATGCATTGTTTATGCTTATATTAACGCCATCGCGTGTGACGTGCACAGCTCCCGGGAAGCGAACTGTATCATCTCGGCCAACATCTTGCCTCACGCAAAGCGGACTCCCGTTTACTGCACTTGCCGTGCCCCGTGAGGACGAAGATGTAGCAAAGTTTATCTACATTATTTACATCCGCTGTGCCACTGGGAATGTGTATAATTGCCGGTGCCTGTGCCGAAGGATCCCCAGAGGCGAAGACTTGAGCAAGTCAACGACTTGCAAACTTCACTGCCGTACGATTGCAGAATTAAATAGTTTCATTTGTTTAACGGTCAGTGTCAGCGCGGCGTAGGCTCCTTTATTCACTACGGAACACCAATTTGCATTACCGACACAGCGATGCAACGCCTGCGGGAAAGTTATGGAATCGCAACCCTACATCCGACCCGACGGGAAGTGCAGGTTCACAAGTTCACTCGGTCAGCGGAGCGGCGGATTCGTGAGCCTTTCCTAGGACAAGCGGGAAATTGTTGACTGTTTTCGTGGCCAACAATGAATGGACGGACGAATGAATTCGGATCCTCACGCATGCGTCTCGACTTCGGGTGGTGGCATCGGCACGGAGATGTGGCGACCAATGTTTGTCACAATAAGCTCCGCCACTGCCCCGTGTTTTGGCGAGTTCCCATGACTCATCAACCACCGGGATGGTAACAGTAATTTATCCTGGAGTTAGGCGGAACATTACGTTTGTATCGCCGATCCTAACACGTTGGATTGGATTGGACTGTCTTCGCCTCGCAGCTGGAATGTCTTCCGTCTTCCGATGAGAGGATGCATTCAGGACTTCGTTCCGAATACCGAGCGCTCCGAAGGGTTGTCGTGGCGCAGCGCGAACCAGTGAATAATTAAATTCTCGTGCAAGCTACGCAGGGCGCACGCCGGGCGAATGCCTTGGCCAGCACACACGAAACAGCAACCAAACTTGTAACATTCTGCAAGTGGGCGCGAGGCCACCAAGGACTTGCCGCTGCTTGCGGTGAACACCGTCACGTGAAGTTATTCACAAGGCATCGTTTCACGCGTCCTTCTAGTGCGCCACCAGGTCCACCGGTGGTTCTAAGGATTTGCGGTGCCGAATCGAGCCTCAAACCGCAGTTGCGTATGCAGTTCAAGGTTACAGCGAGGTCTGCACAGCACCGGCTGGAACTTGGTCGCCTCGGGTTGTCAGAAAACTTCCCGCCATTGTGGGCGCCACCTTTCTAGGCGAATAAATTTATCAAGTCCCACCACCGCGCTGTGTTGTGGTTAGCGGGTTAGGGTAGGGCACACGCCGGGACAGTGGATTTGGCTGGAAGCACCTGGACCAGCTCCGCGACCGCACAGGACCGGCTTCGCCGTGGTTTGGCCGCTGCCAGCGCCTTTGGTGGCGTTACAGGTGCTTGGAGTTCCCGGTTTCCCGGCTCCTTCAGGGGCAGCCAAGAACTTGTAAGCCACAGCCTCGAGTGGCACAAAACGGCTAACAAACCCCCTTGCGCTCCCGGTAGCGATGTGTGAATGCTTGGCGAAGAATTTACAAGTTTCTTTTGCGCTGCGTTGTTGGTGGATGACGGAATCCTTTGGCTGGCGGGAGTTTGCTTACGGTTGAACCGCACCGAGGGGCAAGCGCGAAATCGCGCGAACTCCAACTGCACGTAACGATGTTCCCGGCCGAAAGGAAATGTTCTTACTTTCGAGGAGAGCCAGAGAGAACCGGGAGAAAAATGCGTGCTTGAAATGGTTCGAATACTTTTGCTTACAACACACTTTGGCGTTTCGGAAAGTATTCCGGTTCATGTGGTTCCCCGAAATTGCGGCTCATAAGCGGATTGTGATAATGAGTACTCGAGCGTGGGCTACAAAAGTAATTTATGTGTTTTTGAATGAAATAATTTAGAATCAAATACTGGTCAACTGGTGGGGCAATAAGTAGTGAAGCTAAACTTGCGGATTGTTTGTGGTTTGAAGTTTTATTGAATCGTTTTATTTAATTTAATGATGCCCCAGAGTTCAAAGTGTGCACACCGACCCTAAGTTTATGTTGTATAACGATTGAATGCCAGAAATTCGGGTTTCAAAGCTGGAGTTAATTTGGTGGGTCATCATTTGATTAAATTAATTCACTCTATTAGATTTCATGGGAAGATTCGTAATCTAAACGACAAATGAATACTAACCGCACAGTTGACAGCCTAGCTGAAGAACTTATCGACCCACGACGCGCAATTCCCGAGCGGGAGGCAACGGTGACATCCGAATGATGATGCCACCCGAAAGCTGCAAATTAATTTCCGCTCAACACGATGCCACAGCCCAACCAACAGCCCAATGCATCATACTGTGGGCCATTTCTATGCGCTGATTTACGACACCCGTTCCATCCAATTAATCTCGGGGAGAAGCCGAGCCGGGAAGAAGCCGACCCGAACCCGCGCTACACTTTGCCGCGTAATAAATGTTCCCTCCGACGCTGGCCTCCCCGGGTGGATTAGTTCGGTAAATCATTCGAAATTGAGTGATTTCAGTGATGCCCCGGAACGTCCGGATTGGGCTCGGCAGAAGAGTATAAACTCTCGTAAAAGGACGCTCCGAGCGGGCCGAACTCGTTGTCCGCATTTTTATTTCTTTGCTTCTTTTACTACTCACCAGACTTTGGTTAATTTTAGCACACCGCAGACAGCCACTGCGCAGGGCATAAATAAAGTTTCATAAATCAAAACAACAGTCAGCGCAACAAGGGTTAATGAAGCGCCGTGGAGCCAAGTGACCCGACTAAAGAGAGAGATACCTCCGAAGAGCGCTCGAGGATCCGCTTTCGTTGAGGGATGAAACTCATTTGTTTCCCGGTTTGGCGTTCCCTGGATGGTTGCGGCGGGGGTTGCAAAGTGATACTTAATTTTATTAGCCTCCCCGTGCACCGGGAGCCCCACGTTCGGATCCGGATCGGAAAAGCTCGGTTTTTCGGGGAAGTTCAGCCTTCGCCGATATCAGCCACGGATCAAACGATGACAGCCCGTACTGGTGGGCGATTATCCATCGGTGGACCCAGGGGGTGAGAGTGGGTGAGCACGGCAACATCGGTCGGCCACTTGTTCCTCATTTTATGTGCCAATTCGCTTCAGTGACTTTCGAACTTGTTGCAAATGGGAGACTCTGCTTGGTCGGGCGCAGCATAAAATGCTGAGTTTCACCGACACCGTCCCGATGCCACATACATGTGGGCCTGTTTATGTGTGTCTGTGTCGGGGGAGTGGCGCCTCCGGAAAAATGTTACAACCTCTCCGAGCACGTCGATCCGTCGAACTTATAAATATGCCGGCCGGTTCCGGCCGAGAGCATCACTATTTGCTTGCTGGCGTGAAGGCGGCCATCAATGGCCGAAATGTGTTTCTGCGACGGCTCCGACCAGCCCGGCCGGTAGAAAAGTTATTGCTTGTTGAAGTATTTCGGTAAAATGCTTTCGGAACTGCTCCGCTGGCTCGCCAGCCAGCCGACCGTTCTGTATAATTTGGCCCCATCTTATGCACGTTCTTTCATCATTCTTCATCTCGTGGCTGGCCAAGAATTCGCCAATCGCACTAATGCGACGCCCAGTTCGATCCATATTGTGGCACTTTTTACGACCCGACCCGATCGGTCCCGGTCAGGATTGGTGCCCGCACCCCAGGAAAAAAAGCGGTTCCAGTGACGTAGTTTCGAGTGATCAAGAACCGAGCGAACCAGTTTGGCCAAAGTTTCACATCAAAGCACCGGCCTGCGGCAACAGATGCCCCGGGTTAGAGGGACGCGCAGATAGGGACAGTGGAAATTTACCCAAAAGTGGTATAAATTGTTTTCCACGCCGAACAAAAAAGAATGTTTGTCTAGAATGGGTTAAGTTCACGTGGCCGCGTGGTTTTTGGCTTTGCGGATTGTTTGCGAACGAACGAAAAACGAACATTCCATTACCGACTCGGTCTAGCTCTCCGGAGGGTTGTAATTGATTTTCGAACGGCACTACATGGTACCGTCGAAGGCGACACTTGCAGTAAAGTGGCAATTTGGATGTTTTCGGAACGCGTGGGACGAACAGTGGCCCTGGGCGATGCAATATCGATGTGTGGTTTTGTTCTACGTGCCCACCAAGATAACGTGCCAAGAAGCTTCGCTAATTGCCGTAGCTAAAAAAAATGCAACCAAAGTTGCATTTATGAGCAACGAGAAGGGAAGAAACCCTACGAGAGTCTGCTCGATGCTAGAGAAACATATTCGTTCGGCTTAACATCGATTGTGGGTTCGTTACGGTTAGTTGGAATATTTTTTTTACAATCTGTTGATTAAACAATCAGCTCCACTTTAGAACGTGTTTTGTCACAATCACAATAATGGTATGCAAAATGTCGCGCCATGGCGCTGGCCGAGTGGCGGGGTCCTAAATCAGGGCTGACATTTGTGTAGCAGTTTAAATTACCGAAACATGATACGCGCTTGATATAGGCATCCCTTTTGAGGGCCACGCAATCGTGTCACCACGTTACGATTAATAAGCACGCGAGGGTTCTCACGAAAGTTGACGGTGTGCCGGTGTCGTAAAAGGCCTCGCTCGCGATCGCTGGAGGATCGTTCACCGCGTGGAACAACGACGAATAATGGACCGTAACAAGGAGCTTCATATTTCTGGCCGACGACGGCCATGCAAATGCCGTTGGTTGCTTGTGACAGGAATGTTGCTTTCCGCTGCTTCACCGTAATGGGTAGCGGGCACGAAGCTGACCCGTGCCGTGAGCCAATTCTTAGGACCGTGGGTCGCGTTTCGTTTAGCTAAAAGTGAATAAAAATGTAAATTGCAGTAGCGAAAAACCCACCAATTAAGGGCCGTGCCACGGTTCGCACGGAGATTATTCGATAAAGGAGCTGCACGAACGTTGGTGTAGAGCGCGGCGGGTGCATTTGGCTGCATTTGCTTGCACTCCGATGCATTTGGTCAGCGGCGGTCGGGGATCGTTAATAAAACATAATCTTTTCCCGATGGCACGCCACAGATAGACGGGGTAATAGAATAATCGAAGGTGTTACGGGAGGGCATAAATTGTGACGGACATAAATTGTAATACGAAAAAACGAAAACCGTTAAATTAGGACCGGGTCAAACAAAGCCGAGGTTGCTTGGTCAAGCAACGTGGTTTTAGCAATGCCCTTCTAAAGAACTACCCATTTAACGGTTTTTCATCGATCACCGGGTTGTTTTTTGGCACAAAAGCAAAAGGCACTTTTCTTAACCCTGCCAAAGTGGCCGTTAAAAACAATTAACTAACCAAAGTGTGCGGTCCTCGGTAAGGGGTACTTTTTAACGCGTTCCATCCCCTTCCGAACATTGGTCAATACGCACAGCCATCGTGGGCTCGGGAATGTTTAGGGAAGAATTTTAATGGGAGGTCATCGAAAATCACTTTCGACACCCGGTCGCCGGCAGATGGTTGTCCGTCTAGCTCATTACCCGTCGTCGATCGTTAAACGCGGTCGATCGATGCGCTACCCGTCCCACCGGCCCAGTGCTGGTTTTGGCAGTCTACGGCCCCTTCCGAGGTAGGTGTTGTTGTGGTTCAACCGAAATTTTCCACTTGCAGACCCGTACCTGGTTCCTCCTGGGGCCCTCGGGATTCTAAGCGTTAGGTAGCGCAGCCACGATCACGTGTCACGGACGGTATTTAACCTCGGGCCAGCGGTCGAAAGGACATCAGTTCAGTTCGAACCTTCGATCAGAGTGAGCTAACCGAAGTGAGTGAGTCAGTTCGCCGGAACGGAACGTCACAGTTTGGGGCGATTGTCGGACTAGTCGCTGTCCTGTTGGAATTCTTCCTCAGTGACTAGACCGAACACTCGCGTCCTAAACGAAGGACCCAGTACATCGACAGAATCGGACAGACACAACTTGTTTGCGTTAGCGTGTTCCAATTGCAGTCCGCTTGACCGTAAAGGATTTCCGTACTCGTTGGCGGTGGCGATCGAAGGAACTCCCGGTGTGATATGAAAATGTTCCGAACCAATATCACAGCGGTAGTTACCTGATATTGCTGCCGTTCCCACATGCTTCAAAGTGACAAAGTGTGTGATCGTGGTGTGAAAAAGGGGTGCGACGTGTGCCACGGGCCGATCTTGGTGATCTACATTGAAGGAACTTCTGCTGTGATCTGAGTTACGGCCATATCACAGTAGTTGTACTTTAATGTCGGTCAACCGCAATCATCGGGCAACCTGCCGGACCCAGAGACGAAGTAAGCGCCAATGTCGATCGGGTGACCGGAAACCGGGTGACCGGAAACAGGATCAAGTAATGCACAGATTATGCGGCAAACTCCGTCCAGGGGATGTATTTGTATGAGGCATCACTGGGCTAAGTTTGTCGCATGAGAAGGCAGCAGCCGACACGACAGAGAACAACGATGTTGTTCCGGCCCATTCGAAAACATTGGTGATTATGTGTGAGATGTGTTAAAGTTGGCCTCGTGTAGGCAACAAGAAAGCGATTGCGAGCTGCAACATTTGAGAATTTCCGAGTCATAAACGCATTATTACAGGTAAGAGACAGTAACAGCTTACGATATTGACATTGGCATGCGAAGAAGATCGTCTCTTACCGGTCGTCTTGTAGGTACGGATGCGTCTTGCAGGTAGGTAGTATAATTTTATTTTAACCTTGGGGCATTGTCGCTACAGCACGAGCCCACGTCCTGCAGGTAACTTTTGGGTGAGTTTTTTTGGCTTGAAGATGCTTATTTATTGCAGGATGCCAGTACTCAGATGCAGCAGCATTCATTGTTCTGTGTCTGTCCTCAGCCTCTGAAATGTTGACATTTATGACACACTCATATCACAACCTGGGATGGACGAAAACCCGATCGCAGTTACCAATGCCGGGTCGGGAATGCCCATCAATCGTGTCGACGACCCGAAGAGATTGCTTCATCCTGCTTGGCACCTTATATGGCTTCGTCCTCGGTTGGGCCTATTGTCGTTTCAGAAGGCGTGCACATCAATTTCATGTTTTTTATCGCCCCTAGCACCAGTTTCCACCAGTTTGTGGTGCCGCAAAAACCGCTGGCAGTTTTCAATTTCCCGTCAAGATGTGGGATGCGCGGTCCTACGCCTAGGTCCAATTCGACGATTGATTCTCGCTTGACAGGCGCGCCCGCGCTGACTGAGAGTTATTATTCTTCCCGCTCGTCATCGTGGCTGTGGTCAGGACGATCGTGGGTCGGCGAACGGGCAATTTTCGATTTTTTCATCCCAAACAGGATACCGAGTTGTGTCCAATCCAGTGTTTGTATTCTGGCGCAGGGGAAGAAAAAAGGGTTTCCGCGGTGCTTTGGAAAATTTACGTGTCTCCGTTGCCGTTCGTCATATCGTGCGGCACGGCACCGTGTTGAACCGTGTTTAGGAACCGGATCAGCGTGGGGTTGCCATGATAACGGCTACATGACTTCACTTCAGTGGTATTTCGTTTGCCCTTATCGCCTTTTTAAAAATTTGTTTACGTTATAGAATAACTGCATTGTCCTGTGCTAAACGTAATGAAATGATCAATTGATTGAAATGATTGGTTTGAATTGAAGATCTTCACAATTTAATGTCAATAACTGACTTGAATAATTGAATAATGTCAATAACTTGCTATAAATTTTTTCCATGCGTCAAATAACCGTCGTTTGCTGGGATTCAATTAAAGAACCGAACCCACGCCTATAAACGATGATATACCTACATTTATGTTGTAAGCGCAGAAGCTAAGCTGAAATATGTTTAAATATGAAATGTAAGCTGAAATCAGCGGTTTTTAGTTAGTAAAACTAGGGACTGTAAGACACGTGGAAAAAAAAAACAAAAGGGACAGAAACTTAAAACATCTGACTCGGACCATTTCCGGTGCTGGAGTGTCATTTATTCACGTCGCGTTTGACAGAAGTCATATTCAGTTTGGAGACTATTGTGTTTCAGCGAGTGTTCCTTGGAAGTGCAGTAAGTATTCAATCGTTGCAAAATCGTTAATTTCTGTCGTCGCGCATGCATGAGAAAGGAACTTAATGTGCTGCTTTGTACTTTGCAGAACCACCGCAGAAAGGTTGAACGATGGAAGGAAAGGACGTCGATAAGAAGTTACTGGTCAAAAAGGCGAACGACGGGTCCAACAGGTCCGGTTGCATGCACGAGCTAAGCGAAGGTTTACAGCAAGCTGTGAAGAAACTAAACTTGCCTGATCCAGGCGGAATACTGTCGAAAGAGCTGAAGCGTTTGGAAGTCGCACAGCCACGAGGCAAGATGGACGGACGTCTCTGGCTGCAGTACGTGACATCAGAAGGCGGAAGATTGCCATTAAACGTATTAATTTGGTTTGCAACCCAAGGCGATGCATTGGGCTCGGTCAGAAGAGGATCCATTGGAGAGGAATGCGTTCAACATACAAGTAATTCTCGATTCAGCAAACAAGTAATTCTCGATAGAATTGCTTTGGCTGTTAAGCATGGTGGATTCGATAAGATAAAGTACCCTCCGAATTAAACCGGACGCTGGACTCCTCAATCAGACATTTCTCGATAATCAATTATTGTTTTTCGTAGTATGAGACAGAGTTAACCCGTGTGGTGACGTAGGATACCCTTTCCGTTGAGCCATCGAATATCGGGGTGACCATTCGCATTTTCCCAGCCTGGAATACGGTAAACGATCTTCCGCCTCGTCTGGACTGCGATGGACTTCTCCGCATTCGGAAAGTAAGTTAAATGGTGTGTTGGTGTGTGGCCAGCATAAAATCATAGAGCTGACCGTTGGGGCGCTAACGATTTCGATGACCGCCGGAACGTGCTTTCCGCTGTTGCAGCTGAGCATCGGAAACGGATGGTCGGTAAACGGGGAACCGAACGAATCGGAGAATGGGTTTTCCTCGAATGATTCGCTAACTCCTGGGCGACTCGTGTGCCTAAGGGAACAGCATCTGTCTTAGCGCTTTCCTGCGTAGAGTTTTAGATTTGCAAAGTTCACCTTTTCCGGAGAACTGTTTTTGCACACATTCCGAAGAAGGGCAGCTGAGGCCCAAACAAAACTATCATCACTTCGGGAATGTTCTTCGGGAAGTGTGAATATATCGAGAAAACGTGTTAATCAGGGCTGCGGAGCATCTGGTCCATCGGACACTCTTTAATCGAGATCCATTTTCCGGCCTCTCCTTGCGCTCGGTATGGAAAATAGGCAAGTGAAACAACAGGACGGGAAACAGTAAAAGTGAAGTACTGGGGCTGAAAAATACTGCCGCGAGTGATCACGGAGAAGGAGGCTTCGCAAATCATAGTTCGGAACTGGGGGTTCCGTTCTAGGAATCGATGCTTCGGAAGAGGTTAGAATTCGCGAAAACGATGCTTCGCATAAGAATGACAGAGATGGAGCGAAGGGCGTCGAAGGATGCTTCTTTCGTTCCGAAATTTGACACATCGAATGCAATTACGCTGGTAACACTTTAAATTAAAGTGTGAACAGCGAAGAGCATCTTTGCCTCGAAGTAAATGGTTGACTCGGGCGCTTAATTAGACGGCCAAATGCTATTGCCGTACTTCAAAGTAGGCAGCGTGCGCTGCGGTATTGCATACGTTGCAGGCGTTTAGGGCTGCGGTGTCCTGGAATCGAGCAGCAGCAGGAAGATTCGTGTGACGAGCACGTTGATGGCGGTTGATCAAAGAGATGCGGATGGTTGGTAGGGTCCTCAGTGAAAGGATGGAGTGAGTTCAATACGTGAGGTTACCGTGGCACGCTGCTCACGAAGACACCGATCTACGGAGGCGTGGCGTGGCTTCCTGTGATCTGAAACATGTGGACCGTACGTGCCCGTGATTGAAAGTTTCGAATCAAAGCGCGCGCGATAAGTGTTCCATTGAACCGATCCTCTCAAGTCCCATCGTCGTGCGCCAAGGTTGCGTGTCGAAGAGGCGTACGGTGGCAAGGAATTTAATGTGGAGAGTTGAATGAAGTTTATTGTTACTGACACGTTATTGTTTCGGGTTGTGTTCACGTTAAACTCACGTAACTTAGGACGCTTGATCCATTTCGCAGTGAAAACGTCTCCATACCACGAACATTTCCTTGACAAAGTATTCCTTCAACCTCGAGAAGAACCCCGGGATGCGGCTTTCGGATGTAGCTATAGGCAACAATGGCACAGTTTCGATTTTTGTTTTTTATTATTTTATACAAATACCATCGTAGGCTGGCGGTTATTATTGTAATGTTTCTTCTACCTTCACTCTTCAGGTTCACATTTC
The DNA here is from genome assembly GCF_943735745.2 of Anopheles bellator. Classification (NCBI taxonomy): domain Eukaryota; kingdom Metazoa; phylum Arthropoda; class Insecta; order Diptera; family Culicidae; genus Anopheles; species Anopheles bellator. The sequence continues at coordinate 78,554,033 of NC_071286.1, read as the reverse complement.
TACTATTGTGTTTTTTCTTTACAGTGTGTTCCGTGGCTCGAAGCCGAATAACATCGCCGCCGCCGTCAAACCTCTCACACACCGTTTACGCTTTGTTGCCATCTAATCGGTTGTCCTATGATCGACGACAAGTTCAATTTGATCAATCCCTTCCATTGCGTTCGAATTGGTATGGCGCGGGGCCGAACAGAACGTGTAACACCCGTCCAGGGGTTCCGTTTTAAATAGTGTTCCTGTTTTAAAAATATGTTTCCCTAAGTTGAACGCTTGCGTTCCAGCGTTCCACGGTTACGAAACCTTTTAAAATTTTGCTGTTAAAATCTAAACCCGTCTGGCGGGGAAATGAACGCTCGAACTGCGATATGAGGTTAACTAAACGAAGGGAACTGTTTCGTGGTCGATTTGCACCACGCAGTATTAATTTGTTGCTCCCGGTCTCACTCGCGATATTTTAATTCCATTTCCGGCCCTAAAACGATTCACTGGAAGCTAAATCTAAATGCCCGCGGAGAGCACCAAACTTTTGCACACACCCAAACCAACACGCGTTAAACATCCTGTCCTCTGCAGGTAACGTGCATTAAATCTGTCCTACCGCGTCCTGGCGCTGCTTAACCACTTATCAACTTTACACGGACTTAGGCGATACGCTTGGGGGCCCACAAAACAGAAAGGAAGAAACCGGGGAAAAGTCAACAAACCAGAACCGGGACCAGGACTCCCAGGGTCTCCGCCATCGTTCCGCGCGCGCGTTCCGCGAAAGGCTGCTCTAAAAGGGGTTTCGCGCGTTCGCTCGTTTTTGGATCACTTCCGGATTGCAGCGGATGTGCGCCATCGCGTCCTGTTCATTTTGATTATCTTTAGATTTGTTTGCTTTGCCCTGTACTGCAGGTTTCTCTGGCGCTTTGTTTGCCCATCGTTCAAAACCCGAAGCCGAAGCCAACTGAAATCTTTCTATCATCTTCCGCCGCCGCCATTGGCCACTAATCCGGGTCGGTCCGGGGGCCCACCGGGGTGGTTTCGACAATATTTTCTTTTTCCGGCGGCCATCTTTGGCTCGCCAAATTGCGCGCCAAGTGAATGCCAAAAAAACAGCCGGGCACGAAACAACATTCCTTAGTGTGGGCGGAGGGATCCGAAGGGTCATTCCCAGGCAGGAAGGCCTGGCGCTGTTGGATTTTCGTGGAAATTGTGTGCACACTAAAGTGAAATTGATGGAAGTAAAAGAGCGCGCACCGAGACGGAATTGGAAAGAAAACAAACACTGCGTCCGGGGCGGAGACCCCCCATTTTTGATTAGTCTAGCCGAAGCGGAATTAAAACCGAAGGCCAAACCCGGCAAGGGAAAAGCGGCCGGAGACGCCGGTGTCGCTGTCAGAAAAATATCACTAAATTCCAAGGCCGAAACGCGGCGGCGGCTTGGGTTTGTCCAGAAAACACGCCAAAGTACGCCGGGCCGGGGTCCCATCTTCGGAAGGCGCGTGCCAAGCTGGTTATGTTAATCATTAATTTACTTCCTCGCGCAGCCCGGCCTCGGCGCACGATAGTGGGCTGATGAAATTTATCATGATAATTAATTATGCCCCGACTTTCGCCAGTCAGCCGCAGCGACTCCAGAAGGCGGCTCCAGCCGGCCGTGGCCGTAAGGTGAGACGTCACTGCGAGCGCCGCCGCGAGTGAGTGAATATTTTGATAAATTTAATTCGCCGATTCAACGGACCGGGACGCAGTGAACGAAAAAATGCACGTGTGTTCCGCGAAGTTCCTGCCAGCCTCGGAATTCATTAGCACCACCGCCCAGCGGTCCCCGGAACCGGCGGGCACACAGGACGAAAAAAGGGCGCCTGCCAAGGGCCGGTTGATGAATTGCGAAAACTGCGCCACGGACCTTTAGGTATTCCGGCGAGCAATGCGGGTACCGGAGCAGGACCCGGGATTCCGAGAACGGCACACCGGAAGGGAAGGCCTGACGGTCACCGACCCAGGGCGCAGAAAGTTGCAAACTGTTTATCATTGTTGCTGACTCGAACGGAACTCGTGGCAATTTGTTTGCCATTTTTGTAAAATTTCATTCCAAATCCGATGAGTTCCGAGCCCAAATGAAGTGTGGCGATGATCGTGAAACGAATCGCTTCAATATCGCGCTGAAGGGCTGTTGGCATAAATAGCTGATTACTGTCCAGCGCAATGCTAACGTATTATTATGCGACTCATCCGAGTCTCCGAGTCCACATTCCAATCGGCGACTAGACTAGGCGTGCTGCTCAGGATCACAGCCCAACTTTAAGGTTCCTCCAGGGGCAGGGCGACGACAGCAGTGGCTAATGTTGCTTTACGGTTACGACACTATCCCCTGATGGTTATGGCGCTGTCGGCAGGCCGTTTAGCAGCCCTTTCGCCTGCGCTCCGAAGGAACCGCTTTCCGGCGCAACCGCGATTCCGTTATCTTATCCAATAAACGAACCAATAAATATGCTGCTCACCGGAACTGGGCCGTTTCAGGCCTATCGATCGCCGAGGGCCAGGATCGTGCATCCCACCCTCGTGAAGGGTGTCGTTTTCGGGGCCCTCCTCATTGAATGTCAGTGTTTTCGCCGGCGCTTCGCAGGGATTCCAACAAGCTTGTTTGTTGCTTTTGGGCGCCATAAAAATAGATCATAATTTGCATCACGGAATGCTTTACTGTGCGCAGAACCGTGTCGCCCCAATGTCGACAAATTGCATTCGCAACTTCGCGCCACCCAAAATTTCGCGAATATGTCCTGCGTGCTGGAGGGTCCTAAAATACGCATAAATCAAGCCCAGTCCCCCAAAAAAGGCGGGGCTCGGCCTGTTGGATCGATGGGGCGTCCGTCCGCCAATAGCCGTTATTTTCACGGTAACATTATTGTTAACCGGTCGGTGTATGTCTGGAGTGGTCGTGATTTATGTAACACTTGGGGCATACCGATGCGCCATCGCCTGAAACAATAGTTTAGCGACCGCGTAATGGAAAATGTCATGAAAATAAAATCCTAAACCGAGCGCCGGTTTTCGATGAGAGCCAGTTTTGCCCGAGGCTGACTGAGCCCAACTCACCTCGGAACATTTCAACAACGAAATCGGCGATCCGTTGTGATATCCGTTGGGGGAACACGGAATCGACTTTCGCCGATGTATCGATGTGACAACGATGGGTTGGGTAGGAAAAAACCAGTAAAAAATGGCTAGTATCAAACGGAAACACTACACAACCCGTTAGAACCGAATATTTTGCGCTTCTTGACGATGGTCGACGTTGCCATGGTGCAGAGCGGTGCCGGAAGAGAGTTTCCGGTTGCTACGCTCCTTCGGTGCATCGAAACCACACCGCAAAGCTGGCTGCGTGCGTTTGATGTCCTTTCAATCGGCGATGTTTTTGCTGCTGTCAGAAATGCTGTCAGTTTCGATCGTTCCCGATCGAGGTCGTTTGAAAAAAAGTTCTTCCACCCCGTCGTCCTTCGGATCGGATCCCTTCCGATGGAAAGGCCGATGGAAATTTTGCGCTCGTCATGCTGCCTTCGGAAAGCCGTTCGCAGTGCCGGCACTCAGTTGTAAAATTATAAGCCCATCACGACTGTCATCATCTGGGGGTGGGCTAGAGGCGGCCTTTCACGAGCCTGTTGCGCCCAAACGGGGGTCCTTTACGACGTGGTTTGGCCACGCTAACCAGCACGGGAACATGAGCATCATTAATCTCGTCCGCCCGCTCCGACACGCTGGCGGATCCGGAATTGAACGTCGGAACGCGTCAGCGATGATTTTTCCCGCCGTCGGAACGCGCGCACGCCGGTGGAAACTGGGAATGGTGGGGACCGGTTTTACGAGGAGTGTTGCCCTCGAAGGGAAGGGTTTTATGTACAAATCCGGGGGTTTGCCGCCAATAAACTCGGGCGGCACGCGGTGTCGGAGTCCCTATAACCTCAACCTCATTTGGTGTCCGCCTTCGAGCCCGCGCCTCATAACTAATAACATCCTGCACTCGGTCCACGGGGCTCCTGCGGAAGTCACACTGTACACACGCACACAAACACGCACTTCCTGGAGCACCGTGGAACTCTATTTACAGTCCGGTGGCTTAGGTTCGCTTCTTCAGGATGCTTTTCGGGGTGAAGGGCTGTGAAACCGGATAGGCCGCCGCAGCCGCTGCCACCGTCGGTCGGCCCTCGGTCAGGCTGGCGCAGGAACCCTGCGATATGCTACTTATTGTGACCGCGGTGTGGTGGCTGGGGGTGGCTGTGAGGCTGGTGGCCATCGGCTCCCCGAGCGACGGCTTCCGGTCGTCGCCACCGCCGTTCAGCTCAATCAGTGGCGTGCCCGCTCCTAGCAGCAGTCCGTCCGCACCGCGCCGGACTGCCGCCTGGTCCGTTCGTTAATCGAACCGCTCGATGTCGGCGGGGCCGGCCAGCTTGCCGGGGGGCGGTGGCGGGGGCGGGATGCGCATCTCGTCGATGGTGCAAACCCGCTCGTTGTACGGGAACTTGAAGTTAATCTCGCTGCCCGACGTGACGACCGTCGTGTCGGTGGTGTGCTTCTCCAGGATCGTGTCTAAGAGTGGCGAGAGAAGGCGAACGAGTAATGAGCGTGTGGTGGTGGGGTGCCTCGGCTCACCGGTCGCCAGGAACCGTACCTCGTTTGTCCTCGTGCGTGTAGTACCGTGCCCGGTGCCGCGAGAGGCAGAGCGCCGTCGACACGACCACGATGGAGAGCAGGATGAGCAGGATCAGCCCGAAGAACGCCACTATGCTGACGCTGCCCGCTGCGAAAGGGAAAGGCTGTAAGACGCTGTCGGTGTGGCGCCACGGCCGGCCCGGGGACTCACCTTGCTCGAGAAAGTTGTGCGACGTGCTGGCGGCATCGTGATCCTCGTCCACTATCACCTGCATGCAATCCTCGACACCGTCCCGGTCGAGCCCGTCGATGCGTACCTCACGCAACCGTTCCGGCAGAAAGCACCGGGGCACCTCCTGCCACGGCAAACCATCCGGCAGAAGCTGCAGGGCGAAAAAGGGAAGGAAACAAGACTCAGACTTCCTGGAGGGGGGGGGACGCGGCTCGCTCCTGGTGGAATACCTTCTTGGCCTTCACGATCAGGGGCCCCATGTGGCACCAGTCGCAGATGAGCGGATTGTTTTCCAGCTTGACGTCCGCGATCCGTGACAGTTGGGCCGCGTACCGGTCCGGTATGCCGTTCAGTTGGTTTCGGGACAGATCCAGGAACTGCGGAAGGCGAAACAATCGGTTTAGAATATGCTGAAGCTGAGCGGCGGCTGTTTTGTGTGATGGGAAGGAAGCGAATTGTTACCGATCTCATCCGATTACCCGTTGCGATCGGTGCTCAAATATTGGGATTTTTCCCAAAGGATGTTTATTGCTTGCTTCACGGTGCCAGTACGAACATAAATCGAATATTGCAGACCAAGCCAGGAATGGCTGGTTGGCGCGCAAAAAAACTGCTGTTCCGGAATGCACCGGGAGAGTAACAATCACGCCAAGGCCAACAACAGTAAATCATGGATTCGGTGGCGCACACGAACTGCAACCGAGTGGCGAAAATAGTAGATTTGATTCTGGAGCCGCCGGAGAGCCAACTCCACGAGAACGCCTTCTTGGAAGCTCGGTGCATACAATGGCACCTAGCGCCAAGGGGAGCTTCCGGTGGTGGGCCGGAAATGAACACCCGCAGTGGAGCCGCCAGCATTGGGGCAGGAAGGTTTGCGGATGAGCGATGGGTTTTCCATCGATTTCAATTTGCCTGTTCGTTACGAATATGCATGTTGCAGGTTGATTTGCCAGCCAGAGTGTTTGCTAATGCCCTACCGTCTGCAGCGGCATCGTTGTTGGTCCTGTGTCGTTCACCGGAGACCGAGAGAGTTCTATTTCGCCAGTTCTTGTTATTTGACGAAAGGAAACTGTTTCTTTACAAATTCACATCCCGTATTGACGGGTGTTTGTAAAGTCCCGACCACTGGCAAGTCGGGAGGCATATGTACCTTTTTCTGGCGTTGGTTGTTCCGTTTGGAAATTAAAAATGGGCCGGATATGATACACCTGCCAGCGGGTCTGCTTACCTTTAGGTGCGCCAGCGGTTCGATGATTTGTATGGTGATGTTGTCGATGTGATTGCCGGAAAGATTGAGTGCCGTCAGTCGCTTGAAGGCAGAGAATAGGTTCAACGGCAGCGAGCCCATATCGGCCACGAACAGGGAGGAAATGTTCTGCACACTCTGGCGGAAACGGAAGGGAAACGATCATTAGTAAAACAGGGATCCCGTACGTAGGTCGCGGAAGATAACCCGTCCGGCCGGCCGACTTCGAATGAAAGTTTCACCACTTTCGGTTCGGAGCGCATCGTTCGGGCAAAGGTTAACTCATAAATAATGAGCCTGGGCTTATCGCCCCGATGGAAACGCCTGCTCACCTGTATCGTTTCCTCCATTTCACCCAGATCCAGCTGCAGATTGCCGCTGATGTTGAGCGTCTGGAGGTTGCGCAGCGGCCGCAAGCATTCCGGCTCGATGTGGGACAGTTTGTTATACGAAACGTCGAGATAGGTGAGGTTGGCCAGGTTTTCGAACGCCCGGTCCGCTATCTTTGCCAGCCGGTTCCGGGAAATGTCTGGAAGCGGAAGGAAACGTGACGCTAATTATGTTGGACAGGAGATTAAACAACGAGGGCGCGTGCTTGATGGCCGCTGGCATTCATTTGAAGTTGTTGATCCCCCGCCGTTTGAGTTGATGCCCCCGCCTTACCCAGATAGCTGAGCCCTTTCTGGTGGATGAACAGTTTGTCGACGACAACCGACAGCTGGTTCCCGTCCAGGCTTAGCTTACGCAAATGGCGAAGATCCTTGAACTCTTCCTTGTCCAGAAATTTAAACTGTTTGGACGAGAAATGGGCGGTAATGTTGTATCGAGGCCATCGAAGCACTCATTTAGTCCAAACTTACCTGATTTTGCCCAAGATCGAGTTCCGTCAGGTGCGACAGTATGTTGTAGATCTGTGGATTCACATTGGACAGACGACACCCGCGAACTTTGAATACTTTCAGGTCCTGCAATAAATGGTCAGCCCGTTTAGCAGCGGTTCACAGTTTCGCACCTCTTCTGGCTCCTCACCTGTACGTCCTTGAACACTTCCGGGTCCAGCTCTTCGATTGAGTTCATACTTAGATCAAGGTACTTCAACTTGGACAGGTGTAGAAACAGCCTCGTGTTGATGTTGCCTATCGAGCAGTCTATCATGTGGAGTATTTTGATTTCCTGGAACACAAAACATCGGCTCCTGTTAATTCCGTTGACCCGCAACCGGTCAGGTTTAGAAACCCGATCTGCCGACCCCTTACCTTAAGATGGGCAAACGAACCACTGGCGATCCTGTCGATCCGATTGCGCGAAATGTCCAGCTCGATCAGATTGTCCTGCCCCCGGAAACTCTTCGCCGACAGCTGGGTGATGTTGTTGCGGGACAGATCGATCGTTTTCAGCTTCACCAGACCCCAGAAGGAACTGTCGCCAACCGACGGTACGTTCGAGTCAATGACGCGCAGCACCTCCAGCTTGTTGAAGAACTGAAACGTTGTCCCAACGACGACCGGATGGCGTGAGTTGGCGATTATCAGCACCTCCACGTTGGGGTCGAAGTTGGCCACAGGCGGTGTTATCCACTCGACTGTGGCGTAGACAGTCAGACGGAATGAGAGAGAAAGAGAGAGAGGGTCACTCACTTTGATCAGAAATTAACGCCAAAAACAACGTTCCCGACAGGACTCTGTCCATAATTGCAAATGCTGCATTGCGTTATGACTAAAGTGCAAGTTAATTTGCGAAATGAAAAGCAAACTATCGACTCATGCTGAGGACATTTCTCTGCGAGTTCCTTGCGGCCCTTGTCGTTGCGGAATTTATCGGATCGAAGACACACCCAGGGCTGCCTCCCCCGGGGCGGAACCACTGCTGCTCAACAACTTCAAACGCACACTATTGGCAACTTCGTCCGACCGGAAAGTACTGGACCGCACGGGACCGTCTTCCGAAGCGAAGCCAATTAACGTGCATCCTGCTCACCTTTGTTGCAAATCGCCCTGTATCGTCCTTTTTCATCAAGATCACAGTGACAGTCGTCCGGACACAGGCGGGCCACGGTCGGTCTGGTTAGGGCCAGCAGTGCCACGAAGACGAGCACGACGGTGCTGCAGGATATGGTGAGATGCATTGTGTCTGTGAACGGGAGAGAGACAGGAAGACAGAGCGTGGTTAGTGAATGAAGTGACAGTGGTTAGTGTATTAGACCGTAAAGACGGAGAAAGCGATCACTCGAGTAGTAAATTAAATGCACATCTTCGTCGGCGATAATATGTGCCAAACGCAGGCCAGGGGTGTCCTTTTGCCCAACCCAATTTTCACAGCGGGCCACACGCATTTATTCGTTATCGATTTGTGGAGTTCTTTTCTTTTCTGCCTTTCTGCCACAGCAACATGAATAATGTATTGGCATGATCAGCATGTTTTAGATTGGACTCGAAGTCATTTCTGAGCCGGTTGAACCACAACCGCAATCCTTTCAAATGAGGGAAAATGGGGAATTCAAATCGATTGGTTAAAACATTTTATTTAACGCAATAAATACTTCCAGAGAGCAGAGATATTATTGCAATCATGCAGAGTAAAGAGTTTTGCTTTACACAACAACACGGTCACCATGTTTTCATTGAGGCCACCATCCATAACGGTTTCCAACGTGTTGGTCAATATTTGGCTAAGCAGCGTCACCCGAAGTGATTGGTGCGTGCGTGGCCGAAAGGTCAAACAAATAGTCGAAAGTGTAAACATACCGCAGCGTGAACCAAACGACCCGTTTTATGCCACGCTTTCTCTGTGTCCCCCTCGAAAAAGCCCAGACAATGGCCCGCCACCGATGGAGGCGCCTGGTAGTGACTAATATTATTTTCCACTCTGCAGCCCTGGGGTAGCCAGCCGGCAATCGATACTGTGTTGCCACGAATTAGCGCGGCACGGATGAAACGGAACGGAATAAATAAAAAGAGAGATAACATAAAGTGAAATGAATTGGATCTGTCAAACGATGCGGTGCGGTGGACAAAAAGGGATCCGAACCGCACCATGGCCGAAAGAAACGCCGAACGGTTGCATATGCTTTTGAGGGGCCTTTGAAGCGAGTAGGAAAAACCTTCACCGGAGGATGATGTGTTTATGGTGTACAGAACCGTGCCGTAAGCATCTTCACACCCTGCCCAAAAGGACCACCCGAAGAAGCAACCAGGAGGACCGTTCGATGATGGATGGGCTCGAAAAAATGGTGAATCGCACAAGAAAGAAACACCCAACCCAACTTAAGACGACCTTTGCAAATGTATCGGGTTTTGGGCCCGTGGGCACAAATGATTATAGAACACGTATTATTTATGGCTTTTGAATGTTAGTCTCAGCGACGTCATTTTAGGACATTCGATGCTTTGACGCCGTGCGGTTCCAATAATTTTTCTTTCTCCTCCGAAATGTGACTCTTCCTGGGGGCCTCTGTGATGGTTGATAACATTATTTGTTCCCAGCTCAACAAGTCGACCGCTCGGAACGGTGCCTTTTTTCGGCTCCGGCTTAAGGGTTCCTTTTCGGTGGAGGCGCATAATGCCACCCGCTTTTGGGAGTTTCCTTTCGTGTGGTTGCCACATTTTATTTCACCAGCAAAAGTTGGGAGCAAAAGTTTCGTTTCCAATCACAGATTTTACCGGTAAAACCGATTCGCTTCATCGGCCCCGTCAGGTTCCGGGCTTTGCGCTGGAAGCATCGGCACATAAATTAGCCTCCCCCCGAGTTGGCTGGATTTGATTTATATCGGCTTATTTAGAAAGTTGGTTAGCGGTGCGTGTGAGTTCCGGAAGGCTTTATTTCGCTCATTTTGCGTTGGGCTACCATTTTGGCGGGTCCCGCGGAATGGGACTTGGTGCCGCCAGCGATGAAATTTAATTTTACCTTTTGATTTATACTTTACAATTCAATCGATGTGTCACTCGGGATCGATTTAGGACTGGAGGTATGACCGCCGTTGGGAATTGGAATGGACCCTTTGCTTGACGTTACCGACACACCGTCATTGGTTTTGTTATTTCACGGAAAACGGGAATTTAATTGAAATGAGCCAGCTAAAAAGCTTTGAACCTTTCGGACTTTTTTCTCGATTGTTGCGTAATACACCTGCCACAAGCAGCGGCCGGAAGCGTGCTCTACAATCGGATCGGACTCTTTATAGTCCAGTCACTATGTTAGTGAAGCTGCTATGGGTAGTTGTTGCAAAAGCAGAGGTTACGGTGAACCACAAACGATTGCGGTTGATTTATTGGTCGGAATCCAATCGCCGGGCTCCTTTCGAGTGCACAGTTATGTAATTCATTTTCCCGAAAATGTACACATAAATCCCTCGGCTCGGGCCCTTTTTTCTGTTACGATACTATTATTAAACTACATTTCGCTCCACCCTAAACCATGTTCAAGCTGTTCTCTTGTGGTGGTTTCGTTCATTATAATTTACAAGAAAAATGTCGTTAGATCCTAATCCGCAACAATGCACAACGACTTTGCCCCTAATGTAATCCGGTGGAATGTAACATCCTTTTGCTTGTATCCCTGCTCGCTCCGGCAGAGAATCGGGTTTCTGTGTCTGCTGGAAGAAAACGCTCCGGTTCGCGAGCAACATTCGACACCTCGTAAGGTTCACTCCGCCAGTATTGTCAACTGTGGGGCTGATCTCGCTGTAACGGGCTTTCCGCGAGGCGCGAGAATTGAAAGTAGAACGCCACCGGCGGCAGCAAATGGTGATGGAATGAAAATGGAATGAGCTGGCAGAGGGCAAAACGATAGCCAAGTTCTCTACCAGGGCACCAGAGAGAGATTAACGGCAGATTGCAATCCTCAGTGGGCTCCCTGGTGAAGAAGGAACCGTTCCGACAGCACTCCTAGAGCAACTTTGTGAAGCTGGCAGCTGTTGCAGTCGGTCGGTCGGATTCGAGGCAACAGTTTGTGTTGCAGTCACGGAGATGAGAGAGTTGTGACCTCATTCGAAAACGCATATTGTGATAGAAAAAGAAAAACGGGCCAAGGACTTACCGATGTCGATGCCGATGATGGATGTTTAAAATTCCAGTTACTTATAATATTAAAACCACAATTTCCGGTGCGGCTCGTGGCCGTAGTACACTTTGCTTCAATTCCGCGTTCCACTAGGTGCCCTCAACAGCACAATTACATGGCCACTGTCACGAACTTTTTCGACTGTCGCCAGCAATGTTAGTAGTATTGACACGGAACCACGAGAGGCACTCGTCGGCATCACCGCCCGCTGCGGTTGGTGCCATTCACGCGTAGCGCACCACTTGAAAGTCGATAATTATGCATCCCGATTTAAATCCCGATGTTCCAGTTCCGCTATGATCTGTAACAAAAAAGAGAGTAAAATAGTAAATGATTTACATGCTAAATTGAAGCGAATTTTGAATACTTTTCTGAGATGCCATAAATGCTGAGCAACTCCTGTTGCTCCTGTTTGAGCATTTTTAATAGACTGCAGACTGTTTTTTCTCAAGATAATGGTGAAGTATACGAAAACACGCAAAAACCTCTTGAGCTCAAAACATCGTCTAAATGCTCAAAAGCGGCTTTCCGTGCCCAATTTCTGCGAGGCTATTCCGATGATGGAAAGCACTTCCGGAGTTTGCTTTACGGCCGCCCAACCAGTTCTGTTTGCCAGTTGCAGGCTAATGATTTACTTTGTTATTCGCAACAAAAACAAAATGGCCACAATCACCAGCACGACTTGCTGCTGCTGGGCTGCATTTTAAGCACCGACTCTTAGAAATGAGCGTAATATTTTTACGATCCGCCTCCGTACTGCAACTTTGGCCACAATCCGGGTCGTGTTGGGCCCTTCTTTTTTATCGTCCAACGCCCGGTGGATTCAAGTGCGCAGTCCGACACTAAAGAGTGGCCATTATATTGCAACGCCAAGAAGTATCATCGACGTTACCAGCAAGGTGCGTCTTTCAAAGCGTTCGACTTTGGCATTACAGTTTTGGACCGGGCAAAGATAGGGCCTTTGCCTGTGCGGAGAGAAAGGTTCTCGGAACGGTGGGCGAAGGGTAAATATTTATGCCCTACATTACAGGTCCCGTTGCGTTCGAAAGAGGACGTTCTACTTATTTTAATTCGATTGAAGCAATTACTTTGGTGCGTTGTGAACGAAGTGGATTCATCGCGTAATTTCTGTTTTTCCGTGTCCTCCGCACGGAAATTAAGGTTCCGGTGAAGCCGTTCATAAAGCCGTTTCCCCGCTCGACTTTGAGAGTACTCGGGCCGGTTGTCTGCCCGAAATGGACTCTCCAGCTCCGGATCCGTTTATGTCGTTCGCAGACTGGGCGCCCCTTTATTTGTAGCACACTTGCAGTTCGACCGCAAAGCTTGGAATTTCATAATCGCAATGCGCACACAGCAGCACCAGAAAGGTTTCCCAGCGGTTGGCTCACCCTGCAAAGGGGCTAATCAGCACAAATCATTCATGACCTGCAACCCTCATCGCTCTCGCACTTGCCACATCCATTCGCTTTTCGGCACAGGATCATGTTCAGCCACCGAAAACATTTACTTCCCCCTAAACGAACGAACCAAAAAAAAAAAACGGCGAATCTTTTCCTCCGTACGTACAATTTATAGACATTTTATGGTAATGCGAGGCGCCGTAAAGTGATACTTATGTTTACCAACCGATTTGGTTACGATTTACTGCCCAGCCCGGGTCCGGGGTCACTCTCGTGGATCGCGTGGACTTAATAGAGGAATTTAGCAAAGTTGCCCGCCGGCGAGTGGGCTCCGGGACCATTAAAGGTTGGATATTACTTTTACGCACCGACCAGGATGTGGCTGATGGCTTCGATGGAGGGTTGGCGCAGGTCGGCTGATGGTAGTGTGCCTTACTAGTAGTAGTAACACATCCCCAGAAAGGTCCTGGGGCGCTCCCCTATGTGGGTTTTTGAACCGAACCGATTTGCAGCTTGTTTGCACAAATTTTCACCCACTTACTGGATTAACCCGGTCGATGATAAATCACGTCGAGGCTGATCTCTCGCAAGAGGCGTAACGTACAAGGCCGTGTGCAGGATTGATGCTGTCAGCAGCAGCACCCCGTATTTTTATGGTTCCGTGAGCTGTCTGTCTGGCAAAACAAATCACGCTCCGGGTCCCGGGACACAATTCGATCGAACACTCTCTCTCTCTCGTCACGAAGTTCGATAAATCAAACACGACGAAAAGCAAATAACCAAACCCGGCCGTATTGGTTTGTCGATTATCATTCCGCTGGCGTTGCGCAAATTAGCTGGCGTGCCGTTTGTTTCACGTTCCGGGATTTATGGAGTGTGAAAACCGGACCCCGTCGGTCGATCGGCGGGCGGTGGCTTTTGGCGGTGGCCACCGTTTGCCCATGAATCAGTCTCCCTTATTTCGGACGTTTCCACGGAATTCAATTGATTGTGATTAACGGTGGCAACTACTTCGCCCCAAGCCGTGCGTGGGTCCTGGGAATGGACTAGCATTTTTGTTGCGTGCGCGACGCTAAGGCCAAAATCAATGTTTCACACGCTGTCCGAGATATGCCGAGCCTAAGCGTGTGGTCACGGGGCTCATGAATCACGGGACAGCAATCAATTATCGGCGCGAAGGTCAATTAGATGTTGCACGGTTGTAGCATTTTCTCCGGCGTGTCCTCCATGTGATTTGGTCCCTTTTGTGGTGCGCGGATTCGTGGAAAGCAATTCAGCGATGATTTGTAAATTATGCGACTGCCTCGGGAAGTGGACGTTTAGAGTGTTTGCCGACGGTTTCGGACGGTAAATATCTGCATATAATCGGCGTCCCGAAAGTTCCGAGCTTGAGTTTTGATGTTCTGTTTGTTCAATTCTCCGAATCTTGTTTCGGTTTCGGGGTAGATTTAAAACATTTCCGGAACATCAGTCGATATTTTGGAAACAATATTTCGTGAAACAATATTATGTTAATTAACGAAAAAGGATGCTATCACACATCTCAAACATCTGCACGAGACAAAAACAACAGCTTGTGGTCTGTGTTTTTTTCGAGAAATTATTCATTAACACGACTACGAAAAGCATGTAAAGCTTTGCCGCAGGACATTCCAAAAGACTAGCCCCCCCTTTAATGTGTCTTAAAAGAGGCATTATGTTTCCGAAAGCACCCACTGCCTTTTTGCGGCGGCCACAGGACTATGACACAAAGCTCCACGTGCTCTTAAACCACGGCGTCGGTGGCGGTGGAGGGTCTTAAATCTGCAGCACAAATTACCACATTTCAACCACCGCGCGCGCCGGAGGATAAAACCATTTAATTATGCCGATTTGCCAGTTTTTGTTTTGCCCGGCCTAACCGCGCGGCACTCCGAGGGCTTTTCCCCGGGCGCGTGTGCGGGACAGAAGGTGAGGTGAACCGAAAAACCGCACGTCGTGGGTAATTAGGATGAATTTTCATGTTAGAACCAGAACCGCTCCAGCGTGGTGGCTGATGGATTTGGTTGCCTGTCTGCGTTCCAGTGGCTTGGTGGGGTAGTATTTCGGTCGGTTTTAGGGTAGGTCTGGCGACACGGGCGACATGTTTTGACTAATAACATGGCCGTTAAATTTTTCTGCAAACAACGCATCCAAACAAGCGCCAATAGGCGATGCAGGCTGTGTACTTTGTGCTCGAAAAAGGCACACAAAATTCGTCAATGAATGCTAATCATTATTTGGCAGGATCTTCCTTTCAGAGCGGCTTTAGCGGGGTTTAGTGGAGCGAAACCCCTGTCCCGTTCAGGAGAGTGCAATCGGAACGTATTACGTCATCACCGTCAATTGATCACCGAATGAAAGCGTTTCCGAAAGTGTCAGGAGTTTATTAGAACGATAACAAACGAGCTTTCCGCAACCCGCCGTGACAGTCACGAACCATCGTTACATCAACCGTCAGCATAAGCGCTAATTAAACGATAACAAGATAAAACATGGTCACCGGGATTCGCGCCACGTGTTCGACCGTCTCGGGCGTAATCGAGTTGGACGATTGTCCTTTCGTCCTTTCCGAGTGCCGTTTTAGCTCGGTCAGCGAAAACGGGGCCAATCGTGGCCACTTTCTGCCCCACGTGGCACGTGTCTGCGATTTCCGGCAGGTTCGGCAGCGGTGGTCGTCCATTATAAACCATGTGTTACGCGGTCACGGATTCACCGTGGGAAGCACTTTCAGGAGGCCTGCAATCCGATGTTCCAATGCCAAGAAAGTAATTCCTTTTCCGATGTTCCCATTTTCGTGACCGTGCGTGTCTGACGGTGCACTCTATCTACTAGCAAATTTTGTTCTGCAAAGAAACCAGGCCAACTGATTTCAATTAAATCGAGAGCACCAAAAAAAAAAACCCATCGCAACCAGGTACTAGGCTCTGCCAATGTTTCGAATTGAGCTGACCACTGACCGGTGTAAGGAATGTAGTCGGTTTGCGTTCGTTCTCTGTGCCTTTATGAAGTTTGTAACGTACTCGGTACTCGGCACGTCAGTGGAGCCAGGTGGAAGCGAAATGTAAAGTTGTACACAAATTACCACACCGGCCCCAGTTCTGCCAGGCCGGGCCGAGTGGACCACAAAATGGAAATGTAATTTCTGCCTAATGGAAGCGAGATTAGTTCGGATAATGCCGGTGGGCCCATTTTTTGGTGGCACCGAAGGGTTAACGCCCAGGACCAGGACGCAAAGAAGAAACCACTCAGCACTCTCGTGGCCGCTGCCAGGGATCGGATGGAATTGGGATGGAATTAAAATTTCATAATCGTTGCCGCTCCTTCGCCAGTGATTGTTGCGCCTGCTCGAATCGTGAGGGCTCCAAACGGGCCGACGGAGCCATGTCGCTGCGGCGATACCCTAGGCGGCTAAATGGACACCATCAACGCCGAAGCAGAAGCACGAAATGTGCGGTCGTTACGTGAGCCATTTTCATTAGGATTTCAATTAAAAGTACCAGCTGATGGGGTTGTTATGCCACCGAGCACTGAAAGGATGAGCTGATCGAAACGACCGGTAAAGGTATTTAGCCCTCTGAACGCCGTGGGATGAAGCCCGTGCCAAACACTTCACAGTGTTATCGTTTTACAAAAATATTATTCCGAGAAGTTTCGCAGGATTGTGGTGAGTGAACTGAAACTGAGTAAAAATGGCAACCTGATTCTATTCCGTGCTTACTTCCAACACTGGATAGTCAACAGGCATGGGCGACGAGAAACCGTTCGCCAGAGACAGCACGTAATTTGCATACCTACCGACCGCCGAAACATTAACGATTTTATAATGCATGCAGTTGCCGGCATGTCCATTAGGTTTGGTTCGGTTCGGAAACATCGAAGTATTGGCCGATAATCGAAGCGGCTCATTTTCCCCCCCGGCGTCTGGGCGTCTTTTAAACGCCTCGGAAGTCTACGTCCACCGCGGTGGTTATTTATTGCAAACACTTAAACCGATTAATGTTTCCTTTTCATCCTTCATCCGAATCGTCCGAAGCCTCGGGGCCCCGCTTTGGTTCTGGTCGGGGGCCGCATTCACAGCGGCGCATAAATGTTGCCACTGGAATAATTTCAATTACTGGGAAAGGCTCCTCCAGGATGTAATCCCTTTTTGGTGGATAATATTTATTCTGCTGTGTAGTGTATGTCGCCGGAGCTTTGCTATGCGAAACATCTTCATTCGTCTTCATGTCTGGGGATTTGTGTGCAAAAATTGTGACCAGAAAGGGCCTCCGTTTAATGTCCAGCACCCTAAAACAACACGTATTTGTGGTATTTCGGTTTGTTTCTGGTTGTCCTACGATTCCGTGCAATTTTCTACTCGATAACGAGCGAATGCGCGAATACAAAATCCCAAACTCGAACCCTAATCTGCTTTTTTCCAAACTGTCGCTTTGCTAATACTTTCTACAAAATGAACGCGGTCTGCGGCTGGTGGTGCGTACAGAGATAAAGTGAATTAAAGCCGATATCAATTATCTTCCCAAGTGGAAACCAAACAAGGCGCTCAACCCTGTCGCGTATGTGTGCGCATGGCCTTCAATTAACGCGAAAAGGAAGTAAACGCGCTAATGCTCTTAATTTTGCAGCTCACATCACTTGCTCTCTCGGGGAGCGAAGAGAAATAATGCGAATTATTTTATATCATGGCTGAAAAATGGGGAATTATTTCCGGCTGAACAGAGCTCTCACTCATCACCCGGCAATGGGCCACGCGCCGTGCCGCCGAAAACCCGGCTCACATCACATAAAACTCCGTGTTCAAAAGAAAACCAAGCGTCGTGGAAGTGAAAGGTTACCGTCATACGGAGCAAGTGGCATGAACCATGCTGGGGCAAGATTTTGCGAGCCGAGCCGAGTAAGGAAGGAACATGAAAAATACATACGAGCTCGCCGTCGAGTTTGAATAATTTATAATAAACTTTTTTAATTACATAATGCTGGCACGGATCTCTGTTGCTTTGGATGTCACAATTTTGACGGCCCCAAAACCGGGTTCGGAAAGTTTCTAGACTTTCGTTTGCTCGAATCCATCGTGCTTTTCTGTGATCCGTCGTCTATGGAGCCACATCTACTTAAATCAGCAGACACAAGCGAGAGAGATCCATTCAGAAACCATCAGCGATCGTTCTCGGGAATGATGATTTCGTCGCGTTGTTTTGAAGAGTCCGGGGTCCACAAATCGGTGCTCCCAGTGTGGCAGTGAGATGCACCCCCCAAAACAGCGCACTGATTGACTTTTATTGCAATTGTTCACAGTGCGCTACCCGAACGCCGCACGAATGCCAAGAATAATGGGACTCATTTTACGACAATCAGAGCATAACTCCGGGTCGTTTAAGACGAAAGTTCCGCCACTGCACTAGGCCAAAGCTTCGTTTATGCGAGTGTTTTATGTGTCCTTCCATCCTTCCGTGGCTTTCCGTGGCGGTTGCAATATTTCTGACATTGCGCTATGCAAAAAACCGGTGTGCAGTAGGGTGGTGCCCGGTATCCGGAAAAACGCCGACCGAAGACAATCGGAGATTTAAATTTGGAACACGCCCGGGGGAAACGAGTTTCGGAAGCCGGTGGCGGATATGGCGGAATCGATAAAATATAATAAAATATAAATTTAGATTGCCTAACAAACTGTCACATCGCAAAGCGGAGATCGAATTGTCGGGTCCCGCGAAGCGAGCGATTTATTGGACTTCAGCATGAAACGAACCGCTTGGCGAGGAACGCCCCAGCACCGTTCGTAGCTTGGGCGAGGATTCTTTCTTTTGGTTCACATTTTTCAACGACAAATGAGTTATTGAGTTTGACGACATTTCCGCACGGGGTGGATCCCATTTCGTTCTGCACGTGATTCCGTTCATTCCGTTCCTGGTCGGTCGGAAAGGAGCATTTTCTTTGCCCCATTGGTGCCGCCTAATTGGCTGGCGTAATCAGCCGTTATTATCACTGCGGAGAAAAGTAGCAGTTGGCGTAGCTGAGCCTTTGCCTTTGCACGCACCCGAACGCTAGTGTTATGAAGCCTTACTAAGGAGCCACACATCAAAAGCACCGCAAGGACCGTCAGCTTGTGAGAACGCATTTATGCGAAGGTCGTAAGGTGTGTCTGGACTGCAATTATGCTGCGACGGGAGGCTCAATGCACGGTGCAATTATGACTAACAAGCCCCTTTGCTGCTTGAAATAATGAGACGGAGCGATACCACAAAGAGTTTAAAGCACATCTAACTATTGTCTATGTTTCAACGCCCAATAATTGTTTTGTGATATGATCAGGTTTTGGGGTTTTGCGAAGTAAAAAGGAAGCTTGCTTACGAAGCCGCGTGGCGCTTGTATTAACGAATAAATTATCAGCAATCTGTATTCGTGTACTGCTAGACTGCTAAAATTTACATAAATAAATCAGTAATTGCGTCACCCAAATTAGCCCGAAACGGCTCCGGTTCCGCAAATACGTCCCTTTTTCCGGGTATGGTGGTTAGCCGAAATGAGGATGCATTTTCGGATGCTTCACCGTGCGGAAGATCAATGTTTGTCTTTCATTATCCGAAATTTTGTTGCCGATTCGAGATTGGCTGTGCTCGGTGAGGGAAATTAAAAACCTAGCCGTGCTGTTTGGGGCCTAGGGGCCCTGTCTATGCGCATGTTGGACCCGCATCGTGAAGTCTGGGTCATCTTAGAACCGGTGGAAGCGGTCCGGAGGTTGGCTCAATTGCTCGGGTTGATTACCCAATGCAAAAGGGGTCCGATAAAAAAGTGCTTCATCGTTTTATGGCCCTCCCCGTGGATAGTTTGAAACTTCTGTATAGTGTTGCAGCAATGCCACTGCTGGCGGTTCTTTTGCACTGTACGAGATTGGATTTTTGCTCCCGTGCCGACCGCATTTCAAAGGGGTGAATTTGGTGGAACAGATTCTGTTATCATTATCCCTCGGACACCGGCAACCTGAGGCGCAGCTGTTACACGAGCAGACTTGAAGCGAAAAAATGGACACGTAAGGGTAATAATAATTTCGCTTGTCTCAGCACATCCTCAGCGCGAGACCTTCGACGAGCTTTTTTGTAGGTGCGCCGGTACCATAAGGTAAATACCCTGGCGGACCTGGCGGTCCTGGCAGCGGATCCATGCGTCTCCGTCGGTTTGATGTTTGTTATTAATTTGAAATTTTAATTTTATTGAAGTTGATGCATATTTTCGTTATTATTTTCTTTTGGGCGCAATCCCGGGCGACCGTTTGCTCGATACCGGTCGGGTTTCCGTAGATTTTCATACTGGAAACTTTGCGTGGGGTTCTGACTCGGTGATTCGGCGTAAAGCTATCGACTTGGGTACACTAAATCGTGTGGTCCCGTGGCCGCTCGATCTCCCTGAGAGAGAGAGAGGGTTGCATAATGTTTGATTTTTTCCCGTTGCGGTTGCTGGAAAACTTTGAATATGGAATTTGGAAAAACATCCTTGCGGTACTTTTTCGGCATTGACCTGATTTTTCCCGACCGCGGTGCCCCAAAACAGCATGATCTCTAGCGGCGCGTCACTTGAATGATTCTTTGAAGTTGTGCGGAGTAAACATTCAAGCATTTTTTATTTGAAATCGCGAAATACTGATCTCTCATGGAGCGCTGTTTGGGCAAACAAGATCCCGCGCGGAACGCGTTGTTAATTACTCGTCGAATTTTGAATTAAATGCGTTTCGCTTAATGAAGTTGAAGCTCTGTCACAACACAAAGATTTTCAACGAAAGAGAGAGGAAAAATCCCGGATGGTCTCCTGAATCGAGGCAAGGCAACCTTGCGATGCACCTACACGGTCACACGGCGCCCGACAACAAACATTGAGTTGGGTAAGAAATTCAATTAAAATGTCGTTTAATTTAACGTCCACTCGCTTTCCGGGCTCGAACGGACATGCGGCTGAAAGGAATGAGTCGTTAACGGCGAAAACGAGAACAGGTTGAAATTGAAATGTCCAGTCCGATGATGTTTTCCTTCGCTTTCCATAAAGAATTGGGAAGGTGTTTTTTGCTGTCCGGTGCGGTCGCAAAAAGTACTACGGCGCTAATAGACCCAACAGGACATCGTGTGCTAGAGTGTAAATACAAAAAATCTGCAAGACATTTGCCGAGAGCAGCGTGAGTTGTGTAAGTTTCTTTGCTAATTCACACGGATCTGGAACAGTGCCCACCTGACCGGACCGTGTGGGGCTGTAGATCAAGGACAAAGGATTCTTTCGAGTGTTTCGAGGTGAAGGCGCGCGCCAGAAAAGCCAGTTGTGCTTAACAACCTGTGAATAAAAAATGACAGCGTGTATACACATGCAGCTTCGGATCACACCTTGTCCTGGGCCCTCTCGAGGAATACTCAAGTACCCACTAGGGAGGAAAACTACATCGGGGTGAGCGGCACGGGAAAGGACACAACGTTTTTTTCCTCCACTCGGCGGTTAGTGTCCTTTCGCGTCCCCGGTTGGAGTGGAAGTAATTTATGCATCAACTCCTAATCTCGGCCCACACAGCTGTAAGCCAGCAGGTCATTGTTTCTTAATCCTACAGATTTTTCCTACTCCCTTTCTTTTGGTAGTACCGAAGCCCTCTTCGGTTTCGTCTCCAGACGTCGGCGGACCTTTTTTTCCGGTTCCCTTTGTGATCCTTTCCTTCTTGTTGGAGTCCCTTGAAACTGTGGACGAGCAGCAAAACAAAAAGGAGGCACCACTTCAGGTTGGCAGATGGAAGATGCTTGACGCGTCAAGATCCATCGTTCGGCCATCCGTCTCTTTTTGGCCCTTTTTGGCCCCAAACTAGATTGGCGTGAGAAGCGAGAGGAAGCGGGGCCACAGAGTCTTCGAGTTGAGTTAGTGATCTCGAACGTGTCTTTGACACTCAGGTGGAGGTACTTACCGGCACATTAAAGCCGGTGCTAGAAATCATTTACTTCGGCAGAAGCGAGAACCGAGCAAGGATTACGCAAAAGGCGACGCTGGGGTGGTCAAACGATTGGATAATGAAGAATCTGTGCGCCCTGAAATCGGGCACTCTAAGCGATGAGCTGTAGGATGTGATCTAGGACCGGGTTTGGGCCGTTTTTGTTTGCATATATTTCCACGGGTGTAGTTAAATTGAATATTTTTGTGCTCATTTTATTTTTGTCGCCTGAGAATAGAACATTTGGTTTCGGGAGCTTTAGTCGGAATATGGTAAGTGATGACCGTCTGAATTTGCGTGAGCTTAAGACTTTCAAACAAAAAAAAAGGTAAAATAAAACATTCGAATTACGAAGTAGTAAAAGTATCGCATCGAAAACCATGATGCATGTAAATAAGTTACTTCAAGGCACCATCTCGCAAATGGGACGATAAATATGTAATCAGTCACAACTCAACTTACGTGCGGGTTGAAAGCTTACACCCCTGATCTTGACATCATTGTAAATATATGAATTATTATCAGTTATCAATATCTTTATGATACCCTTATGATAGTTCTGTTCATAAATTCCGATTCAACTGCCGGACCTGGTTGGATGTGCTTGGGGCGGGACAAAACAACCAAAACCTCACGGAAGCACGCAGCTGCGATTAAAACAGAAACTGAAGATATTGCAATATCGGTGAGCTTCATTGATGAGGCAATTTCAAAGTGAGCCCGAGAATAAACGTTGGCAAACGGCAATCTCCGCGGGCCGATCTCCGTGGGAGCATGTGCATGAGTCGCACTTCTCGAACCGGCAAGGCAAGGCAACGTGGTCCCAATTTCGCGTCTCATAAAAAAGCCAATGAAGCACGGGGGTCCGCTGAATGCTGACTCCGTCATGACCGTGGCCGGGAAGTGAGAAATCAGGCCGCCTTGCTTGCGGAGGTGCGTTGAAGGATAAAGAAAAGCATCTTCCAACCCGACATAACCGGTGGCCGCGTATTGAAGGGGGCCGCGAGGGACGAAGATGCCGCCGACCGGTTCTGCCGGGCGCTCGTGTGCCTTTTTGCGAGGCTTATTTATATATTTATTTTTGTCAGCGACGCGCATCACCCTTTTTTTGGGGCCGCTCCGCTCTGCTCGCCGGTGTCGGGTGCATGCGATATGATATCTTGCTTCCCGTTCACATGTTTATTTTTATGCTCAGCGTTGAAGCCAAAAGCTCGAATCATGCGCCTCCTCTCCTTTATCGGTGAGCCAGTGGGATCAGGAGCCAGATACGCCCCACGTACGGTGCTACTTATCTTGGATCCCTATTTCCTTTTTCCTTTTTTTAGGACGGCCTGCAGCATGTGTTCGAAAACGGGCGCCACCTTTATCGGGCGGTCTGCGAGTTCCTTGTTGGCGGCGAGGCGAAAAATCAACAGCATCCTTTAAATCTTCCACTTGCGCTGGGCCCCTTCCAGACTTGGCTTTCCCGCAGAAGAAAACGTGGACGGATTGGAGAGTCGGTGTAAAGTGATCGGTTGCGATCACTCATAGCACTGAACGCTGTTCAATTTTCACTAACTATTTGCCTCCTAATGTGATTTTCAAGCAAAAAATTGCCCATTTTTATGAATTCCCACGACTTCTGAGCAATTTATTGCTTCGATTCTCCGTGTTGCATACGAAAATAGTGTACCTCGTGTGCTTGGAAAGATAAATCGCCGCCTCAAAGATGGGAGCCGCCAACGAAATTGGGTGAAGATCAAGCGAAAGTGGCTCTGCATTGCCGCTACCGGCAATGTTCCGAGGCCCTTGCACCAGCTCCCTGCCACCGACGGAGAAACAAACGCAAAGTTAAAGGTGCCACAACAAGGTGCAGAACGGTGGGATAAGGACTCCGACATCCGACGCGCAGAACCGGCCAGGTCGCCGGGAGCAGTGTTTTGAGCATAATTTGCCTCCCGCCCCCCTTTCGCGAGCATATGCACGGCCGGGACACTTCGTCTCTCTCTCGTTCTTTCTCTGCCGAGTCTGCTTCAAAGCCGAACACCGGGCGGCCGAGATCTTGATTTATTGCGCCCAAAGCAGGTTTTCAACTTTCGGGCTCTCGGAACGCTTTTTTTACCGTTCCGCGCTTCCCATTTCTCACCAGCCGCGGTCTTGTTGCGTCTCGGTAGCGGCAGCGTAATAAAAACACAGCCCAGACGCCAAACAGCAAGCACGGCGCATAAAACAACAACATAAAAACGCCGACGGGCGCGCACCCGAGAACACATACGCGCGCGCGCGCGCCACTCAATCATGTGCATCGCCGACGGTTCGGCTGTTTGCCGGCATAAAAAGGGTACAGGATCTTAAAATTTGCACGACCCGCAAAAACGGCACATACACGGACGGGGACGGGACGAAAGCCAAGACTCCGGGCCAGAGCTTGATGTTCTGCCGGCGATGATGGTGGAAAAGTTTCGCACGGCAACGCACAGAACATAAAAACAAAGAGTTCAAAAACTGAATGAAAAACAGGAAACGCTGGTAAACGGAAACGGCCAACATCGGAGCCCCGGGGCCCCGTAAACCGGTAGCGGGCCACTCGACCGGGGCGCGCACGGAAAGCAGATCAAGATTGATGAGCAGCTCGAGTCCAGCCAGGTGGGCCAGGGGGAATAGTTGTGTCGGTTCGGCTCGGGCTCCACCTCGGGATGCGGGGCCATCGATCGGCCGTCGGTTTCAGGCCGATTTCGTGCCATTTTTGTGATCCTTCAAAATCCTTCGCCGCGACCAGTTGCAACCGTGAAATCTAATCGTTATGGATGATCCGGCAAACCCGGCCCCGATGAGTTGCGGAAACCGACAACGGAGCGGTTGCGAGAGAAAGAACGATCCTTCCTGGCGGGATGCTCTCGGTGGGGATGATGCTTCATGAATGAAAATTAATGGTTGCGGTAAAGGCGCTTCTTCGGCTGTTCGGCGTTAGAATGCCTTGCTGACCGGCGTTGGGGACCGTTGCTGAACTTCAAACGAGCCCTTCGAACGGGTTTAATCGAAACCGGGAATAGGCCGCGACGAAGATGGAGAACATCCGCGAAAGGTGCTTCGAAAAAAAAGGGTAATGTCGGTGATAAAAAGAATGGGAAATGATTATGGGGAAGGATTATTTGTGCCCGAGAAGGACCTTGAATTAAACAATTAATTATTCACTTTAATTTTAATTAGTTTTCACAAAGCTGTATCAACGTCAGCCCCGTTCACCTGAGGAACACGGTCCGGTACCGGTCCACTGTGATAATGTTGCATCCAATCCCATTCAGGTTAAGATTATCAGGAAAACCATGCAATATCGCTGCATACCGCAAGACTGGTGCAGCGAACCGATTCGGAACCTTATCAAGGTCTGATCGGAGCGCCTCCTGGTAAGCCTCCTGGCGGTACATGTCCACACGACCGGTACAATTTTCTGCCGCCTGGTAAGCAAAGCATTACAACAGGGCTGTAGTGGGCCAATGTTGGACATAAATTTATTATAACTACAAAAAAAAAACGCAAGTCTGTTGAGAGGATGTAGCAGAGAGTATGAGCGACTATCAAGAGGGCCCAGGCGTCGTGTTGCGGATTACAGTGCCCCTTTCGCCGGTGTCGGTTTTGCTGGTGCAGTGTAAATCTTCGTTCCCATCGATAATCGGCTCAAGCGCTCATGAGATAGGCCCCGGCAGGGACCCGCGGTCCTTTCGAGCCGACCGGACGTCGGTGTTAAATTAAACCAAAAATTAATTAACGCTCTCCCGAGACGGACATCGGACATCGGAGAGTGTGGCTGGTGACGGCCAAAACCAGTCGGTCAGCTTCAGGTACCAGGTATGTGCAATGCCCTCGGCGCCCGAAACCTGCGCTATCCAGTGTGGACAGCGTGGACAGAATTAATCACCGCCGGGCTTCACTGGACGCTGGACGGAAAATCCAGCCCGCGGTCGATGCCGCCCTTACAGGGACAGAGGATGCAATTATTTCTCCCCATCCCGGCGAAGGGCTCTGCTATCTGTGGAGCAGCTTCGGCATCCAGGTGCAGTTGCGTGTGTAAGAGTGGCAAGAAACCTGTACCACGCACGCGAACCCATTCCCCACGAGAACCCAGAACAAGAAATGCCTCCGGTCAACCGGAATCGGTTCGCCCATAAATCAAAGTGATCATCTTGGACCGGCTAGTGTCTAGGGCTCGAGTTCGCCCTGGACAATCAATAACTCAGTCGAAGCGTCGGTCGCTTCCGGTCTGGCGTGGGACGGCCCAAGGTTACAGAGGTGCCCACCAGGGTGCGACATTATTGAGTGGCTAGCCGACCATTCGCTGTCCGACGCTGAAGGGAATGCAAATCAATACGAATGGACGGGCAAATGGCATCGCCGTACTTCGCACTTCGCTGGCAATCAGTCATCGGCACGTCGGCACGACCGAGACCGTGGGCGTCGATAGGAAATTACTCCTAAAAGGGATTGATCGAGCAGCTTCGAATAGGCTCCGAGAGCACTCCGGAACGGACTGCTGACGCGGCCCCCAATGAGTGTGTTTATGCTGTGCAGTGTAAATCGAGGCGATGCTTTCTGCGGCAACATTTCGCCTCATTATGTGGCACCGTGTGTGTTCCGGAAGGACCACACACGTTTGCGTGTGCGCGTGTGTGGTCCAGACACACCATCGGTAATTAATATTTACTGACATTAAGTCCGGCGTTTATGAGTCGGCGTACGACACCGGCAACCGAGGACCGTCCGCAGAGAGCGCGCATAAATTTGTTAGCGCAAAAAGGTTCAAATGTAAATAGCGTGATTAGATGTGCTTAGACGGCGCAACTAGTCTGGGTGGCCCCGACCCGATTTCGCGTCTGGCCTACGGGCGATAAGGCTGTCCCGGTGGTTCGTTACTTCCACCGAACAGGGGGTCATTATCATGAGAAAAAAGGGGTTTTTTCGGTGCGGACTCGTGGAAGGCTTTCGAACGTCTGCAGAGATGAAAAATTGAATATTGAATGAGACCCGGCTTGGCGTTTTCCGGAGCCATACTAATGGCGGCTTGTCAGAGTGAGAGACCGAAATAAATTCAACCGGTTTTGGGGAAAGCTTTCTTCGTCCTTCGCGAAACCGGGCGTCACGTGGCAACCGGTTAAATACTGCAACAATGGCACCCGGCCACACTTAACTTTAGCTGCATTTGTTTCAATAAAATGAAAACCGCAGTGCCCGGTAGAACAAATAGAACGGTCCATCATATAGCACAGCATAGCACACGGGTCCTGCAAGGACCAGTGCACTTTTTGCGAGAGAGTTCCGCGCAAACATAAACACGACAACAGCTAATGCCAACATTGGCTGAAAACAGGGGAGCAAAGACTGTGGGCTCTGGGTCTGCCCGGCGCCCGGCGGACGCGGATGTCCTTAATCAATGGAAGTGTTATGTTTGAAGCGTTTCCAGCGTTTCTCACCGACTACTTCGGATGACCGGCACGGCAAGAGGTCAAATGGAATACGTTGTTGTCAGGACACACGCCACACTCTAAACACACAGCGATTCCGCCTTTTTCGATTCGCCCTGTCAGTCAAGTGTTTGTTGTTCCGAAAGGAGCGGCGATGTTTGCGAACCAAATGTCAACTTGCAAAAGGGGTTAAAGTGCAACGCTTTGGCCCGCCCGACCTGGCCCGGTTAACACTCCACGAGCCAAGAGCCTCACTACTGCCTCTGGGGGCCCTCTTCAAAGGGCGACAGACAGTTTCAGCGCGGCGCGACCAAACTCAATAAATAAAACCGAGCAGTTGACGTCCCTAGTGGCCATCTGCAGCAACAGGAAACAACATGTCACACACCTCCGGCTCCGGAATCGATCCGATTCGTCACCTTCGCTTCCTGGGCCGCGATGGTTTGACAATGGCGAAGCGGGTCCTGGTGATGGCCAAATTGGCTACTTCCGAGAAGTGGTACCACCGAGAGGGAGAGAGAGCGAACCAGCGAAACGCATCAGGACGAAGATTGGTCCTTTTTGGGGGCTGCGACCCCAATAAGCCAACTTTTCAAACCACTGTCAGATTGTTGTGTGAAGGCTCCGCTCGGAAAGGACATCGACCTAACGGGCCGCGGGGATGATGTTATGTTGGGCATGTCCTTTGGGTGGGATTACGCAATGGTTTGCTACCCACAGGCACAGGCACACATTTGTTTCAGGTTCGGCCTCAGTCACAGGTAAATCAATTTTTCGCTCTGCGGGACAGCGTGTTAAAGTGAGATGTTTTCCTTGGGTGACCAAAACATACATCTCTGCGGTCCTAATGGGGTCTCTCTGGGCGTTCGGTTCGTCCACCTTCGACGGTCCGTCTATCCGTTTGCTCATTATTGGTTGACCTGTTGGTGGAAGTCGGTGGAGGCTCCCGATAACACCCTTCAACCGCAGATGTTGGGCTTACGGAGGAGGCCTCATGTGAAGCCACCTGAAGGGCCCTGGGAAGTGCCAGAATCAATTCCCGACGAGAGTGGGCCGAGTGCTGGTTACAAAAACACACGCAAACACACTTGGCCACCGGCTTTGGGGGGCAGCGATGCGAAAATTGTTTGCTTTAGCGCTAGGGCAATAAAAAGGTGGTCCGAAAGTCGGTCCGGGCCTCCGGTTTTTCCTCGAATCTGTTTGGTTTTCGGTGTCAAAATGTAATTATCGAAATTGAATTGTGTTTTTGTTTGTGTGAAGGGCTGGCCCTCTTCCCGGGCTTGGTGGCAAGGAGACGGCGGCGGATGGAGCGGTTAACTGGTAAAGTTGGTTCACTCGGTAAGTATGTCGGCTAAGTGGCACTTTTAGCTTCGAGCCAGTTCTTGGCAGGAGGCCTGCCTAGGCAGGCTTTCTTTGTTCACTCTTTAAACGGCTGCTTGGTGCGTTCGTTAATATTTGGCAAACGTTCAATAGCGGTGCTCGATGGGCCTAATGGTAGTTCAGTTGGGACAAAGGACTCGGAAGCGAGTGATTTCAGTAGCCGCTCCTCAATTTTTGGGAACTTTTACCAGACTTAAAGATTGTGGAAGTTTTTTGCATTAATTTTCGACTTCTCTGTTGAGAAATGAGCAGACCGTGCTTGGCAAGTCTGCATGCTCTCAACAGCCGACTTCATTGACTTTCACTGTCATCTGGTCCTTAAACTGCCAATAAATAAGTAAACAACCCGAAAGCCCGTGGGTCAGTAGCTGGGACACCCGACCATCAGCGGGGAACAATCAGAATCATGGTGGTACCATGTCATGTTTTTTGGAGGTTACAATTACCGACATTTACCATGCCCGCGCGGTGCCCATGTCCTTATTAGGGCAGGCAGAAACCGGCGGGCAATTTACCACATCAATTCACCCATTATCTTTGTATGCTATAAATTATCAAACTTGTACTTCTGCACTCAACCGTCGAGCACCGGAATCGGGGGGAGCTCTGGGAGCACTGACAAACTGCTACTTCCGATGTTGCCGTGTCGTGTTGATGGGTTCATCGGACCACGAGGCGCACAGGCTTCAGTATACGCTTCCATATGGGTCCTGCCCCATGGCCGTTGCGCAACCAGCCCCGGTGGGCCCTGAACGGGGTTCCCGGGTTCAAGTGAGAGTAGCGAGCATAACGGCTCCTTGTTGGGTGAAACTTTTCTTATAAATAATATCCTCATTGCTCGGGGCCAGCTACCGTACACAAACCGGGGGTGCGCCTGTCGCGGGGACGCGCAATAAGGATGCTCCGAGTGTCTAAAAAAGTACAACAATAAAACCGAAGCCCAACAGTAAAAAGAAGAAATAAACTCAGAAACAACCGCACCGTAGACACCAGACACACTGCAGTAGCCGCCTTTCGGTCTCATTGGGGCTTTTGGCTTCGGGGTGACTTTTGGGGTGGCACGCAGCAACCGGAACAATGAAGCCGGGCCCGGAAATGGGTGGAAAATGAGCAACCAAATAGTGTAAAGTGGTCAAGAAATGGGCGATCCTAATGTGATTCAACATGAATGCTAACTTTGTGTGTCCTCGTGGTAAGCGAAGGACCCTGTAGCTCTGTGTAACCTCGAATCTAGTTCTGGGGGGCTTCGTTCTTCGTAGGTTGTTATTTTGGGGGTTTTTGGTTCCTAGTGCCGACCCAATAGTTGCCTTCTTGGTTGGGCGAAATGCGTTTGCGGCCACTCGTAGTTCACCGGAAGTCCACGCGGGAGGGACTCGCTAGCCGGAAAGGGTGGGCGCTTTACGCAACATTTTGTCGACCTGTACGGTCCCAAAAAATCGCACTGCCCTTCAACAACACCCCCCAAAAAAAGAAAGAGCGTAAAAACACTAATGGAACACACGCAAGAACAAACATTTGATGGGCAGCGAGGGACGGGCTCGGCCGGGCAAGTTTGTTGGGCAGACCGGACCGGACCCAATCCGGACCGGAAATGGGCAACGGAAGCGTTTTGTTTTTGCCACCCGACCACGTCGGTCGGGGCCGGAAAGTCCCTGGGTCAGAGCCGTTCCGTGACGTCCCCCCGGGACGAGTGACGATTAGTTTAGTGTGATTGACACATCTATTGCGTGACATGTCACACAGCCTCGAGACGGATGGACACCGACGGAGAAGGAGCGAAAGACCGACCGGGGACCGTTCCGGGCGAAGATTGCTAACGACACGATAATCACAGCCCTCGAGCAGCGGGCCTTATGATTCGGAGCGTTTTTGGGCCTAATTTTGAACGCACGGTCTGGCGTCCGGTACGGGGTCCAAGAAGGAGTGCGTTTTTTTGCGATTAAAATTCCGACTAATTATAGGACCAAACCGATTCACACCGAACAGTGCTCCCCGGCGGAGAAGATGGTGAGAGCTCAGTGTGAAAATTACACAAGACACTCGGTTGGATCCTGGGGAGGGAAATGATGATTGACAGTGGCCATGGCGGCAAAGTGGACAACAAAGTCAAACACACAAATATGGTCGCCTGACGGCCCTGCACCGGACGCAAGGATATGGGCTCTCTTCAGGACATCCGGTTCGCATTACGGCAAAGGAACATGAAATGGGTTGCGTGTGCCGCCGACTAGGTTCCGTCGGTTCCACGCTTGATTGGGTGTTCCCCGGACCGATCGAGACACAGAACAAGTGTTCGTCTTTATTTCGAGGTTGGAGCCTTCCTTCGCGGGGAGCCGTTTCTTTGTTGTAAATTGCAGCCCGACAGGGAAGTCGGTTGATGGTCGGTGAGCATGCGAGCAACGAAGCAAGGAGCAAGTGACGTGTCAGGGGCGCAGTTTGGATGTCGCAATCATGATCGGTAAATGGTTTGCGGATTGGTAATCGCCCATATGATTACGAGCAATGCCATCGTCCTGTCAAGTAGAACGGAACTGTATACTGGCAAATTGCAGAGCCCATCCAACGTTTCGTGGTCTTGTTAGGAAAGTCAATCAAAACGGAACCCCCCTATGGGCTGGGGAAGGTGTTTTCTGAAACCCGTTCCTTGCAACTCAAGGTGAACCTGAAGGCGAAGATATGAGCTTCCTAAACCCGATCCCGTCCGAGCGTTTGTCCATCTAAACACTGCGACTGTCCATTAATCTTATTCAAGTTGCACCACCGGACTGGACTGGATAAATTATGCTGCTCCAGTCGATTTAGCATTTTTAATCGAGTTTGTGGTTCTTCTTAGCTCCACGAAACCGCTTAGCTTGAGAATGGAAAAGGGACACCGTGGCTAGCATGATTGATTGACCGATCTTCTAGCAGACTGAACCAGCGCTTACGCATATGCTTCCAAAAACCGACTAATCAACAACCGTTCGGCGACGAAGCTGACGAAGGTTTCGATATGTTCGGGTTGCGGTGCATCCTCCAGAAGACGGCACAGGAAGGCGTAGAATGGGCGATAAAAAACAGATAAGGCCGGTAGTAAAACTAAGACCATTAGAAGTAGCACGCCAGAACGTGCGTGGCGTGGCACGCAATGATGATCTTGAGATAGAGTAATTTAAAGTTTGATGGTTTCGCCTGCCTGGCCACGGCACGAAAGGCCGGGAATAAAACGGTGATCCCCTCGGGGATCGCGCGATACACTTCCGTGCCGTTTGCCGTCACTTGAACGAACGGTCGCACTTTAAGTAGCGTCATAATTGAGTTCTCCCGACGATCGTCCGGGGCCGGGACAGTAAAACCGGGAGCCAACCGAATGGATGGTCCTTTTGGCGGCGGCTTCCCCCGATTGCGTTGCGGCGTTCCGGACGATTCCCGGTTTTATTTGTTTATCTTCGTACAATCCGTATCAAGCGTCGTCGTCGTCGTCGCAGGATTTCTTATGCTCGTGTGCTGCCGATGAAGCAATCGCATCAGCAGCGCGCAAAGCGGAACACAAATCAATTTCTGTCCTCAGCTCGGCACATTCAAGTCGGAACGGTCTGGCCTCTGTTTACGACATAAGCATAAGCATTGCTCTCGGCTGGCTGCTTAATGCGCACAATTTGGGATCACCGTGTGCTGATTAAGATATGCGCACAAAGAAAACTGTCAACTGGCGGTTCCGTTGAAATTAAACAGTTTTGACGGTTCGCATCCGTAAGCAAGTTTGGAATAATTGAAGTTGTTGCAGCATCAGCTATCGATTCGATAAACAAGCTACCGAATGCGAAGATACTTTTTGAGTTCTGTATTTGTTTATATTGAATTCTGTTCGGAGGAAAAAAGAATGTGCAGAAAAAGTGCTGCTACTTCCTCTTTTGCCGATTCGGGTTTCTTATCGAAAACTACTTTTGATGATGCATTAATAGCGCTTCTCTGTCTCTTTTACTTGTTGCGGTGTGCGATCGTGAAATTTTTTAACTTAATTCCAACCACTTCGCGGGCGCCACACGGATTCGCTAGCCGAGTTCATTTTCAATCAAAAAACAATCATTTTTTACAACTCAATTAACGGCCGTGGGAACGCAACGCCGGTCCCGCGGTAGCGTTGAAACCTCCCGGAGGCGGCCGGAAAGTTTGTCCGCTTTTTACCCGTTCGCGTATCGGTCTTTCGGTATTTTGTTTTACCCATTTCCGGTTCCGAACGCCGCGCAACGCAAGGGACAAGTTTTTCGGGGTGCTTCGCAGCGTCTTCGGGGCGCGAGAAGATGTTATTCGAAAAATGTTTCCATCGCGCGGTGCTGTGTCGTCTGCGTCTTTTTGTTTTGGTAGGTTCGCTCTGCACGGAGAACCTCGAATGTTTCATTCCTTCTTTATGATATCCGTCCATGCTATGGATTTGAAATTTATTTCGATGTTTGCGCATCCGCTGCGGGCATGTCTTGTGCTTTTTTTCACTGCCTGAGTCGTTCCCGGCCGGCTGGCGCTTCTGAGATCTTCGCTTCGCCCGAAAAAAGACGGTTACCGTGGGCGAACGTTTGGCATTTGGTGGCGATAGAATATCAACAAAATCTCATCCACCAGCCAGAGTGCACGTCCTTACGAAGGCTCTCCGGTAGGCCGCGGTAAAAAAAGGGTTCCGGTTCGATTGCCATTGTCGCCCATCTGCGGCCGATTTGTTTGCAGGCGCACTGTTTGTTTATTATTAGAACATGCTACACGCTGGGCGGGAACCACCATTCCATTAGGTCCTACGAAAACAACGGCCTACAGCATCGTTTATTGCCTTCCGCGAAGAGACCCCCGGGTGCCGATTCCGAGCATCGAGAGCATCGAAAAAAGCGATTCATTATGTGTGCGGCCGGCTCGGTCTCCCGTTTGTTTACATTGACACTTTTGATGGGTCAAAATAAATCAATTAATGTTTTCCTCAATCGGCACACGGGAATCGGGTTTTGTTATGACAGGCAGGCACAGCGCAGGGAACCATTGTTGCAGAACTTTTCTCCGCATTATGATTGGAACAATGAATGTTCAACAACATCGTTCGGGGAGCACAGCGCCACCCGCTGTGGTTTTAGAGACTTTTTAATTTCCTTTCAAAATAAATATCAGGCGTACAAATAGAAAACCGCCGTTTTCCCATAGCGGCGCTAGCAGCTGCAAATTAAACGATAAAAATATGCAAAACCCTAGCAATGATAGTTGAGGCATCTGTCTACAACTCCACAAAATCTCGTTTGTTTATTTTCATTCTGCTTTGTTTTATTCATGTGCGAAAATGGCGAAATTTGAGCCGAACAAGTGCCATTTGCGGGAAGTGTTGCTTTTTGCGTTTCATGCTACAAAAAATGCAGCTGAAGCGTATCGCATGATAGTAGAAGCTTATGGTGAAGCCTACATTAGTGTAAGAACGTGTCGGGAGTGGTTTTGCAAGTTCAAAAACGGCGATTATGACGTGCAAGACAAGGAGCGTCCCGGACCGGTGAAAAAGTTCGAAGATGCCGAATTGAAAACATTGCTGGAAGAAGATGCTTGTCGAACACAACAGGAACTTGCAGACTTATTGGGTGTGACGCAACAAGCAATATCGCATCGGCTAAAAGCCCTAGGAATGATCCAGAAACTAGGATAATGGGTGCCGCACGAGTTGAAGCCGAGGGACATCAAACGGCGTCTTTTCATTTGCGAGCAACTCCTTGAATGGCAAAAAAGAAAAGGTTTTTTACATCGCATCGTGACCGGGGATGAAAAGTGGATACACTATGATAACCCAAAGCGTGAAAAATCGTGGGGGCTTCCCGGCCATGCATCAACATCTACAGCTAAACCGAACATTCATGGCTCGAAGCTGATGTTCTGTATTTGATGGGACCAGCTCGGCGTTGTCTATTACGAACTATTGCAACCAGGCGAAACCATTACAGGAGCCCTGTATCGGACACAACTAATGCCGCTGAGTCGAGCGTTGAAGGAAAAACGGCCACAATATTCAAAAAGACACGACAAAGTTATCCTTCTTCACGACAACGCTCGACCACATGTTTCCAAAGTCGTGAAAACATACCTGTAAACATTGAAATGGCACATACTACCCCACCCGCCCTACTCTCCAGACATCGCCCCGTCAGACTACTATTTATTCCGATCGATGACGCATGACCTGGCCGAGCAGCGCTTCCGTTCTGTCGAGGACACCAAAAATTGGATCGATGCATGGATCGCGTCGAAAGATGAACAATTTTTTCGACGAGGAATTCAAAAGCTGCCCAAATTGTGGGAAAAAGTTGTGGCTAACAATTAAAATTACTTTGAAGAATGAGTTTGTAAGGAGTTTTTTACAATAAAGCCTCAAATCATGAGAAAAAACGGCGGTTTTCTATTTGTACGCCTGATAAAATAAACTCGTTTCCGCGGGCGCGGGAAACAGTTCCGTTCCTGTCCACGTACTCCAAGTTGAAATATTGGCTTTCCCAAGGTCGGCACCAGAGACGGCCTCCAACGGTGCCGTGGTCGTCGTCGTCGTCGTGCTGCTGCAACATTTTTACGCAGCATTTAATGAGCCTGTCAATCACTGGGCTTCACCGCCGAAGTCGGTCACAGCGGTAGGCCTGCCAAGACATCCTTGACACGACCTTCCCCGTACAGGGGCCGGGCCCGGCCGGCACGAGGTAAAATATATCTTGCACACCAGGGCCATAATTCATATCCTTGCCCCGGTAGCAGGGACTTCCCGTGCGAAGCAACCACTGTCACGGTTGCGTGTGAGAACTACTGGGGGCTCCGGGAATGCGATGCACATGGTGGAGAAAAATTGTCGCCACGCCACGTCAATCGACGCCATTAGTGAGACCCCTAGGGTCGCGGGGCCGAAAGGGCCAAAATTTGCCGCCATCGAAATGAAAAATGTTTCCCGCCAACCGGGATGTTGAAAATCAGTCCTACGAGGGCGCGAACATGAACGGAACAAACCAGGACAATCGGACAGTTAGTTTCGGGGTAGCAGAAACATCCTTAAAGCAATGGGGAGTTTCATTTCCTTTTGCATACGCCGCACCGGTGGCCATGGATTGAATTTGCTGCGCCACCCGACCTCACATCTCCCGCGGGATTGCCTCCCATTCGAACGTATCGCAATTTCGAAATAATAATATCGTTCCGGCGGCCGACATCTGTCGATTGTTCGCTGGCCCTACGCAAATGGCCAGCACCACCAGGCGCATCGTCGTCATCATCTTCCCGGTGAGCAAACACGAGGCCGTCTCGGGATGGGAAAAAAGGATACCGGAAAGCATCCGGTGAAAAACACAGGCAGCACACTTCGTTAGCCGCAGTTCCTTCCGCTTGCCTTCTCCACCGGGAATGCCGCCCCATTAGGTGTGTTAACGTAATTTTCACGCACGAAGTGCGTGCCCCGGAAGTGCTCAGCTTGGGCGGAAATGATAAAATATTGAATTATATCTCCGTGCGTAGCACCGGGAAACAGAGCGGGAGAGTAAATTGTAAAACAAAACAAAGCGCCAGCCGGGTGGGCCATGGGGCTGGAAAATGGAGATGTTGGACCGGTGTGCTCCGTGGGCGGCAAACGACCTTGCGGCGGTGGAAGGTGGCGCTGAAGAAGAGTTTACGAGTGCACTCCATCATCTCCATTCACGGCAGCTGGAGTGTTGTCGCGCGGTCTCGTCTTCCCTTTAAAGAGCCACCGGACGCACCTGATCTTGTTTGTGCCGTTTCGCCGTCGTTACGATGAAATTGAAATGTTGACTCCGGTCCTCGTTCCTTCGTTTCGAGTGTGCGTGTGAGTTGTTTGCTGGTAGAACTCGAAGTAACCCACAAAAATGGCGCATTGCGATTGTTTTCAATGGAAATGGAGGGCGCAAATGGAAATGGAAATAAAATAAGTGAACGCCATTCGAGCAACAGAGTGCCCGGATGGGAGCGAGCCTTTTTGTTTGTTTTATGGAACAGTTTGAGTTTCGGAATTGAATCCTTCCTGTAGTTCCTGTGGCCCAAATCGCTTCCCGAAATCCGGCATCCAATTAGTGGAGTGGAGAATCGCCCAACCTGGACCGCTGAAGCTGCCGATTAGTTTCGTCGAACTTTACTACCATCGACGTTGAAGACCACGCACACAGGACAGAAGTTAATTCTCGCTCATCAATAATGAAAGCGGAACTCTGCCGGAATCGCCGGCAGGACTTGCGGGCGCTGTTCGGGAACGGTGGCCCGAAACTAGTTTCGACATCGCGCGCTAGAGATTGATGAGCACCCTCGGGTCGAACGACTCGGCTACCGCGCGGCAGTTCTTCGTCACACAAATCAACGCGCCTTCGGGACACTATCAGCCCGAAGCGCGAACAGCGGAACCTATTAGGCGATTGATGGTCTGAAGACGCGCTCCGACAAAAGCTCCGCGCTTTGACTTTACGAGCGTGAGCAAAAACCCGCCCGGTTCGAAGGCGGGTTATCTTGGGCGTTTCCGGTCGGCGTACGACGCGATTGCGTTCCGCCTTTCACGACCAATTTCACTGGCCCCCCGTGGCTTGATTATCGGTGACATCCGGCATCCTGGGACGGCCGCCGGCCCGGGGCGGGGTTTTTCTCTGGCAACGGACTGGGAGTTGAGATAGTGTGAGCGATTGGCTCGAAGCGACAGCCGAGTTGCAATACATTTGTGTCACTGCAATCAGTGGCGGAATCGATCAGTCAGATGCATTAGCAGATTGTGCAGCGAAGCGCAAATGAAGGCTGTAACTACTTCGCCAACCGAGGCCGCGACTAAGTTTTATAGTAACTATCTTCCTTTTCTAGAATGAGTTGAAATGAAGTAAAGCAACAGGTAAGCAAATTGAAAGCTACATCAAGGTTAGTGTTTGTGCTCTGTTAGATATGCGCTCGAATTGATTGGAATTTTCATCACTCTCAGTGAATCGGTTGGTCTCTGAACATTCCCCAAGTCGATTGCGATAGTTGTCCGCTTCATGGTCAACATCCTGGAGTGACGAGACGAAATAAGCCTCATCTCAATCAAACCCCGATTTGCGGACGCAATTACGGTGAGGAATGTTTTCATCGTGTTCCGGGCGAAGCACACCAGCTGGGTAATGGACCGGGTCATATGTGCCCAATTTGATCGATCTCCATGATGGGTCTCGATGACTGATGATGGAGTGCATCAACTCTCCGAGCTCGGAGCATATTTCATGCTTTGAAGTTGGTTGGCGCAAAAAAGAAAACCAAGCAAAAGATCGGCACGCAATCATGACTCGGCCTGCAGGTCCATTATGCTGGGGTAGACGGCAAGCGGCGGTAGCTAATCGGTGGGAGTGGGTTTTAACAAGCCCCAGGATGGGAGGCAGGCAGGACGGGATCCGAAAACCAAACATCGCCCCATGATTGATGGGCCGTGAAAGGATCGCTCACATCCCGCGGACCGTCCGTCCAGATGGACGACTGGACGACTTCGGCATCGATCGATGTGCAATTTGTTTATGACATTTCGTTCCCCGATGAGTCGTTTCGTTGTTCCCGGAGCGATGCAACAACGATTTGTCCCGGCAATCAGCAGGTGCAGCTGATCCTTCGCACCAGCATCCCTTCGCCCCGGTATCGCTCCGTGTGCCGTGGTAATTAGGTGAAATGGAACATCATGCAGCGATGGCCTGGCAGCGATGATTGAAGGGTCGTCGTGCGAGATTTTTGGCAGAACCGTGAGAAAAACGGTGCAACGAATGCAGTTGCCACTCCCTAGTGAGGTACATTTACGGCTTTCGCCTGCCGGCCGTAAGTGGTTATTATGGGCGGTGAAAAAATCCAAATGATGGCCCACGAAGGCCCGACGAAACATATCTCCGTCCGCACCTTCGAACCGGGCGATGTTTATTGTTTTACGACCACAAAACCCGAGACGACGATGAGCTGGGAAGTCGAGATGATGCGATTATTGCGTTACACGCGGGACGTCGTAATTGGGGGACGTGGTGTGTCGTCGGCTAAGCGATCCCCGGGGAGGACCTTTTCGGGGTACCAAATTAGGGTCGGGTGGCACTTGATCGCTGCCAGGCCGCCGTGACGTGATGTTCACACGAAGCGATCAGCTTCATCAGTGACGGAGAAGAACTTTCCTCGGGGCCATCGCTCCGCGCAATTAGTCGCCACGCGATCGCCTCGAAGGTATGTTGGGGATTGGGAATATGTTTACACCCAAGATCCACGGCACGCCGGTGCTTTCTTGGGAAGGAATTGATCCATTTCCGGCCACACGTGTGGGCCACGAAATTGAAGCAATTCCCGTTCCAAAAGCTTCGGCCATGGTAAGTGCCGTATGGAGGCCATCAGTAGGATCAACGATGCTGCCCATTAACCCCCGGAGGCCCCCGGCTATTAGTATGCTTCCGGGGTGCTATGGGCGGATTGTTTTATTATTGGGGAACCCAACTCCCCCCCGGCAAAGGCTCATCAGGACCACGCGTGCTGATGAATTACGCGGTGGGCATTGTTTACGTGAGGATTGTGTATACATCAGCCCGTGGTTTGGGGGCTTATCGATCTTCTTGCGATTTGAGGGCCTGATTTATGGTGATGGGGCACTGGTCGAACCAAGAGCAGAAAGAATGTCTTGGCGACGGTTCCGGAGCCTCCATTGTTTACTGTAAGTTTTGATTAATTGTGGCCCATTGAAACCGATTTTCGAGATGTGAACCATTCACTGGGGAATGATTGTGGCCATCCGGTTGGTAAGATAAACGCTGGCAGCCCCTTCCAAGTGGCAGCCGGAGATACGTGGGATGAAAATCGATTTCCATCTGCTGGAATTAATAACCATATGCGTGCAATCCGGCCCGGACTATTTCCGGGCACTCCCAGGGAATCATAAGGGCATGAAATTACACCGCACATTCTGCCGGTTCTGCCACGTGGAGCCCCGTGTGGCACGCACACCTGGCTGAGTCAGCGGAAATGAGCTACGGATCGGAAATTAAATACCATCCGGCGGCTGTCCGCAGTCCAGGACGACGATAAGGATTCATCACGCTGGCTGCGGTGGCTGCGTGATCACGTTCTCGATCGCAAGAAATTCCTGCGGCACGCGTTCGGAAGTGCCGGCAAGGCAATTTAGTAGGTAACGCTCGTCCAGCTCGAAACTACTCAACGGTCCGCTCACGCTTGCGGTTTGGGCGATAAAATGTGGTCTAGCACAATCGGATTTCACTCCGGCCGGCATCTTGAAGGAAGGCTGCTGTAGTGGCAGCCCCTATTCTCCACAAAGGACCCTCGAGTCCTCGAGGTTTGGGGTTTCGAGACCACCGAGCGATCCATTAGCGCCCTAGAAGTTTGTGGTTTCGGCAAACCATCAAATGGTGTCGACGTTAGGGGGACCGCACTGGGGATCCGGCGCGTTGCCCTGGCGTTGACGGACTGGAAAGTTGTCACGTGGCCCCACGACTTGCTTGACAAAATATGTTGGTGCGCGGTGGCTGCGTAAATCTTGATCGGTTTTGATTGGCGGAATCCAAACAGCCACAACCCCGCCAAGGTAAGCCGAACCCGACGAACCGATCTATCCGTCAATCGGGTGACGGACGCAAAACCGGCTGCGGGTTTACATGTTATTCGGGAATTAATTAAACATTTATCTAAATCGTGGCGCGCGCCCGGCAAGCGAGTTCCGGAATCGCAACCGTCATCTCGCTGTCAACATCGTCCATCCGGACGGGGAGATTATGTGACGCAAAGTGTACGATTATCTTGCTTCAGCAAACCCACAGCACCCAGAGGATTAGCTATCAAACGCGGGCAAACGTGTGCCGGTTGTTGTTGGGTCTTAGTTTCAAAAGCTCCGCGCTTTTGCCGGTGCCTGGAGCCGCACGGAAACTTGATCGTTTAATCGCCCAATTATCTCTATCGAAGCATGTTTGATGCTCTGATAACGATGGCGTTTTCTACTTCAATGACTACCGAGCGACAGCGTTCGAGAGGGTTTGGGTTAACTTTCCCTTTTTTTGTGATTGGAAACCTCGTGGCTCGCTCGTGTTCGAGCATAATTTCGTCCGACAAAACATCGAAACGGATAAAGTTGTTAATTATCAGATATTTACCGACGGCGCTGGCCGCACAATGCGATGGTTCTTTGAATGGGCTTAAAGAAGTGAAAGAACACGTACGCTTTTCAATATGTTTTTTTGTGGGGCTGATCGCCTCGCGCGCCCGGGAAAGTACGTCCGAGCGAGAGATGGAAATGGCTTCGGACAGCCTAATGCAAATACCATTTACCAGTAATCGCTGCAGAATTTACTTTGCAGCCTCGAAACATGCCCCGGTCCCGATGGGGCCGAAACATGAAAGAAAGTTGTGTGAAGAACTTTTTCAAGTCTCACCAAAGCCGAGGCCGGCCACATTCCTGGCGTCCATTCGGCCGTTGATTGATGGCAAACATGCGCGCACGCGTTGGCGGGCGCTGGATGATACTAAAATTTCTCGGAGGGATTTTTTCTTCAACGTCCGAACCCTGGCCAGATTTCTGTTTCATCAGCGCCAGGCCACCAACGTCGGCTGTACGGGAAGTAATCAAACTTTTCATCAGAACCAGGGACCAGGCTCCGGCTGCTGAATAGAGGCGATCACCCTGGAGTAGGATGGTAAAAGTGTAGCATAAAAAATGAAACGATGTGTTATGTGTAGCTTATGAACTTGTTCACACCATCCATTTAATCCGTTGTATCTGGAGGGCGCACTGCAGTTAACCGTTGAGTGTTTAAAAATGGTGGCACCAAGCATCGTTCAGTCAGCTCGTTGGAAGATAATCCCAACTCCTGCACAAATCATTTATTTTTATGTGCTCCGTTGTTCGGACCACCCGAAAGCATTTCCCCGATTGCCGTGTCATCAAAAACCGATTTCATAACATTCTACAATCGAGCAATCGGGCCACCTTGAACCCCTCCAGCATGTCCAGCATATGGTGGAAATAAGAAAGAATACCCAGCGGGCGGGCATCGGTTTGGCCGTTTGATGTTTGAAGTTGCGTAACCTCATCAACGCGCGGCGCGGCCAAAGGCAGACGGGATCGAAGCCTATTATCGATGTCATCAAAGTTAATCGTTCTTCAAACGACCAATAACCCAAACCTCGGCGCCCATCGGTCGGGTCTGATGAGCTCGAAAGTTTCCATTCGAGGAATGGCCCACGCAGGATATGATTATTTAATGAAGGTCGCCCCTCGGGTCAGCCCATTGCGATGTATTAATTACAGCGATGATCTGGCCGGGCCACCGTCGGGGGGTCCTGCCGGAAATGTCGGCGCAGCCGACTGGTGTCGTCGAATTAATCAAACCGGTGACGAAGTTTGTTTATGTGCTAATCGGTGTGGCTGAGCGTGGACGTGGTCGCATTAATATGCGGCCATTCGTCTTCGGTCAACATATCGGCCAGATTACAATCTAACTCGTTTCCCCCCGCGCGGGAAGGCAGCGTTGGTAGCATATTTCGGGAAATCCTTATTCCATTTCGCCTTTTCCGCCATCATCGCCGATACCCAATTTGGCAGCCGCTTCGCGTGTCAGCCTAACGAGTTCAATCAATCGGAACCCCTGGGAATCCTTTTGAGGGGGGTGAGCTGGAAATCTTTAGCATACGTGACTCGTGATCCCAAGGTTATGGCCGGGTTAGTCAAGTAAGCCCGACCGGATTGGGCCCGGTGCCCGAAACCAACGGGACGGAAAACGAACAGTTCGGTGCGTCAAACAGAACGCGCCCAGGACCAAACGGGTTAGGTTCGTCTTCCAGCCTTCGCATCCTTTTGATGTCACTTTTCCACGGCACGGCACGGAATCGATTTGATTGGGGCCAGAGTTTTCAATCGAACCGAAAACGCCGACACTCGCCCGATCACTGATTGATGCGTGGTGGCAATATTGAATAAATTTCCCACCTTTCTCTGGTGCACAGGGAAAACGGGGCCAGCTTTTCGGGCCTCAGTCACTCAGAGGACCCGCTGGACGCGCCGGGCGACTGATCGAATCTGCCGGCACGCTCCGCTCCGGGTCGTCGTCATCGGTGCGTGACTAAATTTAGTGACAGTGGGCAGCACTATTTGCACACGCAGTTGCGTTCCCTGTCTTCAGCATAAATAAAACAGGAGCCAGCATAAAATAGAAAGAACTCAGCTCTCTGTAAGCCAACCCGGACCTGACCCGGCCGGCCGGCCGACCGGCAAATAAAAATACCCGAACCACCCGGAAATGGACCAATTTTTCGTCACACATCGTAGAATAATTTTGTCCCGGGTCGGACTTTCGGCGGATTCGGTCACGGGGGGCACTGTTTGCAAAAATCCACGCTCCTGCCCCAGGAAAAAAATGCCACAGTTCCTTGTTTTGCCCGCGTTCCGCCCCACAAACCGGAGCTTAAGTGCTGAAGCTATATGATCTGTTTTATGCCGTTTGGTCAGGTAAACCCGAATGTGCACGGCTGAATTTATGATTTTCGCTTTCCGCCCGGCGACGACGAGACGGGCCGGACGAGTCAGTGTACATTAGCTTTATATTTTGTGCGTATTTGGTGCCCGATCCCGTATATTGATGCCTTTGAAAGACCCTCTTTTTTTCGGGAAGGGCTGGTGGATTCCGGCACACCGGATGTGGCGCGGATGAACATTTTCCGACAAAAAAAAAGCAGTGTCCGAACGAACGGCGGGCCCGTCGTGTGCGCTTCGTTAACTTTTACACTCGAATGCCGAAAAATTTGGGGTTCCCATTCGGACCCACGATTATGGCGTGTGCAGTGAGCTATGGACGGGGCCTACGTAAGCCTCCACTTTGTGGGGGGGATTCTGTAATCATCATTCGGGGTAATTTTAAAACCATCTTCTTTAATTGCACGCCACATTAAATCTTTATTAGGCACCGCGTAAAGGGCGAGCGTTCGGGAGTGACCCGAGCCGGGATCTTGGCGAAAAACCGAAGAAATAATAAGTTCTAGTAGAATGCCCCGGGTAATGGCTCGTTGGAGAACTTTGCCCGATGATGATTAGCATAAATGAGTGACGAATGATGAAAGCACGAGCCTCCGGAATGTATTAATTATTGAAAAGTTAGTTTTTCCCTCTCTTAATGAGCTGCTGATGATCAAACGAATCTCACCGATTGATGGCCAGTAAAAGAGGAGAATTTATTTTAAATTAAATCCGCCAGAGCGGTGTGCTTTTTTTTCTCTTCGACGTGGGATTGCAATGGCACAAATCGCCCGACTGTGGGCAGAATTATTATTTATTGCCCCCCTTTGCATGGCTGTAATGAGCATAATTTAGTCGATAACGATGGAAGCCTCAGCAACGTGTAATCTAAAATTAATAAAACTTGATGCCAGTGGTCCCAATATTCTGACTGCTGACTGCTGGTTTTCGCTGTGATGGATTCATATCGACTGCACTCGGTTTTTACTCCCAATAACTGACCCAAAAGTCCGTCCCTGCGGGAAGCCCTGCCAGCCACAAATGGTCGGATCCCGGATAACATTGGCCACAGATCATCGGATGAGTTACAAAGTTCGAGTGCCGGCGGAATGACCAACTTTGGACGCCTTTTCGACGGACACCGATCGTAAATCATGTGCATGCCCTTTATCGCACTGGTCGAAAGTTATGCTCCCAAATTGCCGCGTCCGGGGAACACCAGGGGTCAAACACATACGAACACACCACCACACATTCGTTGTCATTCAATTCTGCTCCGATGCATCGATGCTGACGCAGCGCAAAGACTCGGGATGCCCTATCCGTCAGCCGAAGAAAGCGCACCTCCATTACTGGTGCACCAAAACCGAAAATGTGCATCAACTCTGGAGGGGTCCTATTTTTTCTCGAAGAAGGATTTGCATTTTCTTCCTGTACCAAACCGACCCAATTGGCACCATAAGTGAGTGATGAACGTTGCTGTACAATTTCGGATCGGCCACTTCACAAGGTGCGGATCGGCACGAAAGAATGGCTGTTCATGGAGGGAGAAGATGATGAATTACAAGCATGCTTTTATGAACGTTCCGAATATTTCTTTTCAGCCCGTTTCTTCGTTCCACTTACTTAACCCGTTCCCCATCGCTGGCCACGTAAAACTCGTGCCCGATCGGGAGGA
The DNA here is from genome assembly GCF_943735745.2 of Anopheles bellator. NCBI lineage: Eukaryota > Metazoa > Arthropoda > Insecta > Diptera > Culicidae > Anopheles > Anopheles bellator. The sequence continues at coordinate 78,509,534 of NC_071286.1, read as the reverse complement.
ACTACTATGTTGTCTCGTGCTGTGATCCGGTATCATTATAAATTCGGCAGTGTCTACATTTTCGCTCGCTGCATATTTCCCGTGCTGCGGTTTTTATGCGCCAAACTCGCCCTATCGCTACATGAAATCGATATCATTCGAGTTCGGGTGCAAGTTGGGTCCGTTCCGGGTCGCTCGGGGAGTTTAAGCAGCAATTGCAATCCATCATGAAATATTGAACGGATATTGGATAACTTGCGCCGGCGAACATGGGGGCCCTTCTCTGGGTCACGCGGTATGTGCCCAGCTTCATGTTTTACTGCCCAGCATCCCGTTCGGAGCATATCGTTCGGTCCACTTTGGTCCCGTGTTCGCCCGTGGCCGGGCAAATTGGCAGCCCTTCGGGGAGTCGCCGTGGTGGCTGGTTTTTATCACTCTGCGCACATGGAGCAGCATAAATGCAGTTCGCATGTGGCAGCGCATGTGGATGATGGCAGGGGATTACCCAGACGTCAGCTCCGATCGAACGGTGCAGAGTGCTTCTATGCTACGGTTGGATAGCGCTCTCCAGAAGCCTTGCACTGCACCATTGCGATAGATGCGGCTACATCATCGGAAACATTAATCCGATGAGTGCTGGAGACTCGCATTAACCCATTAGCTAGTTGCGGAAAGAATGTTTCCAGTTTTGCACCCAACAAGAAGCAATCAGAAGAACCTCCGTCGTTAGTACGCCGAAGACTAAAATAATGATTTCTTAAACGATATCAGAAATGCTTGTTTGACAATTGCCTTACCAACCTGCCTTTACAACCAACCTGTACAGAGCTGGATTTCGCTCAGGAGTGAAGAAAAGTGCAGTCCACAGAACCCAGTGCCCGGCAGACCGTGAGCTGTGTCGCATGAAACTGTGCAGCGTCGACGGCCCGTTGATAGTTATCTGCCCTTGTTTCCCGGTCTGGTTTCTGTCACACCGAAGCCCAGCGAAGTGGAGCCGGACTCCCGTTGGCGAGATCCTATCGCCGGTGCTGGGTGTTCTGGTCACATGCCGACGCATAGATTGCACAGGTGAGCGAACACACCGTACCGTGTCGTGTGGTAGCAAATTTACAGGTTCGCACAGTCACCCAGTGGTCGGATCGCCTTAATTGATTCGGCCCGAATTCGAGTGTAAATTTGTTCACCCCGTTCGGAGCAGCATCGGCGGAGGTTCGCAGTTCGATTAGGCCGATTAGAACGATTGGGCACTCACGGCACGTATGCTGCTATGTTGGCCGCTGCCTGTTTCGTCCGGCTCGTCCGAAGCATGGAGTCAGTCGTGCGGCAGTGGCTTCTCCGGTGAGTGAACGCATTTTAAAGGGTTTTCAGGATTTCCCTTCTTTAATGTCCAACCAACCGTAATGCACCCCCGGGGGCGTATCGCCTTCTTTTTCTACCACTTTTTACAGAAGCCACCGAGCGGTAGCCCTTCAGAAGCGACGGGTCAAGAACGGATGTCTCGGACCAACGTGCTGGAGAAGGGTAAAAAAACCTAGGGGCACCACCTGTAATGCTTCGATGGGCAACGGAAAAAACGGCTACACCTTCACGCGAAAGCCCTGCGGTCGCGACAAAAGGGGGTTTCCTCCGATTGTGCTGCTTATTGTGGGATTTAATTTAACGCTCCAATCGTCCACCGGTGGATTCGGTGACCAGACACTCTGACCGCGACCGGAGCGGACACAGTTTGGAACATCGGTCCAACCGACACCACGTACCGTCCACTGATATCCGGCGCACGTGGATCCGAGAATGGTAATTAGTTGGAAAAATGCGTCGCAATGGTCGGTCCGCGAGGCTTTTGAAGAGTACCGCTTATGAAATTCTATTAGCCCGTCATTAGCCGGTAAGTAATTGGTACGTTTGTCGGAACGGAACGATGGTTCCGTGATAGTCAACCGGCGCAAGGTGTGTTTTATTACATTCCGATCGCTCTTCCGAATAGTTTTGTTTGATTGGCTATTTTTGGGAGATCGGTAATGATAGTTATTACTAATGGCGTTGTTGCCGGCCTACCTCACCGTGTTAGAAGGGAGATAGTGATGCGAAATCCACAAAGCCGCATACCTGAAATAATAGAAAGGAAAGGGATTAATTTTTGATAGATTTTTATGCTGGAGACAAACGCTCAGAAATGTTTTCTCAAAATTCCCAAACTTTTATCGTACAATTTGGAAATAAAAAGAAAAAATCCACGGAAGGATGGATGCTTGATATTTGCAGCACTAAATATGTTACAAATATGGCTCAACGAAGGACACTTTATTGACACTCTCACAATCAGCAATCCGTTCGTGCGGTTGCCGTCAGCGAGGCGCTTCATTAGCTTATGATAAACACTGGCTGCCAATGGGTGGCTGGCTTTAATGCACACGGCTCACAGCTCCGATCTGATTACCGATGGATCCGTGGATCCGTGGCTGGCCGTTTAATTCATTTACGCCTCGGCTGTCAATCTTTAATCGTATTACCAGGTATGGGGCTCAGGATCAGCGACTGAAGCAGCGGCCGGCCACCTGGGCACCGTCGTCACGGATCGACAATTAATTAGTCACATTAGGTTTATTGCCGCGTGTCGTCAAGTGCAATCACACATCTGCCTGCTAAACGAAGCGTTGTGCCCTTGCCAGGGAGCCAGGGGCCAGGAAGCCGGCGCGATCCGCGATCCTAACCGCGCGCCCTAATGACCCCGCACACATCGGCTCACATCATTCCCGACAAATCAATCATCATGACAAACGACCTAAGATCGTTTTATCGCACCGGATGCGCACCGCCGGTTCCGCCTCGAACGACGGTGACGGCGATGAAAACGTCCTTCCGGCAAGGACCAGGACCGGGCGCCCGGGGGTTTCGATTTCCCACCGACCACCTATGGGCCACGTTCGGTGTGCCACGAGGTCCCAAAAATTGGTTCATTAATTCTGGGCACCCGCAGTGCTTCGGCATCGTCGTCGTCGTCCGCTGTCAGGTGCGTCAGGTCTCGAGGGCTTACGTGCGGCATTATTAACATTTGCCTCGGTCCTTGGCTCGGTCCGTTGGACTGAACTTTTCTTCATCTATGATTCACGACACTAGAGCAGGGTGGAAATCTGTGAGAGGCCACGGGAAAGGCCACTGGCTGTCGCGTCAAGACCAGGCCTCCTCACACGAGCCCAAGACACTCCCTATTGGACGCTGGGTTGCGTTGGGTTGCGTTGGGTCGGTTGGTGATGCTCGCCACGGTCCGATGGGAATAACATGACAAACTTAATAAAACATGTGCTCGAATAATAATCACATCATGTTTCGCGCGTCACGAACCATTTTTGGTCCACTTCCGTGTCCTTTTGCGGTCGGCTGTTCCTACACGTTCGGTGACTTTTTATCCTGTCCTAGGCGTTCGCGGAACTCCACCGAAAGTTTTTCCACCGTTGGCTAAAACTTGGCGCACGAATTTTGTTACTACCTCTCCCGTTTCTCTCTCTCACAGTTCTTTTCGCCAGAAAATTTGGCCACAGAATCCAGCCAGTTTCGCTGCACCACTTGGACCGGAAGTTTCGCAGCGCAGCCCAACAGGACTCGGGCCAGACGATTCGGGGGGACGATCGGACACGGGCCAAGCACGGTTTGGCTTCGGTTCTAATTTTGTCTGACAGTTTGTTGTTGGTCCACGGAGCTGTCAGCAAAGTTTGTCAAATAAGGTTGACGCCAGAAGCTTGACCTGCTGCGGCTGCTCTGCGATACTTTGCGTTCCGGCTTTTGGAGGTCACGAGTGAGAGTTTCGTGTTTTTTCGTCACGTGGAAAACTGTGCCATGTGTGCGCCCGACGCGCGTCCTAACAGATCGCACTTGCCGACAAGTGATAATCGGATTAGCGGAAGTGGAAAAGTTGGTGACGTGTGGCCACGGACCGGCACGTGCTGTGAAGTCTGGATGACCCCGTATTTAATAGCAGCTAAATTTTGGGCGATAAGAACGGTAATTATTTCCGTTTGTCCTATGTTTGACACATTGAGGTCTATTCCTAGCCAATCGAAGACATCTTCACTAGCGACCGGAAGCGGCAAGGAACTCAAATAGAGGAACACAAACAAGCACTTGATCGGTGAGTAGCTTCGGGAACGTAAAGCAAACGATAGTTGGCGGCGAAAGCATCGACCAACCGTCTTGATCGGGTTGGCAGTCGTCCTGAGAAATTCCGCATTGGCCGACTTGCGTGGAACACTTATTCCCGCCGCCCCGAACTATGCGAAGTCGCGCAGGATTCGTTTTGTCGCAGAAAGTGGCGCTTCGTTTGTTGTCCCAACTTTATAATCGGTGTGTATCCTTCATGCGCCTCCCGGCCACAGTCGTCTGAGAGCCGTGTAGAGGCACTCCGGAACGGCGGGCCTTGCCGGGGGTTTATTTGATAGCATTTAGGCACGAGTGCACAAACTTTTTTGCGGCCCTGTTCTTTCACGGCCCCTTTCGTGGGGCCCCCAACTCTGATTCTGGCCCAGCCGTCTAGAGTGCCAGAGCCGCAACGGGAAAACTATAAGACGCCCACGGAGATTTATAAACGCGGTCCCCGGTTGAAGAGGTTTGCTTTCGTTGGCGAGAATTCTTCCACAAAGGCCGCATCGGACGGGCGACGACGAAGGCACTGGGCGCTCGGAACTTTCTTTGATTCAAACGAAAGCCGCGGAAGGAAAGTGGAAAACCGTTCTCGGAAAACAAGTGAACAACTGTCCCGGTGACGTACCCGGGACAGGTTTTGAAGCTTTACCCGACGCCGTGCGCGTGAACTAGGGCGTGCTAAGATTTCGGAAAGCGTTTAGCACTCGTCCAGGAACCCGGTCTTCGTGTCGTTTCGATTGCGGTGTGAGCATAAAAAGTACCAATTTCCTATCGCTTTTTTCCGCAGTTTAACGCTTCATGATCGAAAAGAAGGATATAACTGATCCCGGCGGAAGCACACACTTGGTGTCGAGTTTCACAATGATTTGATAGACTCCTGTATGTGTGTGTGTTTGGAAGGCTCGAATGACGGCGATCCTCCAGGACGGCTTCGGCCGTCGATTCGTTGGAAACAAAGCTCCTCCCCCCCCCCCCCCGAACGTGGTGTTGAAGAGTGAGATTAGCACCGGGTCGGGTCCTGGGGCCCGAATCCAAACCGGACGCCCGGCAGGCATCATTGACTACGATATTTCCGGATTCCCACGTACGCTACCGGGATCCGCTGTCAAATCCGGAAGTCCGGCTGTTCATGCCGTGGCATAATGGACGACTGTCGGGCTTCCCGGTAGCGGCGGGCCGGTGGTTCCGCCGGTGTGGAATGAATTCGTTCCGTAACTAGATTAGGAGCCGACTTAGCTATTTACTCACCCGGGTCCGTGGGTAGCTTGCGGGTGGCAGGGTGGCCACAGATTCTTGGCCGGCATCCGGGCCCACCGCCGAGCTAGACGAAGAAAGCTGTCTGGTTTCACTTTCAACACGTGCCAAAATTTGTTCGTCTAGTTTATAACTTTCACGCCACGGGACGCTCGGCCGACGGCCGTGGAAGAATCCATCTGTGAAGGCAATCCACGTCCGAGCACGTGGGACCCGCGGGGTACCGGGCCGAACTTCGTCTGCGAAGGATTTACACCGAACACGTAGGGAGTGAGTGTTTTGAAGCCTGTTTGCTTGACGTCCCCGGCATTGGAACATTTTCATTTGCAGCTGGTCTTCGAATGAAAGGGTCCGGATTGGGTCATTCCGGAGTGGAGCAGTGCGCTCATTCAAGGACGAATTTTAGACCCACCGGCGGGGGGCAGTATTTTGTCTCAAAATGGTATGTAGATTAAAACAGAGTGCTTCCCATGCCGCCCGTTCCGGGCAGTCCGGGTGCAGCGAATTGCAACGGACCTCGGCACATTAGAAATTTAAAATCTCATTAAACATACACACTGCCGGAAACACAAGCATGGCGCCGGTTTTATGCTGCCTGAAGTACCCCGGCTGCACACTGTGGCCGCGGCGTGACCAACACACCAAAAGAAAAAGTCACTTCCAGCCTGCTTCATCTCGTTCTCGGGAATGTAGTTTTCTTCCGTTCCGAAGCCATTTCGCCAGCGCAAATTATAAATTCCCCATTTCGGTGTAAGTAACGTGCCAGGGACTCTCTTTCTTTCTCCCCGTTTTATGCACACAAACTGTTGGGACTTCCAAAAACGGGCGAGGGGTCTTTTTTCGAACTGCATTTTAATGCATTTGGCCATTTGTAGCGTTGCGGGGAAACTTTTTACGAATCCCGTCGGCGCTGGCGCTGGACAGTCAACACCATTATCATTCATCGTCGGCGGTACGGCACATCGGTAGCGCCCTCGCTTGAGTACTTCAACGGTGGCCAAGCGTAATTTGATGCCACCAGGAAACGACCCAGTGCGAGGAGGCCCGGGCGGTCCTCTCAACCGAAACGGCATATTAATTTCAGAGGCTCATTGTTTCGCTCACCACTTCTGGGCGTCTGGGGGCCGAAAGGTATCCTGGCCGTGCCGCGCTGCAAGGGTTCGTACCTCGTGCTCCAGAGATTCATTGTTTCTGCCCGGCTCATTTGAAACAGCGGGTGAACTGGTACACCCGCGCTGGGCAGGAGCCTTTTTAAAATGCATTCCACCTCCGGGACGGTCCCACTGCGGTTCCTAGCACTGTCACCGGGCGGGGGCTTTGATCTTTCCGGACCGCCGCAGTCGGAAGCATAAAGCTCTACTCCGGAGGATGTGCCGGCTCGGAATGTAGGGCTCCTCGGGAAGGATGTGTTCTGCGCTGAGCCACAAGTTTCCGCTTTTATCATGTTTTATTTGGCTGCTGACGTTCCATCGTCAAATGTGCCTGTGCTAAACAATGATAGTAATGTGTCGGGTTTAACTGCTGGAATTAAACTCTGGATGTCGAGTGGTAGCTGTAATGGACTGTCAGTACGGCCAGGCAAGAGATGTTTTTATTTTAAATGGAGTTGTTTTATTCTCCAATGTGACGGAACGTTTTTCTGCAGGCTCCTCTTGGGTGGCCAGTGCTTTGACAAAGCCCCGAAAAATACTACAGAGAGAGACTGGTGGATTTATCAACTAAGTCGCAGTCACGCTTTGGGGTGTCAGGAACGTATATTGGCACCAGACTCCATGAGACCCTGGCACCTGATGGATGAAGGCTTAGAGCTAGACAGACAGCGATGATGAATGTCACCGCGGGTTCCAATGTTTTCTGGCGTCGACCCAACCGAACCCGGAGATTGCATCCACCTGCTAGCAGAGTCACAACGCTTGCCACCCTCTTTTCATTTACCGTTTGAGTAAGGGGGGTGCGTTGACCATTTTCCATCGTCCACATGAATATTTATGGAATGTTTGCGCTATGAATGGGCATTTAATTCAGCGCGTCGCCGGTCTGCTGGCCGCGAAACCGGACACTTTCCGGGCACAGGCTGTTCAACGGGACCACCGAGCCGGAATGTCCAGTGCCCGACTAACATCGCAATAATACGCATGGAACCCGACCGAGAGAGAGAGAGAGTCCGCGCCGACCACCACGTGCTGGTAATGATGTGTTTGATGCGACAATCAGTAGTAGAGTCCCGGCCAGGTGTGTGAGGACAGACCACAGAGATACGGGGTTTTATGTTGTCTCGCTTCGAACTGTGGGGTGCTGATAAGTGCATAGCCCGCGTTAGCACCGTTTTTGACCACCCCACGATTAGGTGGCTGACTAATGAACCTCTAGACCTCATCCACATATTTGTCTGACATTTTGTGTCCTGTCTGGCCCGGGGTTGATTGCGCCGGCTGAACGATGCAGCATGTGATGCAGAATCAGTGCGCTCAAAAATTGCTGCCCCTACTTTTTGCATCCAGGTGGGGCTCCGAATTAGTGTCCTGGTTTTTCGAGTTAGAACCACAGGGGACGATTCTCGGGAGTACTGTTAAACTACAAGCTCCTGCGAGCGAGATTAGGCCCGCAACGGCTTTTTGACCGGTGAACATAAAAATATTCTCTGCGTGGCGCAACATTGCCACTCTACATATCCTGCCGAAAGGAGGTGTAATTTGAAAGCCTGCAATTAGTTGCCACCACGGTGCTGCAAATGATCACTCGGCAACGCGGCATATTGTTAACTATTATGTCCGCATGGCGCCGAAATGTTGCTTCAATAACAGCTCATTTCAATTAGGCTGCCACTGGGCTGCGCCTTGCTGCGTCGCTGCGTCAGGTCCCCGGAATAGTTTCACACTCGAACGGTGCCCAATGGTGCGTAGGTTCTGGGGTGTGTCTGTATGAGAAAACAATCATCCGCAGGCCGGGCCGGGGCCATCCGAGCGTTTTGCATCCGCAAAACAGCTGTTCCGGCGACATGAAACCCGCGTTCGAACCGCGCAATGGTGTGTCGCGTTATGCTTCGGCGGCTTCGATGTTCGTTAATTCGCGCTCTGGCGGGCGGCATCAGCTGCGGGTGACGCGGCTGGCCACCGTCCGTGACATTCGGAGCAGAATCAAGGTCGGCCGCGTGTGGTTACCACGTTTTAAGTTCGCACCGCTAATGATGTTTATGTTTTGCATAAGGCCGTGATCGGTGGGCCCAAGTTCCCCCGCATTATCCTGCGTTGGTCGTGCGGCGAAAGCCTTTATTTAGCACCTCCGGACGGGTTGAGCACCCCAAATTGATTTAAATGTTCTAACCAACGCGCATCTATGGGCTGAACCGCAAGTTTGGTTTTCGTTAGAACATCATCGGTAGGCGAAGAGGATCGTGGTCACACAGTATCGGGGATCGGGTCGGGTATGGATTTACAATTAACGAGCCGCTAACGAAGGACGAATCGGTTCGAGCATCGGACCTTCATCAAACGATACGCTGTCTTACGGTTATAATTGGCGATTGAAGGATTGGCCACCTTCATTGATGCGGGGCCGGCCAGAAAGGGCCGATGGCCAGTAAACACACACGCTCATAACTGTCAATCAGTTGCGCGGGCGTTGAACCCCAGCCTAGCTCCGTAACGTGCCCACGTGTCTGTCAGTTAGAAAATGGGTAACGTTGCTGAAGTTGGCTGGTCTCTTGGGCGATCGCGCCGGCGGATTTTGCGCCATTGCGTCATCAGGCGCAATCGTACTCTTTTGATTGCGTTCGATTGGCAATTTTAACACCAGGTGTCAAACAAACGACAGTAACGAGGGTTGCCAATGCTTCGATTAGGGGATCGCTACCCCCCTTTGGAAAATGGAAACCAAGGCCGTCCGTCCAAATGATCGGTTGTTTGACAGTTGTTTTTGGACACTGTATGCTTGTATTATTTTTTTTCGCAGTAAAAGGACACACATGAGTGGGGTTTAATGGGTAAATAGTTTGGTAAATTTCATCGAATTTAGGTGTCTGATTTTTAAACTTTTTTTTGCAAAATGAAGCACAAAGAGTACTAAAATACGTTAGCCTTAATAATACGCTTAGTATTTATATATCGGTTTGAAAATAAAGTCGAACCAACAACACGTATCAGCTCAATCAATTTTCAAAAATCTTTCAAATCATTTACGTACGAACTGTTCAATTTTACACTGTACTACATTATGGTAAGGGCAGTGATCGTTTTCAGATCAGACTTCTGGTCTGAGAAAAGGATATTTTTGTGCCAAGAGAAAAGCATATGATAGCCAAGAGAAGGTAAATAACCACAAAGACCATCAAAATAAGTCTTGTAAATACTAGAAAAAATTTACTTGGAAGAAATCAAAGCAAAAGCTCAGGAATTGGGCTATTTCGTGGTCTTATGGCTCATTATGGTGAGCGGAAATAAATTAAAATAATTTTGACTGCGGCCCAATTTGGTTGTGTACATTCATCAAGGCGGAAAACTGTTGACTCTTTTCCCGCATCCGTAGTTGAAGGCTCGCCACCGCCTTGTTCAACGACATCATATTTCTTCCCGGGCAGAACTAATTACACCACAAAACGATGTTAAAGGAGCTTGTTCTGGTTCGTCCATTATGGCGGACGCTGGTAAACAATTTAGTCGCTCATTTGGTTTCAATGAAAAGCATAGTCAACGCAGTCGTGTAGTGGCAGGAACTGATTGGAAGTAACCATTCGGAGGCGCACTCACCTGAAGCAGCCGAGTGGATAGCCTTCTTCGGCGTAAGACGATGGCGTTCGAGGGTTATGTTATTTAATTAAAGTAACCCTACCGAGAATCGGAAGGAGCACGCGTCCAGGAATGCCAAAGCGGCCGGGCAGGCGTGGAGCTAAAATTAGAATCAGGCTTGGATCCTGAACTCTCCAGAACTACTGCCAGGGATCGAGCGCCCCCGAAGAAACAGCTTGTCGTTGGCAGGCTTCAACCGTTAAACCGACAGCCCCGGCGGGCGCTGCCGATCCTGAATGTTTGCCTGGCAGTCCAATCAGCAGCAGCAACGCGGAGTGGAGGACTAGCGGATTACAACGGATCCGATGATGGGTGGAGCTGAGGCCCTGGCGGAAGATTACACACATCCGGCGCGAAGGGGTGTTAAAGTGCGAACAGTGTTTTCGAAAGGCCAAACACAGAACCACCACACATGACAGCAATTACGGGTTGGCCCGGCACCGGCGGAAGGGGGCCTTAGGATGAGGCGCCAGCCACGATTGCCTCCGGTTCCCGGTTCGCGCTTCCGGCTCAGGAAGATTATGTGAATGGTGATGGTGCGCCGATGGTGTGATGGGAAAGGACGACTGGCTTTCGGACGACTGTTCCGGGCAGCGCCACCTGGGACCACGTTCTTGTGGACGTTAAATACCAGAGTACCGTCGAGCTGTCACCGGGGCATCCGGGATGAGAGTAACGGCGTTGTCAAAACAGGGCGCCCATTGACCAATCCCCACCGGTTTGCCACTTCGGCTTAATCGACGACCGGAGCAGATTACATCCGATCGGCCGCATCCCATGGCGTGGCGTGCCGCCCGAGGACCCGGGCGCCCGAGGACTTCTTGAAGGCGCGCCACCGGACGTGCTACGTCCGGCTTTCGTAGAGCAGTCGTCGGCGCTTGGTTCGGCTTGTCGGGTGACAACAATTGGGCTGCACTGCAAGGAAGTGTAAATAGACACTAAGCCCCACTTTAGCTCACCGGCTGTCCGGCTGGCCGGTTGACTGGCGGAACACACGTCGGCCGGCCGACGTCGGGTGTGGAAAACAAAAACACACCAGGACGGGCGCAACGTTAGAATGAATCCGTCAAGTCCTTCGGAGACGGAGCTGCCGGAGTGAAGCCTTTCAATGTCTGACCGCTTGGCATGGACACGGAAACGGGGGACCTCGTGGGACCCGCTACAAAAACATACACAAGGAAGCATAGAATGAGCAGGGTTACAATGTGCGCCACCGCCTGGAGAAAAAAAACGGAGGCGCATTAATTGGGGCAATGCTTGTTTTCTTCTGACTCGGATCTTCCCGGGCTAACGGGCTGATTTTTAAACAAAGAAACAAGATACGGCCACTCTGAAGTGTCATGGTGCAAGATGTAAATCCTTTCGCTCCGGAGGCTCGGCGGGCCATATAATTAGCTCACGTTTCGGCGCGTCATCGAAGCGCACGGTCGGGCGAGCTCGGGCCGCGTTAATTCGGAGACTCGCGCCATTTAATTGGGGTTAGGATGCGAACCCTTCTGCCACCAAAAAGACAACCATCTCGAAGCGACGGCGATGCCCTAAGACGCTTCTGGGGCTTCGGCACGCGGTGTAAGTGAATGGTTCCATCGGCCAGAGGGATCGGATTTTTCGATTCCTGATGTCTCCCGCGGACAGGTTCGCGAAAGGGGGCTCACTTTTCGGCTCCGATTCCCGAAGCGGGCCAATTAAATGCTCAAGAATATCGCCGACTCACGCTAACCGGAGGCGCCCGGAGGCAGATCAATTTGATAGGAGTGTAGTTTGATTATTGGTCAGCTTGACGGGTGACCGGCACCGGCAGGAGAAGAATTAAAATCTGATTCAGGTTTCGGCCAGCTCCAACAAGGGTGGCAAACCATTTTTAAAAGCCTTATTTGCTTACCGAGGTTAGCATCGCTGACAGGTTCGCGTGACCGCAGATCACGCCGATGAGGCATCGAAAAAGGTAATAGAATGTTTTTCTGTTTTGTTAGTTTATGGGAAGCCATTTTCGGTGGTTTGTTTAAAATTCCCACTCTATGGGAAGCTTTCACGCATTGTTCATGGCCCGACCGAAGTTCAATCGAAACGCGGCTGTATTTTTGGGACGCTGAAAAATTGCTCCATTTCAAAAGCAGCGTAAACTAGCGCGAGCCAAAATAATTAGCACTCGTGCAAGGGCTTTCGGCTCGCTTCGCGCCATCCTGCCACCGTTACCGTGTACGGGATGCAAAGTGAATCGAAAGCTTTGCCAGGAAATTCGTGAAAATTGCACCCGCCTGTGCGCGACTATACAATGGGGTGATTTTCTTTTTTCTGCCACAACAACCGATCCTGTCAGGGCTTAACGTTTCATCGAACCACTTACTGCGGCCCGCTCGGCGAGTCCCGGATCGATCGGCGCCCGCAATGGCGAAAGTCAATCCTGTGCTCGACGTTCGCTCCCATCGATGGTCGAGATCGAACGTTGTTTAGACGATGATGCTGGAGTGGTGTTTGCATAAAAAATATGCTGCATACGCCGTCAGTGTCAGGTGTTGTTGAATCCTTTTTTGCCGCCCATCGTCGATCATCGGTTAGCGCGGTGCTCGGTAATTTTGGGAAAATCTCGGCTGAAAACGAGAGCCAATCACCGAAAGCGCGCCATTGATTTTTTCAATTAAAGTCCACAAACAATGTTGCTTTTACGGTTTTTTGTTGTTGTTGTTAACCGATCGGTATTCAATGTTTTCTAAGCTTTCGAACAGAACCGGATGAAAATTTCAATTGACAAATGGGGGACGATAACCGAGCTGTGCTGATTGAAGCATGCTGGAGTTACTGTTATTCCGTTGCAAGGGTGCAGTTTTTTTGAGTGTCAAGCACAAATCAAATAGAAGATTCCCAAGAATCAAGTTCAATTGTATCGGTAAAATGATTATAGCTGGGTGCTGTGAAAAGTTCGATTATTTGAAACCTATTTCTCAGCGAAGGGAGCGCCGAAGCGTAATCAAAAAGGGATCAGGGAACGGGTCCTGCGTTGGGTCTGATAACCTGTCAGCGTGTATCGAGAGCTACACAATAATTTCGCCTTAATCCGCACAGACCGGATACCGCTAATCATGTTTCCGTACCAGATTATGTTTTAATGTTTGTTCTTTCATCTCACGTTGTGTCGTCGTCGATTTTATTCGGCACCAAACGCTCTCTAGGATCGCTTCACTTGCTTCGCCCTTTGAATGGTTGGCTTACCTCAGAATTTTCTCCGGTTACATTCTAAGCGAGGAACACTCCCGGCCGTGCTTTTGTGGGCTTTTGTATGCTTTTTTCACTTTGCAACCATTCACTTCACTTTACACCGGTTGGTGTAACATTTCATAATCTCGACGGCGCTTCTCACCTGTGGCCGTTTGAATTTTTTTTTGTTTCACTTGACACTTTTCTGCTGCGAATCTTTCTGCCTGTGTGGACCTTACACTTTCCACCGGCGGCTCAAGCGTTTTCTTGCACACTTTCTACACTTCACTGCGCCGTTCTCAGCTGCACCGGGTCACCGGCTGGAAATGGAGAAGCTTACGATTTTACGGTAAACAGTCGTTCCGCTTGGTCCGCGTAACGGCGACGCGGCAACCACTCTGCCTTCTGCAGGATAATCCGATCTGCAATTATTGAATTACATGCAGCGGCACCGGCGCTCGTTGCCGGCACACGACCGCCGGAAGGTGTGAGGAGGTGTCTGGACTGGCCGCCGGATCCCTCCGCGGAATTACTCAAAACAAATCGAGGATAATCCGATAATTTAACTCCCGGCGGTTGGGGTTTTCTTCGCCATCACACAGCCACACCACTTACTCCCAGCCAGGTGGTGTGTATATTCTGCGGGGCGGACACACCTGGTCCTTTTCGATTCGCTATGGGTTACAATCACACGCAGGCACACACGGGGTTCACTGAAGGCAGGCTCAGGACCGAAGAGTGAGCCGTTCGATTGACCGCCGCAGGGTGCCGCCACCGAGCATCGTACCTATTTTTTTTTGCTTCTCCCTGATTATCGTAGGGGAAAATGGTCACAGAAAAAAACGGTCACCGAACGGTCGGACGGACGAAGGAGGGACCGCTTGAGGAAATTTATGGTTCCCCGCCTGGCGATTATTTCTTAATTGTCGATTCCGGAGCCCGCGGTTCCCAGGGTCTTTCTGGGGAAGCGTGGCTGGATTTTGCATTCGTTTTTTTCACAATTTATTTTTCTATTATTTTGCCCCGCACGCGCCCGTGTTTGTTTTGTGGCGCGTTTGTCACCGCGCGAGCCGTAACGGAAAGTAAGAAGCCAACCGCGGATCTCGATTTAAACGGATTACGCGCCGTTTCGGGGGGTGAATGTGATTAAAAGTCCACAAGCCAAACGTTGCGCACGGTAGCGCCACACTGCGCCACTGGCTGTTTGTGGCTTACATAAATCAAATCGATGGCAAAGAACACTCTCACGAATAGGGTTTGCACTCCTTGTTCAAACTGCCCAACCGATTCAACACGCGCGATGCGCAAAGCTAACGCCAAACAGACACTGCGCCTCACCGATTTTACGTTGCGTACGGAGCGAAACACGTGCCTCGGAGACGAACACGTTTATGCTTTATGCTTTATGCTGCACCACCGTTTCCGACGAACCGCGGAAACATACTGATGGCGAGATTGAACTCGAGGGATCACGTTTGCACTCGGAGTTCACTCGAGTAAGTGAACCGAGAACGCGTCGCACAGTGGGGAATTTGTATTGCAAAGGCGGACATATTTGTTTTTAGGAAGAACCTATGGACTTTTTTCACGTTTTCGTTTTATGTGTATGTATTTTGATTAAATTCAACTTTCTATGTGCAATACGCGCGTTCAAGTACATTAAATAAGCTTTTTTCGTTAGTTTAAGGTTTTTAAACGCCTTAAGTATGCAATCTGCATTACACCAAAAAAATGTATGTATAATGTAAAATGATGTATAATACAAGTTTATTACCGTTGCAGAACTGTGCTAACGATCGCGTTTAAGTAGCTGATAAAAGTTGGTTCTAGAGAGCCATTTTTATCACTCTTTCGACTTTGAGAGATGAATTCTCGGAATGTACACAACATAAAAAGCTGAAAATTCGGATTTCTCATAGATAACTTATCTATTTTAGGTTAATATAACTAAAACCGTAAAATTCTTTGTTGATTGAAGTTGATTTATGACCGCCTTTTTCCCACAGTGCGTCGCGAGAACGAAAACGCAATCGGTTCACCCGGGCACGGAATGAACACTGACTCTCCGATTGTTACTTCCCCCATATTTTAAACAATCGACATTAAAAAAATCAGAATGGACTGCCAGATGCGACGGGCCGGGTTAGGGTGCCTCGAATGGGTTGGATGGATCGTTTGTGTAATTTTTTGTCTATGCTAGGGACGCGGCCCAGTTATGCTGTACGCGCTACGCTGATGATGGCGGCGTGTGCATTATTATTGGATTTGGCGGACGTGGCCGAAAGTGCGAATAAACCCCGGCGCGGCGTGTTATCTGCGAGTGGTAACAGATTTAGGGCGACGAGCGGGCGATGTTTGTTTAAATCTGTCACTGTTGTTACGGCCAGATTGGAGACTCGTCGTCGGAACGGCGCAATATTGGCACACCGCAAGGTACGATGAAATGTAGCTTCGATCGGTTTACGTCCGACTGCAGTCGCTGGTGATTGAACAGAAATTTGCCACTCTCTGGAATGATTGTCAATTAGTCTGCGTAAAAGTAATTGAAAATTGAAAAACAAAATAAAAACTGAAAAATAAAACCAATAGATACAGATTTGATTGCATTGGCAAACAAAGTATGTTGAATGCAGACGTTTTTTTGTCGCCTTTACCTGACTTTATGCATTTGCTTGTCCCTTCAATATATTGTTTGTATTTGAATACACACAAAAATGGGATCGATAGACAATTGATATTCATTGAAAAGCAATATAAATATTTTTCTCCAATGCCAAAGCAACTACAATAAAAGCTACGATAGAGTTACTATAGCTAGTTCACTATGGTCAACAGACACCGATAAATCGGGGAGAGTATGGCTTCGCACTGGGATGCTTTTCAGTTCCGGGGATCATACCTTTATTGTGATTTCGTTATGAGGCATCGTACTGTTTATGATCGGCAACAGTGTGATGCTTTGAGTTGGATTTTCACTCTGCTGATTGCAGTATGTTAAGATCAATATTTGAAAAAGTATTAACAATCGTAATCAACAAACCCAGCACTCCAATTCCAGTGTGTACAACATTTTAATAATGTATTATTAAAAATGATAGTCAATAAAGGAACAGAGACACTTTTGATGTAACGATCGCTGAATTTGTATTTGAGAGTAGCATCTACTTTCCAGACTTTCAGACAGGTACCGGGTTCCTTGGGATCCTGGGAGGTTCACATACGTTGGGAAAAAGCAATTGAATCGAAGGTCAATCTTCAATCGTTGAAAGAATAAATATGATATCGAGATTGTTATCTTCTCTTCAGCACGAGAACCCAGAATGTTCCAGGAATGTTTAATAACATTCTGAGACAGGCGTTTCTTTTCTAGCTTCTTTGTACAGAACGAACCATCTCCGAGCTCGGCGACGGACCCGAACGCGTCAACCTACACACCAAACCCCTGCCACGGCGCCAGTTGTCAAATGGATTGCATGTCCTTTGAAATAAGATATTGCGCCCGGAACAATATTCCTGAAATTCGTCATCTGCAATTATGAACCATGGCTGACGGATGTACTGCTCGCTCGCTCCCAGCGTGCACCGTGATTCCAGCTTTGGAAACGTATTAAAACGGAACTGTTCCTCAAAACGACGTTTGATCTTCCTACGGGCGGTAACCGAGCAAAACAATTTCAAAGCGAACCTTCCGAAAGGCGGCCGCCACAATCTTTTAAGCAGATAAAAGGATTCCGCGGACGGTTTATGTGAACGCTTTACGCAGAGAGAAGCGCGCCACCGGAATGCCAAGAATATGCACAGTGATAATTGAATTGAATTATCCGTCCAGAAGCAAGTTTGGTGTGTCTGCTCGAGGACCCGGTGGAATCAGCGAGCAATCCGTAGAACAAAAACCATTTCCCCAGCTATCCAAAATGTCCGGCCACACCCGAAAGGTACCTGAGCCCTTCCTGCTCGCGAATGAAATGCTTCCACTTTACTCCTATCAATCAGGCGATCCTTTACACCCCGGCCCGGTCTGCCCGTGTGTCCTGTTTTCTCCCCTGCAGACCGCTGGAAATTGACGCATTTTTCCTATAAGTAAGTTTGTTTTGTTTTCGCCGCTTTTATGCGTTTCCCGCTTGGCCGATGCGATGGGAATCGAACGACACAATAACCGGCGGGCGGCAGGAAGTCGGCTTTTCCCCCTGTTTCGTCGGCGAGCAACGGTAAACAAACCCCACAATGCGACCAGAACCAACAGAAGTGCGGCTCCCGTTGATGGGATAATCGATCTTTTTCCTTTCGAAATTGATCGCATTACGACGCCCTGCTCCGAAACCGAAAATGCGAAAAATATTCACCACAACAACACGTTCCCGCAACGAGGGGCTCCGAAGCGAATTGTCTTTTGAAGAACGAAGGGAAGGGAAAAAAAGGAATTGCGCATTGCACTTCCGCCGGCCTGGATCGTAATCTGTTCGACGGTCCAATGATGAGGTGCCGCCAGTAGTGAGATGGACTCACGCAAAACAAACATACGCTCCGCCGCGCCACGGTCATGCTAATAAAACGTTTCCTAGCCGAGCATAATTTATGCTGCGCTGGGTCGTACCGATACCGGTTCGGGACAGATGTGCGTTTGGCGCATCGCACACACGTGCAGGGCCGAGGTCTGACGAATTTTTACAAGCCCTCCTTTTGGCCACGTTCTGGGCACATTGATTAAAGGATACCCAGCCCGATACGATGGCGATGCCCTCGCTCGGCCTCGGGTTCATCCCTACCAGCCCGCGAAAAGTTTGCTATCTCGAGGGTTCTTCCGTTCGAACGGGCTCAGGGCTGGAACGCGGTGCCTTGGATGAAAAAAGGTGAATTGGCACCCTTGTCTTCCTATCAGAAAGGGAAAAAATTCAAAACCAGTTTGCACGTCCACTGCAGGACGGCAGGACATATTCCGGTTGCCAGCCGTTGTCTCCCATTTCCGACTGGATGGCGTTGTCCAGTGTTTCAACAGGCGCACGCGGCACATAAGTCGCGGCGACAGGGTTCCCTACGGGCTACACCGGTTTTCAACACCCGGCCCGTCCCGGCCAGGAAGTACTGGCCACGGCGCTTGCAGACGGCCGTTTTTTTCCTGGAACTACGCGACATCAATGAAACGGGTTCCCGTTACACTATCGGCACCATCATTGCGCTGGCCGGTCCGCGGCTCCCAAGCGTACGCTTATTTGCAGTCCTTCAAAGCATTAAATTTGCCAAACTCCATAGGCTTTCATAATCGTAACCATGTTGGGCGATGGGTCGAGTTACCACGCCACACCCGGTGCAGAACGCGGACACCAGCGCGATGGTGGTGATGATCCTGATGGTGGCTCTGCGTGTAGCGTCAGCTTCGTTTGTTCGTGCATTCAGCGACGACATATGGACACAAGAGCGACATAATAAGGACGACAACCATGGGACGCACATCCGTTTGGCCGTCGTGCGTACAGTGCCGTGCACTTTTTTGACCATTTTTTTCTTTGTCGAGGACTACATACCCAACAGGAAAATTCCCTTCGCTGTTTTATGTAATTTTACTTTGTCGATATTAGACATGGCTTAGTGCGAATCCTGAGCATTTTACAGTAGAATGAATGTAAGCATCAGAGCGCTTTGTATAGTTCGTACGGCACTGTTGCCGCCGGCGAGTGTTGCATTACAAATCACTCCACACGTTCCTGCCAAACAGAGCACACGCTGGTTGGAAAGCGAACTAAAAAATAACGACCATCAGGGCCAGAAGCAGAAAAGAAGGTGACCCGAAAGAAATATGAGCACTCGTCACTGGAGAACACGAACCCACACGAAGTGAGAACAAACAGGGCACAAACTCGAACGTATCTTTCGAGGCACGAAAAAAGGGACACACACCGCGCTGTGTAACGAAAGTGAAAACATTGCACAGGAATGGAAAGGGCCAAAAAGGGATTGGGATTGCCCGGGTCACCACCACGATGAAGATGTAGTTTTGAGGGAAAACAAAACCCCGGGAATGGTTTCGGGGTGAAAGAGAGAAAAGAATTAACGGTGACTGGTGAAAAGTCGCTGCAACAGGATCATGAACACGAAGACAAGAAAAAAAACACAGCACAGGTTTACGGTTGTGGGTCAGCAAGGTACTTGATCGAAACGATGGAAAGTGTTTGGAAAACTATATTTTATAATACATTCTAACACACTTCCAATTTTATAATAATAGATACAGTCTTTAACATCCATTACTATTCGTGGAATTTTAACACAACGCTGACCCGGTATTACTGTTACGTATGCACAGTTTTGAAAATATTCCGTACTCGGAGATGGTGTAATGAACGGAATGGAGTCAGTAACAGTCCAGGAATTTGTAATATTGGAATGATCCAGGCAAGGTCCAGGAATAGGAGCATACGCCTCGCTAGTGAGCTAGCTCAGTTCAATGCGGATTACTCACGCAACAGACTGAAGCCATGGACGACAAACTTCCTGGACGGGTTATCTGGTAGGTAATTCCCTCTCGTCTGCTGGTTCCAATTTTCCATTTCCAATCCGTATACCTTCGCGAAGGGTCTCCGGCTGCCATGGCAGCACGTGCCGAGCTCGTTCCGGTGTTAGGCGTTACGTAATTCAATTTTTGAAAAATTATTATTACCATACTGACACATCCCCAAAATCAATCCCTGGAACACCTGCCCATGGCCGGGCTTGTCAATATTTGCGCAACATTGTCTACTGTCTGACGCCCTCTGACACCGAGAGGCCGTGACACCGAGAATCGCGCAGATCGTACCGCGTTTTCCGGTGCCCGTATCGAGAGCACCGGGAAGAGCATTATCATTGTGATAAATTTGACATGCGTCGGTGAAACTGGCGCTCCCGGGCGCAGCACCGTGTGCCGTGAAGATGCCAATGTTTGCGGAGGTTCGCCACTCATCAGTGTCAGTCGGGTCCAGGGCGGACGGACCTAAGCAAACACCGGTGTTCGTGTGTCCTGGCGGCACGAGCCTGCTGTCTCGCGCACCAGCAGCGGGAAATGGCTGACTTTGGCACGCGTCTCACGGTGGCACTGTCAGCGACAGCATCAATCGCTACGGCCGACAATGAAGCCTCACCGGTGTCGGGGCGATGAGGCGATAATGCTGATGATCGGCAGCCGAGAGTGCGCTGGCCCGCGATTAATGTTTATTCAATGAGCCCTGTACGACGACGTGTGGGTGCCGCCCCCGGAAAATGGTGGAAAAACGATGGAAACGTGAATGTGTGGTGCGAGGATATCAATCGGTTCCAAGGATGGGATCGCGAGCACGTACCGCGCCGTTGTGGTGAAAGTGCCAACGTGTTCGGCGTGTTTCGGCGAAAGAAAAGCGGAAACGGAGACTGTTTTCCCAGGGCCCGACGATGAGATGGGCTAATGAAGAACGCATCTGTGGGAGGAATACTCGCGCGGGGGCCACCGACTCCGGGTCGGGTTGCGTGGAATTTACATTAGAATTTTAATTTCCATGCTAATCCATAGATGGCAGATAGCAGAGGCAGATGATGCTGCTGTTGGTGCGTTGGTTCGTTGGTTGGTTGGCTAGGGCAGGGAATCCTCCAGTGATCGGCGGCGTGGGACACAACCACGGTCGGGCCGGTCCGAAAACCCGTTCACGGACGGGCAGCTGATGCTGCTTCTTGACACCCTGTTTTCCAACACTGCAGCTGCCGGTTGGACTTTGAACCGATGGGCGTGTGTGGATGGCGCCCTAGCCCTTTGCCGCATCGTGGAAAATTGTTGTTTTATTTTGTTTGTCTACTTTGCATTTTCCGACGCACTCCCGGTTCGGAGGAGTCGGTGCCCCCGGTCGGTGTCTGATTGACAGGATTTAGTACGAGTGCAATCTGCTCTGCCGGGGCCTGCATGGGTTCTGATAAAAGACGGCCCCGGTAAGCCAGAGGTGATTAAAGAAGGAGCCCGGGATCGACCGACAGATTGGAATGATTAGAACACTGACCGGGTACGTACTACGTGCGACGGTCTGCCAAGAACATTTATGTCAGAGATTAAAATAATTAATTCTTGCTTCGAGTAACATGCGGTGTTGGGCAATCGAGCGAGTCAATTATTCACCCCGACACTTGGAGAGTCCTGCGAGGAGATTTCCAATCTACTTATTTTGTTGAGTAACGGTTCGTTTGTTTTTTTTTGTATAAGCTTCTTGAAGACCATGACTTTAAGAGACTGAGATGGGTTCCAATTTAGTGCAATGGTTTTCGTTCGGAAATTCATTGAAACATCGGCGCTTCACGCCATCAGACGGAAAATTCATCTCGCCAGAAGTATTTTTACTAGCGCCGAACAAAAGAAAAAACAGCTAGAATCAATTTTCTCAACATTAATCGATATTAAAGTTTTTATTTTATCGCACAAACCCGGCCCGGGTGTTTATGGTAATTGAGTTTCCGTCGGCCAACGATCCGGCCCGCGGGCAGCGAAAATTTACAATTCTATTTTCCACTCGGCTCCTGTGTGCGTGTTGAGTACTTTTTCACTACCGAAACCGGTGGCCAGCAGGGTGGCTGCGGAAGCGGATCGCTCTCGGCGCTGCGAACTACCGTTAATTTCAACAATCATGCGAGTGTGAAATTAAAAACCGCCCGGCTCGGGCTTTGCTACTGTCGCCCTCCTGGTTTATGTTTCCACAACTCCGCAGGACATTCGCTTCGTCCAGCAAAATCCCCACCCGAGCCCGGCTGTCGGAACGCATCCGATGACCCTTACGCTTCTCACGTCATTCAGTTGGTTTAAGGACGCACCAGAATCCTTCAAAGACGGAAATCAATTTTCCACGGATCAGCAAACTTTCGACGCGCAGCAATTCGATACGCGAAACGCGCTTATCATGCGATCCCGGGACAGCCGGGGTGGAAGATGAACGAACCGGCACTGGACTTGAGAGGACTTCCTTCTCTCTCTCTCTCTCTGGCCAAGAAATTGCCACCCACGGGGCGGCCGATGATGGCCAGACTCCGGAAAACTTCCCTCCACCGAAGGGGTTGATTCTCCTCGTAGAGCCCATAAATATACCGAATCTCTGCACCTAGGAAGCGAAGCGGGAGCGAACCTAAATTTTCCGCCACTTGAACGCGTCCGGCATCTGGTGTGACGAAAATTCGCGTGCAGAAAAACCCCAGGGAAAAATGGTGGCAAACGAATTTGCATAAACTTTGCGTTCTCCGTCCGGAGTAAGCTGCTGCAACAACAGTAAAATCCGCTTTAAGCTGATCAACTGATTAAAGTCCCGGTCTCGGGGTGTCGGTAGTTCCATCGAGGATCATCAGGCCGACGGCTCTCGGCTGGTTGCAATTATTCGCTGTAATCGACAGTTAATTGGATTTCCATCGGCCGCGTCCGTAGTTGGCCGCGAGGCCGGCGCGAGACAGATTCGGTAATCCATCATTTGTCACCCGGCCCGGTGGACCATCGTTGCTGGACAGGATCGACTGGAGTGACGCTTGGGTCGGTGCGTCACTGATTAACCGCCTTACCCGATTGGGAAAACTCTCTCGCGAAGATAGCGAAATTAACTCCACGGTCGCACCCGGCAGGCTCAAGGACATGGCAGCACAAGGTGTTATTTATAGTCTCCGGCCGCGCGCAATGATTGATGGTGGTAATGTAAACCCGTGACAAGGTGCACCGTGGCCAGTTTTACTACATTAAAATTTGACATACACGCGAGCCCAAGCGATTCGATTAATCAAAATCAATCTCGTTCGAGCGATTGACTAAACAAGTGCGACCGGTCGGTGCCTTGTAGCATGCTACAGATTATTTGGCACGCTCGGAAGCAACGTTAGGGCCCCGAAAGGACCTCCATCGAACCGAGTGGAGAGACTGATGTTGGTCCAAAATTTTAATCATGTGCTCCCATCGACACAAAACACAATGTTTGCGAGTGCGGAGTGGACGAATTTCGGACCGAGTGTCTCTCTGACCACTCCGGACAAGGTTTTTCGGTGTATTCCCTGGCCGAATTAAACTTTGGCGCAGTAAACAAATGACGAACGAGGTTTGTCGGATCCGGAGCCGGGTCTGATCCAATCATTCGGGCCTCCGAGCATTCATTATGGAAGACATATTACTATGCTTTCCCCCGGGGGGACGCCTCGTGAAGCTTCAAAGGACACTGCATCCCGGCGACCGGGACGGGATGAGTCAGCACACACTGATTGAAACGGCAAGGTCCGGTCGACGAGAGTCAAATTGGCAACCTGACACCAAGCTCGTTCTCGTCTTGCAGCATGAAATAACCCTTAGCTGATCCGATCCGCTGCGTCCTGATCACACATCCCTGAGCCATAATCGTGTTAACGTGTTCGGTTTCAAAATTTGCCCACCATGATTGATATCGTCCCGGCGGCACGGACCGGCTAATTCCTTAAGCGCCACGGCAAGAATCAAAGAGACCGGCCCTGCAGAATGTTCACCAGCCTAACAGAAATCTCAGACTCACTCAGAAAGGGCTTCATTGGGTGACCGATGGAATGTGTTTGTGATAAAATCGGTGCTGGGCCGACAGGCGACAACGGAACACTGCCTAAACCGTAGACCGGGTGTGAACACAATGTTATTACGATCAAGACAACATCTCGCCAGCAGCTGCTGTTCTCAGCTTAGAGTTTTCGTTTTTTCTCCTTCTTTTCACACATCTGTGCCCGGGACCAAGATTCGCATCCTTGCGCGTAGTGGCGCATCCGACGACACCGACGATTCTTGGTGGAATCCTTCACGGTCGCCCGGTCCGATGGAATCTTTCTCGGAAAGTTTGCCGTTGATTAGCCGGAGGGGGGGTGGGGGCTCTGGGCGCGCGGAGTTTGTCTTGTTGGATACGCTCTACGCATTTCAATCAGTTCCCGGCCCGATGGTCTCAGTGCTGCCGGCGAAGCGTAATCATCAAAGCGCTCCAGCATGCCCCCGCTGGTAGGGTATCCTTCGGGACCGGGCGGGGCGGGCGAATACTTCCAACGAAGGCCCGGCAACCCCCGGGGTGGTGACCACCCGACGATACCAGACGGTATTTATGCTCTGGCCCCGAGCGAACCCCGAGAAACAAAACGGACCTAGGAAAAACTGGACTGAGGCATTCTTAATTTTTTAGCATGTGGATGTGGGCACTTGAAGTTGCAGATCTCAAACCCGATCGCAAGGTCCTGCTGCGACTTCCGGCACCGGTTTCTTAGCCGGCGAGGCCGTTCCTTTTTTCTGTTTGAGCCACCGCCTTCGAATCAGAAGTACCATCTGGGGAAAGGTCCCCAAACGGGATGGGTATTGATCGGAAAATTTTCATTTCAAATGACCCGGGCCCGGGCCCTCCTGGAAAAAAGTCGTATTTTTTGCGGCGTTAGTCGATAACCCGGAACGGCGGTCCACCCGGCGGCCGGACCCGGAAAAATGGCGGACTTTTGTCGCCGGACGCCGGACCAAAGAGAAAGATCGCCCTGGACTGGTCGGGGTCTTTTTTGTCGGCAAGGCCTAGGCCTCGCACGTGGACGGGAGACGCTATCCTTTCGGTCCCAGGTCCCCGGCTTCATTTATTGCAAGTCAACCGGAAACGGGTAGCCGGGATTTTTAACACAATTATCTCGCTTTTCCAATATTCATATTGGATGAATTTTTATTGTTTGGATTTCCGCAAGATCATCGCACCGCTGTGGGTCGCCGTGGGTCGTGAATTGTCCGGGAAATATGTTTCCGTTTTTCTCCATTTCCGGACCCCGTGTGCTTTGGTGTGAGCGCAACAATTTCCCTTTTCCCGGATCGCTCTTCTTTGCGCGCGCGGGTTAGTGGGTTAAGGGTTGAAGTGGGTTTTTGGGGTGAAAATGGAGTTTGGAAGAGTTTGCACACCGTTCAACATAACTTAGTGGAAGCCAGAATAAGCTGCTTCGGTCGGAAAGGCCAAAACGCTATGATCTACGGCATTGTTGCGGGTCAATTTCAATTAGCCCTTGTGGATAAGTGAATTAATCGAAACAAGGCTATTTCCGCGAGCTACAGAATGGAATGCTGATATGTTTTCATTTGTGTTTGGCTCAAATGTTTATGTTTCTGATAAAATATGATCGATGCTTCAAAAAGAAAAATGATAAAAACAAAAATAAAATAAACGGAAGAAACTAATACACAACTTCCGCATACTTTTAGAGAAATTAAAGAGACATTTCTCACAACCCAGCGACTGGAGAATCGGTAACTTTACTTTCCAACAAACCCATTTGCTCTTTAAGCGAACCGTTCTTAAACTGAGTTTTTAAGTACCCTTTGAAGGGTGGACAGTTTCCATGGTCGAGTCAAAAAGTTGGCCACCCGTCCGGCAAGCCACAAGCATGGAAACGTCAGCGTGGACTCGCCCAACATCATCATGCTTCTTGGATGATGCCAAATGGGTGCCAAAAAAGAAAAAAAAAAACCTGAAGAGCGAGAGAGAGGGAGAGAAATTACGAAACTACTGCGGAAAACCCGTGTCAGCCCGCTGCTTGCGATGGAAGGAAGGACGATCCTATAAAATAAGAAACAAGCAGCACACGGCCCATACAGTGAGCAGTGAAGGATGCACTTTTCAATTGTTATTGTGCAATCGTAAAGCAGCGGGATAAGAAGCTCTCAACGGTTGTGAATCAAATCTTTATCGTCCCGCTGCTCCCGACCGTCGCCCGACGGGACCATTAGGCGCCCGGTGGGTGCTCCCAGGGATTCCGTGCCCACAAGGACACCCTGGCCAGTGCTGCTGCAGTATTCCGCTGACTTACGACGGACCCGGGACAGGACAGCCCTCCCGAGGCGGTACTCAGCACTCGGTAAATACGCGAGCATTAACGCTGGTTGCTCGCCCCGCAGAAAAAAAAAACAAAATGGAGAAATGTAATCCAGTCGAAGGGATTGCATTACGTTGCACGCGTCCGCGACGGACGAGAAAGAGCGTGGTCATAAGTCATCGCAAGTCGCTGTCCGTTTTTTTTTGCGTTCTCCTTCCGTTATCACCCGGAACGCGCGAAGGTCCCGGCGTGATGTTGGCCCCCGCCGGGTGGGTTGGCTATGTTGACTCAGCGCGTCAGATCCGCTGACATTTAGTGCAGGACTTTTTTTTGTCTGAATGTTAAATAGCGCGAAAAGGATTCATGAACGGATCATGAACCGGGTCCGCGACCCGATATTATGCTCTTCGCCGTAGCTTTAAAAGTAATTTCTGTTTCGAAACGGATAAACCTGTTCCAGAGATTATATAACATGTCCAAGTGGATGGAGATAAAAATGAAACAATAACCCTCGGAAGCGTTGGGCCGGACACTTCTATTCCTCGCCATTAGGCAGCCGAGGTGCTTAGCTAATTTCCTGCGTTGATAAAAACTGCCCTATCTTCGATCTAAGCTCCGAAGAAAGGGCTCGATTGATCTGAATTCTTTCTCCGCACCGGCGAGCCCAGGGAATAGTGGTTTGAATTATGCGCACACATGGGCAGCTGCAGTCGGAAACGGTGCCTTGTTTGCTCTATTCACCGTCTGCGCCCCGCCTGGTGCCTTAATGAAGCGTCTCGAATGCCACCTAATAGCGGGAGAAACGGTAGCAGGGCCGAGCCAACGTCTTCATTCTTCGTTCTTCTCGATTCACAAATCATTTTCTTTACTCTTGCCCCGGTCGCTTCGTTAGAGATCGGCTGCTTTCTGTCCGGCTAATTTATGCGCCTTTTAAGGCCGGCCGGCGCTGGTCAACGGAAACCGGAAATGGCACTCTGGGGATTGACCCGAAACATTTCGAGCTGGCTCACCGAACCGGGGAGGCCCTTGTCTACGAGTGGTTGGTCTAATAAGCGAAGCCACTCGATCGCGCGCGCGCAGCATGATGCTCTGACTAACATGTGTTCCGTTAATTAAATGTGACCGGTGCGTTGTTTTCCTAAATGTTTATGTTTGTATACCAGCCGGTCGAAGCATAAAAGGCCTACGCCACCTTGTTCCGGTGGGACGCCGCGTGCTTCGTGTCGAATCATGCCAAACATCCGACTAATAATTGAAAGAGGCAACTGATTGAAATGGTCACTGGTGTACTTTAATTTTGCATTAATCGCTGTTTGTTTCGGGACCGAATGGATTGCGTTCCGGCGCGTTGGGCGCGTTACACAATAAGGTAAATTATGCACCGAGTGTTGCCGAGTCCGATTATGCGATTAAATAATTGAACGATACGATAATTAGCGCGCGGTGCAGAAATACTTGTGGCCGTTTTTGTGTTGCTTGTTTTCCGCAGATTCCATTTTGTTAATAATTGTCATGGCCGGGGGCCGCACTGCAGGCGGGCGTTTCGGAGCGTTTCGTTCCCTTCCACTAGCTACACTTTGAAACTTTGCTTTTCATGGCAAACATCGCCGTGCGCCCCGGTGGCATGCAAAAATTTCACGGTTATAAAAGGTTACAACACATAAGAAAATAATTGTGCCGCATAACTCATCGCGAATCCGGCCACCAGCTCAACCGGTGTCCAGATATCCTGCGACACGTGGCCGCTGTGGTTGGATTAAAGTTATCATAAATAATTCGTAACTACCGCTATCGAGGGCCAAGTGGTCCGACGACATGGACGGGTGAGGGTGGTCCTCCGGGCGGGGGAATTTATTTGCCACCCACAAAACTTTCCACCGAAAGCGTAAGCCTGCCTGCAGCGCGCGTGGGTGTGGTGGATCTTTTGATGTTCCTTTTTTCCTCGGCTTTGGAAAGTGCACAAAACGTCCTTTAAGCAGGAGCCGAAAGCCACCCGAAACCAGGTAGGAGCCATTGCGGCCACATCCTTCCGAGTTAGGGCTACAGCGCACCGTCGGCATCGTCCGTCAGTGGTTCTATATTTCGCGGCCAGTTTACCTTCCGTAAGCAATTCGCATAATTTTACCGCAATGCCACAAACAATGGGCGGCCGCGCGGAGTGCCAGGATCGTGGCATAAATTCTCGGCCAGCCCTCGGGCTGCCACGGGTCGAGAATCGGTGACCGGGTCTCGCGACTACCGACCATGTCGGCCGGCACTTTAATGCCGGTACCACATTAAAGCGCGAGCATCTTGCAGCATCTTCTGTGCTCCGGAGGACCCTTTGGCCGGTGCGCCGTCAAGGATGGGAATCGAATTTGGGCGAGCTTGGATCGACGGATTTGGCGTTATTGTTCGGGGCGAACAAAGTTTACTGATTGCGGACGTGGGAACTTCCGGGCTTCCGTGGGAACCCGCGACCGGCACGGCACCGGCACCTAACACGATAACGTAACGAAATCTTTGTCCCGTCCAGCGCTTTCGGAGCTTCCTTCGGCTCACGTGATGTCCTTGGCTGAACTAACCACACTATCTTCCGGTCTGGTTTGAGAACGACGAAGAGGCTGACAGCGAACGAGAGCAGGATCGATAATTAGCTTCCTTATTGTGGCGGTCTTGGGGGGATGGGCGTGGTCTGAAACTTTACGCCAAATCTGTTTCGGAAGGACCCAGCATCGGGAGCTTTACACGGCGCGAACCAGCTTGCGAAGCAATTTGTAACCAAAAAGGTACCGAAGCCTCGTGCATTGGCCGAGGATAATCATTAGCGTCCGGACGTGGTGTCCCGCGGGTGCAACCAATGGCTGGACCTGACCCGAAAAATGCTCGATGGGAGCGAAAAAGAGCCACGCAGAGACAGAGAGACAAAGAGAGAGAGAGATAATAAAATCAACCGTAAAATTTATTACCCCGCGCCCGGTGTGGACCGGATCCGGAACTGGTTCGGAACTGGAATGTGTCATTTCCGGTGCAAAGCGTTCGCACAGCTCACGATCGCGCAGGACGCCGGTAAAAACGGGGCTTACAATTTAATTAACCAGTAAAGCCAGAGAGGAGAAAAATGAATGGAAACGCGGGCGAATTTGAAAGAAGGACACGCGCCGAGTGTGGTAATCTTTCGACGTGGTCCCGCTTCCGGTGGCCCGACCTTTAAATATTGGCAACATAAACACGGCACCTCGGGCACCGGCGTGGGGTAGTGTTGAAATTTTTAATTAATCCTTCCTTCAGATCGTCCTGTGGCTTTTCGAGAACCGAGAACTGAACACGGACGAAAAAAAAATCGCTGTTTTATTAAAACCAAAATCCCAGCGCGGAACGGTGAAGGACGAATTGGCGGGGAGCTACGGGCATCGGCCACCGTTTAGGGCCCAGCTCAGGCGCAACGCAACCTCCGCTGCTGGTTCCCGTTTCGGAGACGTTGCTGCCACGGTTGCCGTTTTCCCGGAACGGAGTCTTCTGCGCCCGAAGTTGGTCGTTTCGGCGTTTGGTGAAGTACGGAAACGTTGGGCTTTCTTTGGTCCTGTGCGTAAAAAGACCCCACAAAGATCCGGGTGACCCGGTGGGAAGTTTGGCGTAAAGTTTCTCTCTATCGACGACGAAGCCAGCCCGACCGACCGACCATCCGTCGTCGGAGCGCCTTCGGACGTGCTGAGATGCAAAATTAAAAGACTCCGGCTTCGCTGCCGGTCGCCGGGCCGGGTGATGGGGTCGTGTTGTGGTGTAGAAAGTTTTCCGTAGGCTGGGACAATCCGTCCGTTGTAATCCGACGGGGATCACCGGAGATCACCGGAGCGGTGTTCGGTGCGAGCTGGATGCTGGACCGCCAGTTGCGTCGGAACGGACAATAGAAGTCACTTAACAGCATTAATTGAAATGGGAGGCGGAGCTGGCAAGCAACTCGGTGAAGACACAGACTAACATGTCCCTCCCGAGACTCCTGAGCAAGCGCAAGGCGGTTTCGGAAGTCTTTCGGGGTTTGAAGAAGTTGGCAATCCGCTGGAAGTTGTGTGTTGAATGTTGCTTCCGGGAAGTTGAAGGGCGTCTTCCGCGACAAAATAATCCTAAATTGAGCAACAAATCCGACTCTACGTACAGTACTATGCTGCCATCGCTCGGTCCCATCGATGTCGTTCCGATTGCCGGGCGATTTACCACTTCCGGTTAGCCACACAGTCAGTCATTCAGTGACGAATAAAACACTGGCAGTCGGATCGGGTTTACAGTGGCCACAGGAATTCAGGGCACTCGTCCAAGAATTTCCCATAAAACCAGGCGTCTGGTGGCCATTTTCGATTGTAACCTCGTAGTTCGAGTGCTGATGTCTGAGTTTCGCTCGAATTGAAATTTTACGAACCGACCGAGGACTCTCGCTGGCTGGCTGAGTACCCGTCAAATGGGCCAAACGTTGGAGGTTTCAAGGATCACCAAGGACGTCCATCGATTGCGTCCACCGTGTGCCAATCGTCAACGATGGCGTAAATAAAACGCGGTGCCATTACTTTCGTAAAGCTAACCATTTTGTTTGTCGTTTCACCGGAATGGCGCGATCACTCTGCCCGTGGGGGCCATCGGTAAATGACACCACGAATTGGACGGGAAGTACTATTGTGTCTTGTACATTTTTTTTTTTCAGAATTTCCCAATACGAAAAGCTGCAACAGTACGACAGGACGGCGTGGCAATGAAATGGTCACCGTCACGCGGCGCGGAGGACGATAAAATGTCACCCATCGGACCGCTTACCGATCGATGTCGATGGCGTCGGGTGTAACAAACCATTGAGCAGCACTCTAAAATGCAGAATCGATTCCAAACGTTTCAATGCGCCAAAAGGACCTCCACTCCCGAGGGTCGCTCTTGCTGTGCTGCGTCTGGGAAATGTTTTCCCTGGGAAAAACCGGGCGCTCCCGTCCAGGTGCAGGTCCGTGGTCCGTGACTCCGTCACTCCGTCGGAACCACCGTAAAAGATAATGGTCCGTCGAAAGTGTAATCATTTCACGCCTGACGAGCGCTCCGCCCGATGCCGATTAGCTCTCCCGGCGCAAAGCGCACCCCGGACACCCGAACGGGTTGTCACGGTTTAAATTAAAGATAAAACGGCAACACAACCACCCAGTACCCAGTGGTCGGTCTGGTCGGAAAAGGTGAGTTTTCCGAGTTGGGGGGGGGGGGGGGCGACCAACGCGACCGCACGCGGCCTTTGGCGACGAAAATGGGCCGATAAAAGAATCACAAATGAAGCCGTAACACGTAATGCGTCATAATAAAATTCGCATAATATTTTCACGACAGTAACTCTCCGGGAGGCTCTGGTTGTGGCCGGAGCAGAGAGAGGCACGAGTTTAGAGGCCAGCGTTTCGCTGGAGTGCTGTCCTTCCTCTGCAACCCATCATCACGGACGGTCGGTCATCAAAGCAGGATGAAGAGTTGCTCATCGCACGGCAGTGGCCCTTAACGAGCTTCGTCCGTCGGGGGCCACCTGACTGGCTGCGCTGATCGCACTCCTGAGCAGCCTTTAGCTTATTTATGACCGGCTGATTACCTGGCGCTGCGAATGGGCTGCTGCTTATGTTGCGAATGTTTGCACGCCCCGTCCAAGGATCCCGCCACACGTGGGCCGATTGAGTAATTTCTGCAGTTTGATGGCTTACAAGCCGGCCTAGTCCTGGGGGCCTTTTCTCCAGACACCCATTCCGGGACATCCCCCCAAAGGATCGTCTCACGCACTCACGATGGCCCGATGGCGTCGTGTGTTCTATTGTTGAGTGAGAATTATGCTGCTAACAGCTTTTCTTCGTGATCAGCCGCCCCGCATACAACATTCATAATCGCTCGGCCGGCC
The DNA here is from genome assembly GCF_943735745.2 of Anopheles bellator. Taxonomy (NCBI): domain Eukaryota; kingdom Metazoa; phylum Arthropoda; class Insecta; order Diptera; family Culicidae; genus Anopheles; species Anopheles bellator. The sequence goes on along the minus strand of NC_071286.1, from coordinate 78,477,503 downwards.
CGAAGATGGGGCCCCGTTTTATGGGCAATGTTTTAGTATGTTTTCCTTGACTCCTCACTGATTGTCTTACGTTTCGCCGGCCGGCCCCCGGGGAACAAAAGCTCGCCCTGGAAGTGCGTTCGTTTGCACTCGCTCGAAAGAAGTTGGAAGCTGGTTGGTGGGGAATCCTTTGTTATCCTTTAGGCGTTGCTGTCGTCTGTTTATGCTTCGGCGACTAAGAAAGCAACAATCTGAAGCCGACGCACCAGGGAAGGCCGCTCGTTCCACCCGGGTGCGTGGAATGAGTGCTTTGCGAAGAATAAATGTGCATCGAACGAGCAGGATGTATGTTGATGGAACTTCCACCACAATCGGGTCGTGTGGTGGTTGTGCAGCAGGTCAGCAGGTCGACACCGTGCGATGCTGTCTGCATGTTGCACTAGCTCTTGGAAAAGACCCACCCCCCACTGGGGGTTGGATGTGGCTAAACATGGCATCAGCATAAGTCAAACAAACAGCAGTAACTCACGCCTGGTTGAGTTCGGTTCGGTGTGCGCAAGGGATGCATCTACTGGGCTAGAGAAATAATTAACCCTTGCCGACTACAAGGATGCAGAATACAAGGAACATGATCAAAACTTTATTGGATGGGGTCCCCGCTGTTTTTTTTTCAGTTCCTGCGTTGCTCAAACTAATCCATATTTTTATCTTCCACTTCTGACAGAGTGAAACATATCTCTAGATTCGGGAAAAGCGATTTCATTACAAAATTCCACATCGCTGCTTCCCGGTAGTGGTGTGGTAGTGGAGTGACTCCGCAGCATGGACCCCGCCCCACGGTCGCAGCGAATGCCGCAAAAAACAGTAAACTTCAAAATGGAAGAAATATTTGTCCCCGTGGAGCGCTTAAACCGATACAGCCGGAGCCGTAGCCGGTCTCCGGGGTGGCAGGCTGACTGCGCTCCGTGACGTCCGGACATTAAAAGCGACCTCCTCCGCTCCGGGTTATCTCCGCGTCGCCGCGGCTCGCTCGCCCCGGACTAATCCTGGAGGTGTGATGGGACATTGGATGGCATAAATTTATGAAGTGCCGCCGGCTAGTGAGGAAACCAAGAAAAAAAAAACGAAGCCTGACACCCGGAACGGGCGAAAGTCAGTGGCTCGGGCCCCAGCGGATGGTTCTGAACACATATCGCATGCATCGGTGCAAGGCAGACACCAACAGCGACATCGGCGGACCAGAAATGCAAATAAAACGACGACACCACAGGACCCGTCGGGCCGGTCGGTGTGCACTTTTCGTTCGCCTCCTTCAAGAGTCGAGTGCAAGGAACGTGATTCGACCGCCGTGGTGCGACCGCCGTCAAGTGGAAACCGGCAAGGGCCAGGGCCAGGGCCACCGGTCCGTCCGTTCTCGAGAATGTCGCAACCATATCGGGGCTGAATAGTTCTCTCGCTTCTTGGGCGAGGCGAGTCGGTGAAAAGACGGCCACAGCATTCCGGCCCTTGTGCGGCCATACGTGGCCCAGCATTAATGCCGGGAATTGCATTTGCTACACACCATTCGAATTCATTATCGGTACGATTCGAAATTTGTGCCCCGGCTCCGGGTTAATGGTGTAAGATGTGCGGCACGGTGCCGGCCGGTCTCACCCGGAAGGTGAGAAGGAACATGCCCGAAACAATGCAATGCACTTCCTCCGGCGTCGTCGTCGTTGGTGGCGATGCGGTTCCCAAAAATGTACCGGGCACAGGAAACATGCGAAGTAAATTTTTATGCAAAAATGTGTGCCCTTAAGACCCATCGGTGTCGGGTTGAGAGCTGCAAGTTCCAAGTACCAAACCGTACCGGACCGCATTTTAACGGTGAAAACCGAACGGCACCATCGAAGATCGCCGGGAACCGGGACAAATGGGAAGCGTTATTCGCCGTGAGTGAGTTTGTGAAATGGGTTGTACGTGATTTCGCCCGGGCGCCTCTTGGGAGAGAAGATTCTGGCGAACAGATACCAAATCAACCGGAACGGGGTCCGGATCTAGAAGCTAAACACGGCGCTCGCACGGAGGTGTGAATTCACCATAAACGATGCGTTCCGATTGCGCTCCAAGCTTCTGTAACTGTGTGTAACTGTCCTTTTGCATAATTGTGCACTGTTGGGCTCCGAGAGCCAAAGATCCAAAGATATGTGGCCAACCGATCGGACTATCGAATGCCGATGTGCCATGTTTTCAGAAATAATGTAGCCGCCCTTCGGGACGCATCCGTCTTCCGGCAGCACCAGCAATCGAATATCCTTGCCGGCCAAAAAGGAGGACCGCACATCAAAGTATGCAAATTCGGAGCAAAAGTCTGCTGATTAGCAAACAAATGATGTACGAGCTTGTGAGCTTTCCGGAATTTTCCGGCTTAGCCACACTTTGCGCAGTGACCCCTGACCTCGAGAGCCTCGAGGCGAGAAAACAATCGTTCGGAAATGCCCGACGAAGGCAAATTTATCTTGCTCCGCCACTCCGCTCCGCCAGCGTCTTTGGCTATCGGCCGGTGGCCTCGGGACTGTGGTTTCAATTTATTAACCTCACTTTCCCGTTCGGCGTCAACCTTTTGGGTTCGTTTGATCTGGCCACTTCGGGCGGACGAAAAGGGGAGTGATTTCTTTTCTTCCGAAGCGTCCTTCGGCCGGAAAAGTCCACAAGTCCGTCCCGTCGGAGCGCTCGCTGCGGTAACGCCCTCAGAAACGCATCCGTTAAACTGATTGCATTTCGAACGGTTCGGGCTATGGCGACAGTTTTTGCCCACCACACTGGCCATCGTCGTTCCTTTGGGGACATGGTTTTTTCTCCCCCATTCATATCGATTTTCCTAGAACGACTCTCTGCCTATGGGCAATGCAGCGCAATGGCAGGCGAATGCCGTTACCAACTGGAACCGAGGCAAGTTGTGGAATTTTTCAAACGAATTTTTAAACTATTTTTAATTTAAATAGTTTGTTTCCGTTACTCGATGCGTTTTGCTTCGCTCGCGATATATCGAGAGACGGCTTTGGATATTGTCCTTGGGACATATTTTGCCTATAACGATGTTTGGAAAAATACCCAAATATCGTTATCGATTGTGTTGATTAATAGCAGGACGTGTTCCTATTAGCTGCCGACAGATTTCAGTTCCGATAAACTGTAGTAAAAGTCGACACGGATAAAGTTGAACAAAATGTTGTTAGCAAACTAGTTCTGAGCGAATACCGATATCGTTCGTATATCGCACACCCTCGGAGACGCAGCTTAACGGCGTTCGTCCTTACAACGCGCGGGCGTCGCAAAATGAGTGTCAATGTTTCCCCATCAAACTTTCGTAATTGATTGGTCGAGTTTTAATTATTTCCTCAAAACTTGCACCATCCTGCTGCGAGGCCGCGCCATTCGACATGTAAAATTAATGAAGTGGCTCCGTATTATGTTAGCCGGAGTATGTGTAGGGCCGCTTGGTGCGAAAGCCATTCCATCTCATTACCATGAACATTGTTCTGACGGCAAACTTCCCGTGAGCACCGTGAACGACGGCCTTGGCAAGGTGATAATGGCGGGATTTGGCTTCATTCTCTGGTGAGACTGCGTCCGTAGTCCGGGGGAGTTCCCGTAGAAATGTTGCAACTAGCTCGGCAAGGTAAGGATGGCTTGAATCTGCCGCGGGCAAACTTACTTCCCTAATGAAGCACCTTCTACATGCGGTCCGGAGCACGCTTGGTCACCGTCCCGGGTTTGGAGTTTGATGAGAAGCGAACCGAGACATATCGTCGGGGAAAGTGTGGCCAAGCGTTGGTGCGAATTTACCATCTCAATCGGAATGTTCTAACGTTTCAAGCTAGTTGTAACGCACTTGACTTTGAAACTTGATTTCGCAAAGCATAGACACAATAAATTACCTTCACGCAGCGTATCAACCTGGGCTCGTTGCTGGAGAGACTGGAAATAGAGAGAGACAAGAGACACTTAGTACCAATTCACAAGCCTACATAAGCAGATTTCAACGTACATACTCTAGTAACAGTGTCACGTGGAGTTTACATATTTTATGTTAAAACTAGCACATGGACTCATCACTCAGCGGTGGCATATCAGTAAAGAAGACATTTCTTCGCGCGTCCGTTATCGTGACAGAACGATAATGTTCGGTGCCTCGGAGACCTAAGGAAGCAGACCACCACCAACCGACCGGGATGTCTGCTGTTGCTATCAACGCTCCGAAGGCGGCGTCTCTGTGAGGTCGCATCACTAAAGTAGTCTCGTTCCCAGAGCCCCGTCCGTTTCAAATTTATGCGCCTCTTTACTACGGGAGGTCCTGAGACGTTCCGTGTTGACAATTTTTTTCTCTCAACAATCACTCGGCTACGAATGCGATGGAGCGGCGCTAGACGAAAATTCATTGCTTTCATCTTCAGCAGAACGCTACAAAGATCACGCGATCAGACCCGGGGCATGTGAGGATCGAGTGACGAAGTGTGAACTCCGTGTGGTGTGAATAAAGTGCACCGACCGCTGCAATCCGGCCCGGCAGACATATTGTCGGGTGCGGAACGGGAAGCGATCGCCGAAAATGCTGATTGTCTGACAGCTGCCGTCCCGACCGGTTCCCACCAGCACTTGCCCTCTGCGGGAGATTCCGTACTTCGGCAGTGCACGCCGGCATAATCTTCCCCACGGAGCGCACCCAGCGCACGAACGGCTGAAGGGACGGACCAACCACTTGAATAATGTCGGTATACATAATTCATAGTGCACATCGCGGGCGAAATATGAGTGCAGTTTCAGTGCCCGACGAACGCTGGGCGATGATTTTCGTACCGCTCTGTATCGGTCCGTACGTTAAAATGATCTGTTTTTCTGGGCCCCTCCGACTCGCCCATTACGAAAAGCTGAAATAATGAACGGAAGAAAATCTCTTGAGATTTTCATGAATGTTTCCACTTGAAAAGGCCTTCAAGAGTTTTTCGGACGATGTATTTTAATTCGTTTTCATGCTTTATCGAACACGAAGATTTCAGCATTCCGCTTTTCGCGTCCAAGAATGAACAAGCAAAACCCAACACTTTCATGCAACAGAGGTACAGGTTGAAATTTTAAACAAACCACTTTATGCCATCCGCTGGAGTGTTGAAGAGCTTGGTGCTGCACCGGGATGCTATTCATAGTTACACCACAAATCGTACGTTAATGAGACAAACGCATTGTCGGCAGTGCACTCCGAGCATTACGATAACGGCGCAGCATTAAACGTATGCGCATGGTGCATTGTCGCCTCTGAATCCATTGCATTGAAGAAGAATGCAGCAAAAGGAAGGAAAGAGAGTGAAGGGCAGAGAGAGGGAGAGAAAGGGACTCGAGGAGCTTCGTTCTAATCGAGCGTACATAATAGTTGTCGATAAATTGTGCCATCATTACACAATTTAAAAACCTAACGCATTGTTAATGCTATCTGGCCCGGCTTCAGCCCAGACTGAACGTCGGTGTTTCTGAATCTCTGTCCACTAACTGACGACTGACCACACCAGACAGTCGCTATCTCTTTAAACGCTATTCCTTTCTCGTTCTCTCTCTCACAGGCTCCGTTTGCCCTAACAGACTTGTGGCATAAATTTGGTCATAATGGCTACAACCAATTCCCATGCTGCGCTAACATAGCTACCATGCTAAGAGAAATTGTCAATCTGTCGTCCAACGAACCCGCCCCGTAGCATAGGCGCATGCATTACTGAAATTACCCAAACGTTGCGCCTATCAGCGGGCCACGATCCGCGCATCGGGTTTTGGGTAGTTTCATTGTAAAATCTTTCATATTATGGGTAATTTTTTATTCAATCTGTCTACGGCGCAGTGTATTGTGCATCTACTTGACCACTGCTTGGCTACTGCTTTTGTTCGACATTCCTTTGGAGCAAAAACAAACACCACCAGTGCCATTAAACTAATTGGAATCGAAAGCATTGGTATTACAGCCACCCACTAGCGGCGACGGCGGCCAATGGAAACTCAATTCCTGGTTGCGCTGGTTAGCAACAGCGTAGAATATGCTGCATTGTGCAAAGTCCGGCCCACCAGACTGGTAAAGGACGTTGTTCATCGATCTACCACCACTTGAACAGTTGATTGAATTTTCGGCCAACCAATCAATTCATCACTGATGCTGGCAAGTGAATCGTTGAGGCTGCGCCGGTTGTGCATTATGCTCATAATTTGAGCAATTCATTAAATTACGTACACATGCCAAGCATATTTGATGGAGTGTCAGTTACCCAGTCATCGGGAGGTTGCATTATTAATCAGATCATTCACTAGTCAACCGGCCAATGCAATCGATCTGCGGTGCTGTAATATGATAACTTAGCACAAAACATGTGAAACCTACAACTTTCATTAAAACTTCAAACAAACATTTTAATTTCATGCAATGGAAATGGTGGTTTGATACTGGTTGCATCCTTCACATGCGGTTCCGGATCACGGAGGAAATGTAATTTGACCAGAAGAGACCTAAGCGAAACCTTGAGCCTTTTCACACTTCCTCTAATGCGAAACGGCGAATGGTTGCTGTTTGTGAAGGATTTGGTGCCAACTGCTGAAAACTTTTCCCGCCACAGACTGTCTGAGGGTTAGAAGTTTTTCATGCTTGTTGTTTTCGGTTACCAAATGGTTTATGCAAATATCGTCTGCGACCCATGTGCAGTACTTTTCGTCGGAACTAGCTATTTCCTTAGTCCTTAGTAGTACCGGTTAAAACTTCATTAGTTTGTACTTTCCTTCGTACGATTATGCTGTTTTATTTACAAAAACGCAAATCATGTTTAAATATTTTAGCTTCGATGGTACCGTGTTTAACAGTAACTTTCATACAAACGTATACCGTCATTGACATATCATTTGTTTTAATTACACAAAGTAGCGCCTCGGGCTTTAGAGAGTAAGGGAACAGTGGTTTCGTGGCCTAGAATCTAAAAAAATAATTAAAATAAAATGCAAAATTCCTTCCGGCGGCCTAAAATTTGTCAGTGCGCAACTCTTTTGAATTGGATGTGACTGTTGCGACGAAAACTATACTTCAACTATACGTATGTTGTAATGCCACAAGCCCATTGAAGGGACCTCCTCATGCGACCATAGCCGGAAGCATTACACCAACCTTCCAATCCCTTTCGCAGCGCTCCTACAGGACGATGCGACAAGGACAAGTTTTACACAAAATGATCCACTTTTATCGCGTAGTTTATCCATAAAATTTGCTCTATATAAGCTGCCCCTCGTGCAGTTGGAGTAAACTTTTTTGGGCGAGAAACCGATGAAAGCCCTGCATCGGTGATAGCCGGGCCGTCGAAGCCATTGGCACGGCCAGCGTACTTTTGGCATTACCCGAATTTGCCACCCGAAGGGTGTGGATGGCCAACAACAATTTGCTAACCATCGCGTAGTAATGAATGCTTTTAGGAAGTGGAAAGTTAGAGAGTGCTGTAGTGGTTTATTAGAACCCAGGGATTTGTGTATACTCCTAGGTGCAACACACTGTTATGCACAATTTGATGGTTGTTTTATATGTGGATAATCCGAGAATAAATTGAGGTTGGAATCGAGAGATCGCTCGCTCACAGTGCAACCCAGTTCACCGTCCAATGAGTTTTTAATGAAGCCACCAAACTTGTAGCCCACATTTCTAAATATGGTTACTTTCGGTGGGTTACCAAACTGAAGCTAAACACAAGCATGGTAATCGTGATGATTACCCGATTACAATGTTTCATTACCTCGGTTCTAAAGCTCCTCTTCAACATACTATCGTTATCAGAGAGGTTTTTTATTGGAACTACTCGCGGAGATAGTATCAGTTGGGTTTAGTGTTACACTCTGTGGCCACAGCCTCAATGTTTTGCATAGGCAGGGCTAATAGGCTAAAAGGCAGGGAAAACCGCAACGTGCTGACCACAGCTACCAACTAGGGGATTGTGTGTTGGAAGTCGCTTCCGATCGAATCCAAGTGATTTAAAGACTGTCAAGCGATAGGGGCAAGCGAGATACGCGAGATTGAAACCGCTGAACCATCAAACGAACCATTAGTGTAAGTAAAAACAATAAATTTTAATTATTCTCGTGTGTCGTCTGTTTCCATTCGGCATAATTGGAAACGTTGGAATGGTTTGATCGAGTTTCCTTTTGTTACGTAACGTGTAATGTGTAACGTTATTATTGAAGAGCGAACGTAGTTCACAAGCATTAAACTTATCTCTGGCAAGTATCAAAACATGTTTCTAAATTAAAATTGAAAACGTAAATAAAATGATAACGAGTTACACAACAATTAAGCTCAATCAACATACCCAAGCAGTGTCCAACACATGAATAGAATTACCATTAACACGATTGCTATTTGATGAATACCTGCACCAAATTTATTAGACTAGCAAACACTAACCAATCAATCGGTTTCGGGTTAACGATGAGACAGCAAACATTTCAATCAGCCCACAAAAAAAGCAAGATAAAATTGTTATTCCCTTTGCTATCAGACATGGCAAGACGTACAAGTTTTCGTTGAAGCAACGCCTTTCCACTGGAATCTTTTCTTCACGAGAATCAATTTTACCGTCGGAGCCAAACCGAAAGAACGAGCATGGTAACATTCGACGCCAATTGAAGGCATGAACGTTCTTTTTCACTGCAACAGGATGTGATCAAAGCTTCCGACGTCTACCCCGACTGGGAACATTGATTCTGCATTCTTGACTGAGCCGACGGAGTGGCTTCTCAAAACGACAGCCGCAAATGCTCTGCGAAATGTCCATGTTCGTGCTCGGTACCACAATTATGATGCGATGCATCATCATTACGGTGCTAATTTGATTTACGTTGTCACACAAACCCTATTTATTACACGCCATTCGCTGACTGGTACGAATGGCCAACCATTACCATTGCCGGCTCGATGAGTAGACGGAGGTACGAGCAATACAAACAGCACGTGATACGATGAAGGTGAAGCGACAGGCTGGAGGCTGGTTCCGGCAGGATGTTATGCAATGTTGACTCTTTAATGAGATGGAATCCGTCAAACAATCCCCAGTTTTTATTGGTTTTTCTTTTAATAAATTTGAATAAAATAATTTGATAATAAATAACGTTGAGTAAGATAATGTCACCAGCATAAACATTAAAAAAAAAATCGATAAAGATTAAGATAGCCAATTTTCCATCCGGCACATCGTTGGGGCCCACAGTAGCTGGCGGAACCGACGGCCCAACCACTTGCTGATGCTCCACGCTTGGCGCAACCATAAAAGTTATCGAAACGACTGATGCCACTTCTGGAAGCTTGCCTGCAGCTAAACCTTTTCCCAAACCACGGCCCCGCTGGGATCCTTAAACGTACGGCAATGTTTACAGCCTCTCGGCGGAGCGCTCCGTTTCGGTTCGGCACGTTCTATTCGTTTTGCATTTGAATATTAACACGCTGCCGGAATGAACTTTAATTTTCCACCGAGAATTTCGTCGTACCGTGCACCGGGCGGATTGCGATCCGGTTTATGGAAGTGCTTCCCCGGGCGTGAGTGTCACACGTTTTCCTCATTTCATAATCGTAACCAGCGTATGGTGAGCCGCGATGCTGTGGCTGTTATGTAAATTCGATGATAAGAAAAGGAAACGCAAATCTGACGTAAAGGTTCAACGTGCTCGGTGTGGTATTCCCCCAAGAACTTAGAGAACCGGTGAGGTTCGAAGAAAAGTTCAAGCACCGCTCCAGCGGAGGAGGTGTTTAACTTTAATCGAATACAGATAGTAGCGTGGGTTGCGAGGGAATAAAGTCGCGGATTTCGCAATAATCTTCTGCCGAGGTTGATGTGCGAGTAGCTTTGTCAGTGTTTTGAAATTATAATTTGATATACAAATTACTTCATCGCTCCGCCAAAATTAGTCCAACTCCATTTGCAATCAACGCGATCTATCGCAACTCAACCCGTTCGGTTGTTTCTGTGGGCAACGCAATGTTGCCGGTTCTTATGGTTCTCATTCAATTTCGATGCATCAACACCTCATTCGATTTACGTTATCATCGATTCGATTAGAGCGAGGGTCTATCGGGATCGATGCCAAGCCGATTGTCGTTCTAGCACCGCAATTGCACTAGCGAATGGTTCCGTACCAGCAACCGAGCGCCAAGTCGACATACCTTTTTTACTGGGTTCGGGCTTTCGATCGGAATGAAGTGCACAAACAAGGACCCGTGTTGGTTCATAACCTTCCACCGCGGCCACGGAGTGAATGCGCCATGGGCGTTTGATTTGGTTGAAAATCACAGACACCCCATGCAGTTCATACAGCTAGTTTTCGCACAATCCTGTGACGCGTGCGTCGGAGGCAAATGATGGAAACCCGAGCTTCGTGTGGCAACAGCAGAACATCAGATGTAACCGAAATTTTCCCGACCGAGATAGGACCGTTTGGCGAACTACAATCGATATTGATTCATGTTTTGAAGTGAGTACAACTAGTTACATTGTTTTCAAAATAAAAATTCGACTTCTTATATGTTACTTCGACATAGATTTGATAATTTAATTTGAGTGATGCCCTGTTCGAACATTGATTGACAAAATAATTCCCAAAGCAGAGAAATATTATAGGAAACTAAATCAAAGTTTAAAAATTGCACATAAATCGAAACCTTATTTTTTTACTAATACTGTTTCGCAAGAATCAGATTTGAACAGCCGTTTGATTGCTTCACGGGGATCCGAAAAACGAGACACCTCTCGAGGGACCTACCGAACAGTCGGCCATGTGGTATTGGCCCAGCTGTCGGGCATTTTGTGCCGCACCAGCGAGCTCAGTCCTGGGTGGTTTGGAAAAGCGGTCCGAATCGCCATGCGCTCGGTCCGGTGGTTGTCAGTTCAACACCTCCGGCGAAAAGTGGCCAAGTGAACTTTTTTCTATCATGCAAACCTGCAAAGCCAAGCCAACATGTCCGGGTCCGAGTGCTCCCAGCTTGCCAGTCGGTGAGATCAACTGTAAGCACGACCCAGGACACATCGAGGCTCTAGCGTGGCATGCTCGTGGTGACCGTGCTGGGCAGCTCATAAATAATTCCTCAGTAGGACGCCGGGCAGAGATCTGACGAACGTCCGTCGTCCGATGGCCAGAGCGTACCGTCTTCGGTCGTCTTTACATTTTCGAAAAAAAGGCTAGAACTTCTTGTTTGCCAGTTGTTTTTCCACCCCGTCGGTTGAAACGAGTGGTTTCTGGTCGTGGGTAGCTCCGTCCGCAAACAAGCTGACTCTGACCGATGTTGCTCCAGGCGAGGTGAACCAGCACAGAATGTGCTGGTTGCTGATCGAGTAGATCGGGCGGAACCGACAGCTTAACTCAATCGAAAAAGTGCTTCAACGTCCGTGCTGGCACCCTACATTCATGCTCCAATGAATGTGTTTAAAATTTCAACAAGTACCAAGTACCAAGAGGAATCGGAGCGACAGCTCACAATCAGATGGACGTTACGGATTTCCGAACTTTTGAAGTCACAGTGCACTTCTCGGTAATATTTGTAGAAGTATCTGATTGGAGCATTACCCTCTAGTTGAACAAATTTTAATGATTGAATGATTCCGAAATACAACGATCCTAAGATACAGCTACTGGCACACGTTCCATTCGAAGCGGCCTCATCCAACTCGTCCAACGTTGTCGTCATCGTCTTAATTATGGGATGCTCAACCTCTCTAATGCGATTATCATTGGGAAACTTTCGAAACAGCCCAGCACGGAAGGCAGATTGTTTGTTGCCTTCTGCTGCCAAGTTCACACCATCTCATCGTCACGAAATTTTAGCAACACGCTCAGGTTGAGTTGTCTGGACCCCTAAATATAAACTAGCATTTTGCCGGAAGAACGTTTTCACTGCTCCACCGGCACGTTTGTGGGCAAAAGTTGAACAGAACCGCATCGATACCGACAGCTTTCCATCTGATCAACGATAATCGTCCCAAGTTTTCCCTTTGCACGAATCGGTGCGGTCGAAAAATGAAGCAACGCCTATCATCCCAATCAAAAGTCGCAAAGCGTTCGATTGATAGAAAGTTTTTCTGCAAACACCCGTTTACAGACAGAATATCAAACTTTGCCCTTTTAGTTCGCCACCGTGCGCTGGTATCGTCAATTTAGTTGCACTGGTGAGTTGAAAAATGACTGCCGGATTTTGCGTTCGTGGATGAGGCTGAATTGTTCGCCACCTTAGCCATGATGTCCTGGCAGGCAGCAGTGCTAGGATGCTGTGACTCAAGGGTTCAATGCAATAGTCGGCACAATTACAACACTGGCTTAGTGTTGACCGAGTTTTATTTCCCAACCAATTCCGTAGTTTCACAATGCAGCGACTCAGGAAAACAAATTGGCGAAACCAGCGTACGCGAAAAGTTTCATCCAACGACAGCGAGCGTTGACAATGAGAGTTTTCATGTTGTTTTCAGCTGCCGACTGCCCCATTCGGTTGGGTTTTCTCTTCGTTAGCACGATCGGAATTAGCCACTAGCTGGCATGTCAAGGAGCATTCGAGTTTGTGGACAGTGTCAAGGCGAATAATTACATTACTGCACCCAGCGAGTGGCAACCGGGATCGTCCGCTGTAAACGGTTTGTGGTGCAGGCTTCGACTGTTTTCCATGGTATGTTTTTGCTCGTCGCATTTTTTTCATTTGCTTCTACTTGGGCCAGTGTTATGTGGCACGATGAGTCAAGGATCGGAGATTGGCATAATTTAGTCGATGTGCCGACTACATTTTGAAACTCGTAGAAAAACCGAGCCAATTTCTGATGCAAAGTAGTGTAATTTTCAAGTAGCAAAAGTAGTAAGTAAACAGCATAAGTTGCACTTCACTGTGGCTTTTGTAAAACCAACAGCCATGTAGAAATGAAACACAAATATGCTCTCCTGGCTTCGGTCGCAGAAACGCGTCACAGCGAATGTAATGCTACTGTTTTCCAACTCGAAAAATACTAATCCTCTCTTGCACGGCACAGCACTGGACTGGACAAAACTCGAGCACCGGAAACGGAAACCACCCGACGGAACTATGGTGCTACTCTCGACCTCGGGCTGAAGTAAACATGACAACAAACACAAAGTCTACGTGTAGCGGTATGGAGAGAGAAACCAAAAGAAAAGCAATTTGCAATCTGATGGAAAAATGCACTTTTTATTCCACTCGACGACGTCCCCACATGACCGTGAGCGTAGCACGGTGGCCCAAATTAGTTTCGCATTCGGGCTCACGAATTCCGGTGCGCTGAACAAAAGTGGACTTGTTTTGCGTTCCAGCTGCCGTTGGTGGAAAGCTGGACCATTTTCCTCTCGTCTCGGCATGTGTGGTGTTGGCCGATCGCTGTCGAATGCTTTCAGTAAATTTTTTTTTGTGTGGCCAGATAAAGTGAGATTTGAGTTTTGCTTTTGCAACTTTCCCATATTCACAGTTTAAGCCATTTCATCAGCCAGGTCGGTTGAAAGGCGCAGTGAGGTGGACAGTTAGTTTTGCTCTTGGTCGGTATTTGTGGGAAACGAGCATAGCCAAATGTCGAACTTATGTGCAGCGACCCGTCACACTTTGGGAAGAAGCCGTGTTAAAACGTTCCCGAAAACTCGATTTATTAAGGCATAGTAGAGCTTATATTCACGCCTAGAACTAAAACATGTTCATTGCGACTTAGTTATGTATGAAACTAGGGAAGCCTTAGTTTGACTTGTATACGTAATTGTGCAGATTACTCGTTATCGGAGCAGAGTGATTTAATTTTTGTGAATCGTGACGTTAAAGCTCAATGTTGGTAGTTTATCCTTTAAAATATCCCTCGGTGTTTGAATCGGTGTGCTAAGCAACAAGCGGAATGTAAAACCTTTTCGAAATGCATACTTTTCATTCCCCCTAGGACCATTTGTTGGAAGCGAATAAATCATCGGCCGAAAGGCAGAGCGACCGAGCACCACCATGCGTTTTCCGGCGGATGCAGGTAATATTTGCAACAATATAATACCCATCCCGAATGGTGGCTACACTCCGGATGGGCTATAATTTACGAAAGTGGCCATTCGGCGGTTCAGCGGATTCCCGGTGGTTTTTGGGGCTAATCGGAAACATGGAAAATGTGTGTGGTGGATCAATTTTATTCTAAATATTTATGACTTTAATTTGGAATCAAGTACTTGAATGATAATAAATCAAAACAAAATATCTAACGTTGTTATTTGTTGCCAATGTGGCACACCGTTCATGCTCAAATAATCGATTGATTCTGATATACTACAGTGCCTAGAATGACGAATTGATGCGTTAGCAACTACGTCTACGTCCGAAATTAATCAAAGGCAACATGGGTCATTTATTAGCCGTAAACAGGACCATGTCGGTTTTCTACCATGTTGGGCGCTACATTCAATAACCTCATTATACATTTAATACGTCTGTCGCTTCTGCAAGACGAAAGAAAGGGCGATGGCGGAGGGAAGGACGAGAAAATGATGTCCTTCTTTTATGGAGCTATCAACCGAAACCGGTTATAGGAAAAATATTTACACATTAGCTGTGTTAATCGACAAACAGGATGTTTTTATGTATTTCAATATACGGAAACCTTCAGATACGACACACATTATTGGCAGCCACCAACGACCCGTCGACCCGAACGGTAACGTTTTCGAGCGGTTCAATTTCAAACTAATTCCACTGACCTCGTCCTGACCACGGAATAGATGACTTTCTGCTCCATTAAAACATCCTCCGGCAAAGTAAAACCCTGCTCAAAGGAAATAACGGGCTTCGAAACGGGAAGCTGCGATGGTATCGATCCGCGTAGCGAAAAGGGCGAGGCCATAAAATTGACCTACATATTCATCCAGCAGAACTATCGTCTTCTTGTCCTCCTTGGCCCAACACTTCTTTGCCTTTACGAGCACAACGCACCGACCAAGCGATAACAGAAACCGGCAGCATAATGTTGATTTAATATTTAAAAAAATACAGCGAATTGCGAACAAATATTCGTTCTTTATCGATTGGAAGGAAGGGTTTCTCTTCCGAAAACAGCCAAACGCACATGCTGCTGTGGATTAAAAATCGTACCAATTCTGAATTTATTCACTTTTGAAAGTATTTTTTTTCTCAAATTTAAGGGTTCTCCTTCCTGATACAATTTACTCTTTCTTTTAATTAACTTTTTCTAGTTGAATAGCTGGTTCCATTTTTGCTACAAAAATAGTTGTAATATTTATGTAAACATTTGTGTTACCGAAAACTTCTTGCAAATTTTATACAATATCTTTGGTTGAGTGTGCGAAACGTTTTGCAAAATATCTGCCCCACGAATTGAATCAAATTTACTCCGAATCAATTGATTCTCCCTCGGCAACAATGTTAAACGTAACTTCCTCCGAGAATGCAAACGATTACAATGTAACATATCAGGTTTTCCTTGAAATCATTGGTTCCCGATGCTTTCGATTTTCCCACATCAAATCGATACACTCTACAGAGAAGAAAGGCTTAATGTGATGTGGCTGCCGACTGCCTCCGGGGCATCACCAGACAGCTTTTATCGGCCATCCCATCCTGACACTTTGAACCGTGAGTATCGGGGAATATCGAAGCCTCACCGGTTATCGCATGCCAAGCATCGGACGTTCCAGGATTCGCTGGTGGCAACCGATGGAACGATGAAATTGAAATAATATTTGCATTATCGTTTTCTTTTGGCTAGGCCCAAGGATACCATTGGCCGTGGACTGTTTTGGGTGCCCGTTTGACCGTTAGATCATTGACCAAACGCACAATTCCGTTTTCTGAGCACGATTCTTCGCCCGGGAGCGGTTCGTTCGACAACAGTAGCGGACCAGATTGCTGAGGCATAAAAGCGCCACCCGCGGGCGCTTTGGTTGATAGTGGTTTCATCTTGTGCCGAGATAGGCCAAAAATGGGAAATAAGAAAGTGCAGAGACAGTTTCGCTAACCACACACTGTGGTCGGGTGTATCACAATGAAACATTCTTTAAGCGCATCGTCAAAACCGTAGCGATCATGTTAAAGATGAACAATTGCTTCTTGAACATGTTACGCAGCTGTTTGCGCAGTAAACTTTCAGCGTTTAAATAAAACGAATTCTTTGCCTTCACACAATGCGACCACCGTCAGGATAACATCGATCCAACTCGCCGAGACTTGTGCGTTCGGTTCTCTGCTCCAGCCTCATGCTCCGGCAACCGCCCTGGGCAAACAATCGTTCGCGAATCGTCCAAACAATGGGGCGGCAAACGGAGGGCCATGGTTTGTCACGCCATAGTGACTCCAATCGAGCGGTGGCACTGAATAAAAACGCTCGCGTAATCAGAAAAGGTAGCGAGCATACCCCGAGCATAAGAAAACGCGATCTCGCACGGTGGCCAAACACGAGCGACGACGAACGACGAGCTGCGTAGCGATTGTCGCTTTGCACGCGCGAATGTTTACACGTCGCGGGAGCATAAAATCAACGCGTGTCGCGTCTTTTGGTCGGCTCAATCAGCGGCTCGCCATCGGAAAGTCTCGTCGTCGTCGCGACAATCTCATCAGGCACGTTCCGCTACGGTCCGGCCGAGCCGGCACCAAAGAGTTCTGTTGTTGTTGTGTTATTATAGAGACTTTGAGCACGGGGCTTCATTCGTCTCTTAGTTGGCTATTGTAGTCTGTCCTTGAAGTTTCCAAAGAGTTCTGTTTGAGCCGCGACGAACGAGGACACTATTTACGGGCACGGGTGTCGTGAAGCTAAAACAGAGCCGTGTTTGATCCCGGGCCAGTGTCCGGGACGAAAATTGCCAAATTCAGCTCGAAATAGCCGACCGGGGGCCCACTGTGTTTATCCTTAGCCGGAATAAACCGCTCGACGGTATCTATTGAAACAGTTATTAAACAACAGCGGTGGCTTGTCGCGGTTCGTACGATGGCCAATCGTCTTTCGGCACCCTGCTCAAGATAAACAAATATTTTTAATTACATTCCCCGAAGCGACACGGACATAAAGCCTGTTAATTTGTGGCTCGCTCACAACACACTCCCGCCGGCCGGGAAATTAATGGGCGGGTAATTAAATTGGTATGTTTGTAGCCCGGACTGGCCCTCGGACTGGTGTTGGTGCGTCACTTGCTGGGTAAAATTCGCCTTAGCTTCCCTTCGGTGCCGCCGATCCGCGGTTCGATTGTTTCATCGAAGACCGGACGACCCCGAATTGAAGCCCCGCCGGCTCGGTACCGGTTGGCCGTTTTCAATTTAATTTCCCGCTGGAGTACTGCTCTCCAGTGAAATGAAAAACAGCGTATCCTTGCGTAATATCGCGATCACGAATTCGGAGTGCTCCAAACTGCCCGAAGTGCTGCCGGTAGAAAAGAATGAACGATAATTTATTGATGACACTATCGCAACCAACTCGCTGTGCTCGAGGCAGAAGCAGTTGAGGCTCGCAAAGAGCGACTGGAATGAAATTTTTCCAAAGCACGCTAGCCGACCCCAGACCCGGACAAAGACCTCCAGCTCGCCAGGAGTGTCTGGCCAAAGTCCAGTAGCCGAAAAGGGGTGTGTTTACTGTCTCTAAGAATCCTTCCAACCGCTGCGTAAAACGACGGTCTCTGTGGCGACGTTTTGGACATCCGCTTTAATTACCACCTTGCCCGTGGATCTGGTCCGCAGGGACCGGCTTCGATAAGTTGCGCAGAACGCGAAAGGACCGTTGGGTCCTCGACGGCATTTTGGAGGGTATTCAAATTTACGATCCTGTTTACAAACTCCGAACGGTCTGCCACAGTGTGTTGCAAGAAGAAGCTGTCCAAGGTTCGACGCCGTCTGCCGGGGATATGCTCTCGCTGGAGCCCTGCCGAAGCGCAATCTGCAACGTCGACTGTAGTAATAATGTTCCCACTGATCCAATTAATTTCGTTCGTAAAGTTTTTGGTCAGCCACCGAATCGATAGTGGTGGCTCGTGTCCTCGAAACATCGGTAGAATTAGTAATTAGCGCGTTAGTGGATGTCCCTACGAATTCGTTGACGGATGAACGATACTGTGGATCCCGAAAATTGATGAATACGTACCAAAAGCGACACATCAAACAAATTATCAACTACAAAAATAGATAATAAAATTGTCGATGGTTTTAAAAATATTTTTTAACCAATGTTTTTTTTTAATAATTGCTTATTTCCTTATATCACTTTCAAGAAGCGAACGAATGATAAATCCAACTTTCACATGCAATCAAAAGCGTTATTCAAATTAGGCGCCTCGCAGCAACGCGCAGTTTGCCAACGGGACGGCGGTTTTATGGATTTTATGCAAAGTATGTAGTTAACATCTTCTCTGAAGAAATCGCTTCCCACAGGAAGGACATTCATCGTTGCCTTCAAAAGGCATGTCAACCACAGGCACACCGCCCGTCAGAGACGATAGTTTCATGAATACGTAAATTGAGAAAATTTTCGTTTCCTTCCCATTCACGAATATCGTCACGGGAACGGTAGCGAAATGTAATTTAAACTTGTCACCATCAGCGCTCATCATAGACCGGTGAAGTAAAGAAAACAGCGAGAGCGTAATTTTCCATCGAAAGCGTGCCAACCAACTAATTCACGGTGCAGGAGCTATTTGGGCAAAAGCTCAAAGTATGGGTCAGTGGCCTGCGGAAAGCATCGTAATATTGAAACCGATCAATTGTCGGCCGGCTGTGTTGCATGAGAATGCAGACCCATAAACGGGCGACCTAGACGCTGACGTAGCACACTAGTCATTCAGAGAATAAATGGCACTGTCATCGGTCCGTTTCGCAAGGTCCTTGGAGTGTTATTAATTAGGATCTTCGCTGGGTTCCACGAGGTTCAATTATCCGCCGCTTCGGTGAAATTAATTCCCAGTGTCAACATCTATCATCTGGCTCGGTCGGCACGATTTACGTTGGATAAATTGAATTTTACCGACCCCACCGGGCGTGTTTCCGACTGAAATCAATTGTCCGAGCAATTTGCCACTCCCATGGCTCCGGTACTTAACTCGTGGAAGCTCCCGAAGAGGTTCGCGAAGTTCGTGGCCCGCAACATAAATCATAAATTCGATTTCTCCGGGCCCAAGCCTAGAAGGGCGCGTTCGCTGTACTTGATTCGTTTTACGGCGATGCTTTCTAAGGCCCCTTGAAAGGCTCTCGTGGAAAACTGTTTATTTTTCTTCGCCATCCACACTTCCCACGACAGGCTGGCCGACGGATAGCTGGCTCGTGGGTGTGTGAATGAATGTTCTTGTTCGCTTGTTTGAGATGCTGCGAACGCTGAGAACGCTCGAAAACCTTCCCTTCGAATTCCTGGACATCCCTTGAGGCTCACTGAGTTGCGCTCGCTAGGGCGGGACGATAACGACGTGTTGTGTCCAATAAATTTGCCACGTTTTGGGGGCGAACGTACTTCGTCAAAGGGAAGGAACCGGTTTGTTATCATAAACAAATTGAAATATCTAAAAAAAAAATGAAACTCTCTCTCCCTCTCTAGAGGCTTTAAGCAAATTTTGATCCATTCGGCCAAGGACCATTTTGTTATGCGTTGTGATTTGTGGAAGTATCGTCTGAAATCGTGAAAATATCGGGAGAAAATCTTATCCCGTTTCAAGCACTCACCCGCCTACGGGATCGACGGTATTTTGAAAGGATCCTTTCGTCTTGACCCACAATCCCTTTCCAACAAACACTCGTTACGCAGAGTTTTCCCACAAAATTTGAAGTCGATTCCATTTCTTAAGTGCCGAAAATGATAATTTACCGCGGGTGAATCCATTCGGGGGCGACCATAAGCCTGGTCCATCCACAGGGGTCCTGTTGATTCGCTAGTGATGGACACAAATCATAGGCGAGCATAAAATAAAACATAATTTGTGGAACATTTTTTAAGGATGACTGGACAGGAATCGTAACGTGGGCGATTGGTAAACAAATTGGGACCGAACGAACTGGAACGAAGCTCTGCAACTGTTTATCTGCCGGCGCGTCCTGATTGATTGAGGCGCGGCGTAAACACCGGTCGCCGTATTTTTCTCTGCCTAAGCAATCAGCGTGGAAAAATATCCATTAAATTATCACGGATCGGGTAAATGACGGACACAAACAGAATACAAATGGAACGCAGGGGCGTGACAAAAGTGGAATCTTTCGCTCTGTTAAATCGATACGTACAAGATAATTCAGTAACTAATAGCGAACGATGACCTGAAGTCAGTGCTTTATGTTGTACAATATTGTTATCCTGCGCTATGCTATTTATGGGGCAGTTAGTATGAAGAACATTGATTGTAAGCACTTTTATTGTTCGCCATTTGATGCAATCATACACAAATTGGCGTTCCTAAACTGACACAACATTATTCCGCCATTTTATAAACGATCCCCACGGTGCTTAGATTGACCCTTCTTGTGCAAGCAGCAGGGATGCACATCGATCCAGCCACGTGGAGCCTTTGGACTGAAGTAACACAAACTTTCGCCACTCATGCGCTTTCGCCCGCAGAAGGTCCTGCACCCTAGACTGGATGGCTATCGTCCCTATTGTTTGTTCCGGTTCTTAAATAGCAAAGTTTAACGTCGCTGCGAAACAATGGGGGCCACGGGAGGTAGTTTGAGCATCCCACGTTATCCCAGCCTTCGGGAGCAGTCAATTAGAAATGTTTGTTTAAAATGGTTGTGTTGCAATTTGTGCGGCTGTAACAATTGCAACTTCGGTGCAGTCCGCGTAACGAATGCAGAAAGTATTAGCTCAAAGCGTCTATTGTAAGTCTGCGGAGGAAGACTCTGTATAAAAGTTAGTTGTGCAACGGGTCGTCGAAAAGCCTGAAATAATCTTTCTTCCTGCCATATAATTATCATTTTTGAAACTAATTCCTTTCGGCAAAGCATTCATGGTTTCCGTAAGGGCATCTACCTATTTGCAATGCGCATATAAACTGCAACTTCCGTAGGCGTATAAACGAGAGGGGCCGGTTTGCATTGAAAGAGTCCACATCAGCAACATTGTAGTGCTGCTACGCATGCACTTTTCCTTGATGCACCGTCTGCGAAAGGCTTTTTCTTTTGCATTGGTGGGCAAGAACTCGTGGAACTTGAATAAACATTTCGAGGAAAACAATCTAATGTTGCGGGCATTTATTCATGCTACACTTCAAACGAATAAATGGAAGCCCTTTTACTCCAGACCAGTTTTGTGGCGTACGAAGACCCGCTCATGTGTGTGGACCATTGTCCGAGAAGCAACAACGCCACAAACAGCACTTTCTCAGCTTCGCTTCTCTTGATTGATCCATCTAACAACAATCAGTGCAACAACAAGCAGTCTATGGTAACGCAAAAAATCGGAACACAATAGATTGCAATGCCCGGTTGGGCGTCCCCAAAGGTATAACCTCTTAACACACCAACAATGGATTCACGTTGGATGCAGCATCGCCATGCTGGCGGTGGAAGTTGAAAGTGGTTCTTGCTAAGCTGCTGGATACATTGTCCGTAGCAAGAACTCGTGAGGTGGCACAACGAAAAAGCACCCACTCTGTCACCGTAATGGAGTAAGACGACGCTCTCAAAGGTCGCTGACGGGAATCACCGTTGCTGGTGGTGCTCAGGTGTGGTCAGCACGCCACCCTCAGCACGGCGGGAAAGTGGAATTAAATGTGCCGGAAAATTCCTCATGATATTATGAATAAATTATGAGCATTTTTTCGGAGGTACTAAATTTTGTGCCACACGACTAACCTTCGATCCATCGAGCGGTCGCGGGTCCTAGGTGGATCGTTGCGAGATCCACACCTTGAGGGTCCACAGATATTGAACGCTGCATACGGCGAGTTTGTGTGTTTTACAACCTCGAAATTATATTAAAAGCAGCTAACCTGCAACCAAAGTTAGCCCGAAAGTGAATTAGAGGCGGGTCAGGCGCTCGGGGTCGAACAAAAGAATAATTCAATCCCGCGTTTGCTCCGTTATGCTGCAAAAAGGGACAATGGCGACAAAAATGCCGCAAAAATGAATGTAGTCGTAGTCGGAAGCATGCAAATGATATGCCTTTGCGAACACACCGACCAAGCTATCTAGCGACCAACCCTTTTCTATCTACCGTCTGTGCAGGACGAGCTCCGGCTCCGGGATTTCCTTCTGCTATCAGCGCACCACCGACCTTTACTGTCTGTGGCTGTGTGGCTTTTTGGGTGGATTTGTCGTCAGCATCTTACGCATCCTACAGCAAACGTACCTTTCGAGCGCTGGAGCGAAAAGAAAGTAAATAGACAATCATAAGTGGATCATCTTTTGAATGATATTTGAGGAAAACCTGCTTTGAAAGTAGTCCTCCATAGGACCCTGCGGTCGGAGGTCACGGTTAACCGAACCTGGTACGTGATGAGCAGTTGTAAAGCGAGCTTTGTTGCTTTAATCATTTTTAAATCTCCTCATGGTAAACCCCTCTTGTGCTGGCTCGAGCCCTGAACATGGATTGCTGTATAATCTAGGATCTAATAAAAGTGCACGATGCCGTTTCGATTCCGCTGGCATCGTTTGACGGAGAAATCCAATTCCAGCGATCCAGCGGATCGTTTAAGTTGGACACAAATGTAGATTTGCGCATTCTTTTACTAATGATTATTATTTTGGCTCGTCTGTGATTGCACATGATAATTTGAGGTTTCGTCGTCAGTTTAAATGAAATTCTCATGTTTCGCTACCCGCGACCCTGATGGTTTGGGGATGGCTACAGCGAATTGCGAAACATTTGGCGCTCAAGCTGATGAAGCGAATGGCTGAAAATTGGCGACACTCGGCACTTATCACGGCCGGGAATTTTCCTCCAACCAGATTTTTCTGCATCCTTATGCTTTCCTCTACAAACAGCACCGACAACTACTACAAATAACTGCTTTTGTCTCTTTCTTTCTATCCGAGCCAGTAAACGTGAGATTTCGATGCTCGAAATCCCGAACAACGGTGTTCTACAGATCAGTTTGGCCGTTCCGGCTGGCATCAAATTAATTTCTTCGTCCACTTGGCCTGGGCATGGAAATTATCGCCACCTTTTGCCCAACCTAATGACCCTAGGCGGACCAGCGGAGTAGCCAGATTTCCGTGCTTCGGCCATGCTTCGAGGTCACCCTTGGCCCGGTCACGAATCTGGAAAGCATCGCAAACTGCGTACAGAGTAGGAAAGTCCACATCCCATTTCGGACAGAGTCCTCCAAAGCGAAATGGTGGTAAATTTATTTTCCTCCTGGCCATTTTCTTCCCACCACCGTTGCGGGGCCCGTTTCGGGTTCCAACGGATGGCACGAAATTATCTTTAAGAGGTCCACCGTAGAACCCGCCGGCCAGCGGTTGGGTACTTGGAAAACAAATTATACAAATTGTGAAGTCTTCGCCACAGCACCATTAAACATGAGGGCATGTTTCTACGGGTCGAAAAAAGGACGTTAAAAATTCAGGTGGAAGAGTGTCATAAAAAACTAGGACTGGCCGGCCCACGGTTGCCGTGAACACGAAAGGGACGGAGAAAAAAGAAAGAATCAAGCTCGGCGGATTATTTTCTTTGCATAAATTAGAGAACATTTATTTCAAGTTCCGTTCAGCCTTTCGGTGGCGCGCATTCGCGTTGAGCGCCCTGTTCTGGTGGATTTATCATCGAAAAACTTTTCGCTTAGCGAATGCGAGCGAAATAATCGACTTTCTAGGTTGTTTGCATATTTGCCCAGTTCGGATTGTTTTTTTTGTCGTTGCACCCGATAAACCTTCGCCTCAACGCACGGAGCGATTTCGCTCGCAGTTGTTGGACGTCGAAAAAAGGACACTATGATGTTGGCTGATTTGCGAACCAAAAGACAAGAGAGCTGTCAAAAATCAATCGTCCAGATTGAATTTTAAAGAGAAAGTGTTCGCAGCATGAGGCGAATAGTCCTCTTTCCGTAACGGGATTTAATTTTCTCGGGAAAATTCCTATACTTTTCAAGAGAAATGACACACTGACAAGGGGTGGCGTGTTTCTGGGGAGATAGGCTATTGGTAATGATACTGGAAAAAAGGTCTGGACGAGAAATGAATGTATTTTTTAACAACTCAGTGTTTCATTGCAAACCCTAGTACCTGTCCAGTTCTCAAATGCCCAAGACGAACCGAAATGCCCGACGCAATATCCTGACGATCTTTCTCAGTCAATGGGTGGAAAAGGATAATAATTACTCATTTTTCTCAGTTTTCAATTAATTTTACCGAAAGGGAAAAACAAAAAGCGTAAAGTTGCCAAAGATTGCAGTAGCGTCGTCATCATTCTCGATGCTTCTCGCTGCGGGTTCGTAAAGCTCCAGTGGGACGAGTTGCTTTTTAATTACAACTTTCAGTGATACAAGGTGGACCACTGAATGGTGTCCTTAGGGAAACTAACACCTTGTAATTTGAAATTTATCAAGTTTACCTTTTGATATGCAATCTTTAAATAGCAGTCCAAAACACGTAAAAATATAATGCTCACCTTTCGTGAGTAGACAGAAAAACCAAGTAAAGTGTTACGAAAAGGAACCATAATAAATTTCCTCATTGTTCAAGTAGAACTGAAATACAATCATAAATCCAGCTTGGAAATTAAAAATAATGAACGTGACTGGAGTGGCTATAAAACGCGATCAGAAAACGGTGAAAAGTTTCGTTTACTAGAAATGCACTTTTCCAGACCGGACCGGTCTGCGTCATCATGGGCGAAACTTCTGGAGTTACTGTGCATCGTCGCCGCATGAAGGCGCCGTCTATTTGTTTATGTAAATCGACCATAAATCATTCAACGAACATGTCCAAATAACAAAGCACAAGTTTAGCTAGACCATCCGGGAGCCGATGGCTCTTCAGACTGAGTTTCAGACCAAACCAAAGAACACTCCAGGAACGCCCGTAAGCTGACGGCTACACAACGACCGTGCACTCGGTCTGTGGTCATGATGCAGTGTTAGTTTTAATTTTTTCCACAGAAAAAAATCGCTATGTCACCCAATTTTCATTTCGTGTCAAGCCGGTTTCAGTTCCATTTCAAGAGGGATGCCAACCGAGGAGCATGCGGCGCAACCCTCCCGGTGCCGTGGAAGGCCGCTGACGGAAGTTCTGATTTGAAGTTTACTTTTCTCGTTTTCATTTAAATGTGCATTTTTCTTCGTTAGAGGGCTTTGTGGCAACAGCCACCAGCGAGACTATTGTTGTGCCGGGATGTGCAAATCCCTGCAAGTCGCCGACCTTTCTGACCCGTGGAGTAGTTGGAAGGACTTTTGGTGACTTTCCAACGGTGGTGTAACGAATTTGGGTGGGTGTGTGTTATGCTAACGTCGTCTTGCAGCCTTGAGCTTTGTTTAATTCAATGAATCACTAATTTATTGTTAGTGGGAAGTCGAATTGCGTCGAGTTCGCCAACGCTTTAGACTTTAATGTAAATAAAGTACCATAATGCAGGGCACCAAAAGGCTGAAGGAGAAAAGATTCTGTTCTCAGTCTGCCGAATATATTGATCGTTCTACCAATCGTGTAACCATTGGGTATTGGGTATTGGGTATGTAATTTGCCTATTGGGTATGTGATTAAATTCGAACAGTATGCAACCCGTTTCAAGATAAATATTGATACGCCGAAGAGCGAGCGATGCCGTTTTTATCTTCTGCAAAAGCAAACGGAAATCTGTCTACCTACGTATCCATTGTTTATACACTTGAGCAACTTCTAATGTGACATCGTTTCATGTGAAGCTGGGTAAAGGTCCTGAAATTTTAAAAATAACTTCGCAATCCCTAACACACCGACGGATGTGCAATGTTAGGCCGATTTCTGTGTAAACGTAGGAAGAACGCCTCAGGGCGAGTCTTCCTTGTGGGCGCTCATCGATATGAAGAGAGATGATCTTTTGAGCTGTGTAAAATATGTCCGACAGGCAGATTGCTGTGTCAGCTTAATCGAGTCAGTCGGTGAATGGTTTACTTGAGTACAACCATTTAAATGCAACGTGTTTCTATTCACATCGGAAGTTTGCGTTCATAAGACGTGGACCGGGTTTATATATAGATAAGACCCTCCTCATTTCCTTTCAATATCAAATATTTCGCAATGAGAACTTAATTCCATTCGATTGTTAAAACCATCAGCCGAGCAGATTTCGGTGAGGCCCGCCGAACCCGAATCCGAACCAAAATTGCTTCATCAAAAACACGTGGTCGTGTGGTCGACCACCGCTCATCGGATGGCTTCGGGCGTCTGGCGAGGCACCTAGGCTTTCAATTTCCCCCCCCTTTCTCCGGCCATTTGTTCTAATCTTCAAGACTGCCGGACCGCTCCGGTGAAATGGCGAGGTAAACATGCACCCCGTTTAGCTTTCGAAACATAAACAAGGCACATAAACGGGCACCCTCGGTGCGACGGTATGCGCTCGACCTCAAGCAAATCTCCCAAGTTCCCAATGCCTTGATCATAGGCCGTCCTCTGAGCCGACGTCCCGGGACCGCATATGGAATATACTTTATTTTTGGGGTAGCACGTCAATGGCGGGTCCCATTCCGCATCCGGTGTGGATATTGTTTTCTCTAGGCTGGCGGGCGAACCAAGCCACGGTTCTTATTGGAAGGAGTTGCCTTATACGGCCCAGACGACCACAGCGCATCAGCGCACCTTCTAGCTCCTTCTCGGGCGACCTCGGTGGCAGACGGATCTCTATTAACTCACCTGCCAGCCTGTAAGCTCCTAATTGAACTTGGTTGTACGTGGTGTGTTGGAGTACGGTTATGGGTCCGATGTTTCTTGCTAATAGTTTTCTCTACTGCCTCCAGGTCTGGTAGAAGGCTTTCAGCAGGGTTGGTACTGGTGACCATGAACATGGAAAATGTGAACCACGTACAACAGTAACGTTCTTGATGTGAGCCCAGAATGGAATGTTCGTCGGTCGCTCAGGCTTTCAGCGGGGCGTGCTCTCAGTTTCTTGCATCGGAATGTGGCTCGAAACTTTCTACACACTTTTGCAGACTTTACCGTTTTTCGGCTTAGTCCGCAAAAACGTGGCCATCGGCAAATAAAGACAAGTTGCATCGACTCCATATTTTCATTGCAGTAATAAAAACGGAACGCATTCCCCAAACACGCGCGGCCGGCGCGATTGTAAACGTCCGTGTTGCGGAAGGAACAGGAGCTTAGCCTGATTAAAACTCAGCTTGACGTAGCTTCTAATCCTAGGACCCGCCCTGTTGTAAGCCAACACCACCGCCGGGCGTCCATTCGTCTCTGGAATAAAGGCTTACGGTTGCTGTTTTCTCGACACTCACTGACTGCGCCAGTGGAGCCGTGAGTTTTGCCGTGAGCTTAATTGCTACAGAAACCGGCACCGTACGTTTCCGATGGCGAAATCCGCTTCCAGCGCGTCGGATTCGTTCCGATTTGGAATTGAATTTTACATCACTGTCCGCAAGTGGTATTTTCATTAGCCACCCCGGGATGACGCCTTAGATTGGACGTGGGAGTTTTCTTTCGCCCAGCACTCGACTCGACTGCGCTTCGCTGCAAACTGCAATCGAGCGCCCGAGGGCCCTCGAATGCGATCGTAAGTGTCGGACAATGCCACTTCCGGTGTTACGGATGGCACCGATGCTCTGATGCTGACGCTGATGGCCCCGGCTCGAGCTTAAGCTGTAAACGTTGAGCCAATCATTCACTGGTGCCTCTTGGGCCACCCCTTGACGCCGCGATGCTGGCCACACGGTTCTGGCCGAGAACTTTTCTCCAACCCGGCGGAAGTGATACGAAATATTCTGCACCCCCGGTCAGTGGCAGGGCGAAATGACACCCTTGAGAGGCCTGCGGTGGTCCACGGGAAAATCTGTGTCTGACCAGAGAAGGGGGAAAAAAAGGAAAAACATCGGAACCCATTGCCTCGAGTGTGTGTTCGAGTTTCACGTCGAGTGGACGAGGAACATTGTGCCATTACGTGTTACGAGACGCCGAGGAGTCGACGTCGAGGATTTTCGTGGAAAATTGCCCAACTTTGCTGACGTTCTCAGTTCGGTGGTGGCTGGAGCACTTTGGGCGTAGATTTTCCACTCCAAGAAACGGAACCGGGCCACCGCAGGGAACCGGGGTCCTAGACCCCCGACAGACCAGACCGAATGGAGATGAAACCTCAAAAACTATAGACACATTTTTATACCTTCTGGATGCACTTGAATTCCAATGAGTGTTTGGCTGGCTGGAGTGAGCATCGGATGTTACAAAGAGCACTCGCTGGTGAAACAATGTTTGTCCCTGCCAACATGTCCGGAGGATATCATTAAGTAGACGACATATTAAACAATAGACTGTGGCGGACAGGTTTATGGGACTGGCAGGGTTCTAGATGGTCGTATTTCGATCGACAACCAACCAGTAAAGCTTGCGACAGACCTTCATAAAGCTGCCACAAAGCATGGAGAGCTTGTAAAAATTGAATTTCAATTTAAAGGTAACTAAACCACTTATGAATTGTAATACAAAATTTGCAATACTAATGTTCCAGAAACGCTAAACGCGTAAATGATACCAATCATTTTTCCACAGCGAACGCTATTTAGTCCACAGTATATGCGGCCTTCTGTTATCGGCCACAGACTTGGCCAACCTCAAGTATTCGTATTTTATGATCTTCCCCGACCGAGCAAGAGCAAGCTTGTCCGGAATGTGATTGACCGATGCTCGCCTTCCGAGACGGGGCGCACCATCAATTACGATCCCCAAATGTAGTTTTCCAGCACCGCCGACTGCACCGAGCCCGGCGAGGGGAAATAGATTATGAATTTATATCGCCAACACGCTCGTTGGATCGCCGAACCGGAGCGATTTTATTTTCATCACAATGATGAAGTACTTCCCTCCGGCCGCAAACGTAAGGTCTCGAGTGGTTTCGGAGCTGGCATCGTCGTGGTGGAGATGGAAATGGTTGGCGCAATCGGGTCGGATCCCGCTGGACTTGGGTGGATGAAAAATGATGTCCATCGCCAGGAACAACATCTTCGAGTGGTTTCTCTCCACTTTGCTATTGGCGGCTCGAAAGACAGCGATCGCCATTCATGCCGTTCGCCGGTACGACAATCGGCGGAGCGTTGTTTCGAAACATTGAATATCAGGGAGCAGTGGGATTTGAAATATGGCTCGTGCTTCCGTATCTGTTCCTTATGCTCGTGAAAATCTGCTATCATTCAGACTTTTCTTTCCGTGTGCTTTGATCATATTTTTAATTTCGGCCAGTTTGATGATTGATGCTGCCACAGGAAAGAATTTTCCCGACTCGAATATCTGGCTGTGACTGATTGTGTCATTAGGTCGCTAGGTTAATTAGGTTGTCCTAACTTCAAAAATATATGTTTGGGTCCCGAAACCCAACGTATCCGAATGACTACGAGACTCCAGACTCCTTACACGACACACACACGGTTTTCGTTTACGTCGATTCTGGAGCCGCTGCAAAGAATTGTCGATCGTGGGCGGGTCGTGCCCGAAAACAGCAGCCCTAACCCTAACCGGTAGTTAGGGAAACAAAATCTGAAATTACCCACAAACATACCCCAGAAACATGGCGCTTGGTTAGAAGTTTGGGTGGAAACTTTTCTCGTCCCACCGCAGGGGCATCCATCTCCACACAGCAACGTGTCCAATCACGGCGCAGCCAAAAAGAAAAGCTCCCGGAAGAAAAACTAACTAAACAAGAAACACTCCGGCACATTATTTCACCGAGCTGGTACAAATTGAAATTACTTCCGCTAAATTTGTGTCATCTGTATGCCGGGCGAACCGTCGGCGAATGCAGATAGGCGGGAAAACGGCTCGACGAAAGAAAAACATTCCGGAATTATCCGCCTGGCGTAGCGATTGAGAAAGAGAGGGGAAAGGACGAAGAAGGACAAACCGAACCCCTTTTGGGCAGCCCGCCAGAGTCTTGCGAATGAGACGAAAATGGGAAACCGAACGCCACACATGGCGATGGCGCCGGCACGTCCAGGAGCGCTACGGGAAATGGGTCGGGAAAAACGCCACCTCAAGACCGACCAACCAACCTTACGCCGCGCCGTGGTGTGCGTGAGAAAAGTTTTTCCCACCGTTTATTTGCTTCTTGCGATGGCTTTTTATGATTTTTATGTCCCTCGAAACAAAACGAACGTGAACGTGTCCCGGAGCAGGACAACAAGAAACAAGTACACTCGAGCGAACGAACCGTTGCCGCAGTGGCGGTACACATTGCGCCCGGAGTGCGCCGTATTTTTCTTTCGACGATCCGGCTGTCAACAAACTGCTGCTGCTATCGGGCGGCAGAACCCGAAGTGTCCCGGCACGGTCTGCCCATTAAAGGGCTTCGGGCGAAGGATTTCGTATTCCGCGTACGGCACGGTTAAAGTGAAACTTCCGACGTCCGCACTGGAGTTGGCGGCAGCATAGAAATCACGCGCGAAAAACATACATTAATGATGGGAGAAACTCCCGACTGTCTTTATTGATTTATTTTCTGACGTCCTGCCGGTGTCCTTTGCGGGGCACCGGAGAATCCACCGTGATTGAGAGGTAGCGTTTGCGTAAATCATTCTAATTGATTCCGACTCATTAGCCGGGTGGCCCAAGAAATCAAGGATGACCGGGAGCAAAACAACAACCTTACACAGCTCGGTCTGATTTGGTAGGGCCGGACGGACACATTAAAACCGGCGGCGATCGATGGCGGGTCCCGGTGGTCGGGTCACTTTTGCCGATTAATCATCATTTTGTGCGCTCACTTCACGGTGCAAGTCACGCCGCCCGTCAAGCCCAACGGGCGATGATCAATCGCCCGGGGCCTGGGGGTCATCGGGTTGGAAAACCGGTCCCAGTGAACCCGTGGCGGGGCCAAACGGAATTTGTCCACCGGGAACAGTAGTAACACAGTTTTAATGACTAATTTCAACAGAACCGGTCGCTTCAAGTGGCTGCCGGGCGCCGATCGGAGCCCTATCGAGCGCATCCATCAGAAGGGTCTTTTAATTACGGTCCGTACGTGGCCGGCCAAGACGTCACCTATCGAAGACGGCATCAATGCGGCCATTCGGCCGAAGATGGCTACCGATGGGATCGATAGACCCTTTCCGGGAGGCCCGGGTTAACAGACTGGAAATTGCTTTATTACCACCATTCTGGTTGCCATGGCGTCCTCCGATGGCGTTCCCGAGATTGGCCGGCTCGGTTTCACTCCCCGGGAGGCCTCGGGAGCATGCCGGCCATTGGCCAACGGTGTTAAAACATAAGCGCAACGCAAACGCGCATGGGCATTCTGCAGACGGGGCTCGTAAATCTTTCACGCATTATCATCGTTCGAACAGGCCAAAGGGCCGGACCTTTCTTGGACATCGTAAAACACAGCGAAACAGTTACGGTCTAGAAGCACATTTCGGCCCGAAACGGGGCCTCCTGTTGCGGTGTGTTGTGGGTGAAACCATAAAACCACAACAAACTTGCTCACAAAAGACGCGCAACATGTCGATGCTTTTCGGACCGAATTTGAGGTTAAACGTTTTACGTCTCCGAAAGGTCTTGCAGGTCAAAAAGTCACCGGCGATCAGAAAGAGAAAGCTCCATAAGCACAACGTTCTGCTCTGAGGCGCATTAATCATTAGGTCCATGTCTCCGAATGTCGCTGGATGTCGAGATTGTTGTCTCGTCCTTTAAAATAGTGGCCGATTGTCGTGCATCTGAAGTAATTGGATTTTCCGTCACTACTCAAGCTGCAGGCAATCTGACGCCACTCGGACGTCCGTACAGGTTTATGAAATCACAGATCCGAAGATGGATTTGTGGCACGATCGTATTCTGCGCACCAAGCCACCCAATTTGCTCCATCGGGCCATTCGATCATAGTCGATTTATTTGTTGTGAAACATAGCCCCGTTTCGGGCAGCCGGTTCAAGTGGTGCATCACTTATGGCATAGATTGCATTTCATTTGCATGTGTCTTCTCCGTCTCGGGGCAGCACCATATGGATGCTGCGGTCCCGATTCGTCGAACCAGCAGCGGGTCAGACCCGGTGCACCTCTCAGCAACATATTGCTTAATTCCATCATCTGTGTCCCTTTGATCTTGAGTCGAGTGCCCATCGCTCGATTGGTTTTGGGTTGATTTTTTGTCCGCTTTTCGGCATCGGAATCGGCTGCCGACCGGTTGTTTGGTGTGTGGTGTGCCATCGGTGCGTGCTGTTATTGGAACACAGCCACATTGCCCTCCGGCACAGTTGGCTGTTTGAATATGGATGAGCGAACCGTTTTTCCGCCAGGACGGGATGGATGGATGGATGGATGGCACCGGAGCGATTCGGATGTGGATCGAATTTCCATCGAAAGTGCGCAGTAAGAGGCGTTGCCTGGCCCGGCGGCACTGTCTTACAGAGTGGCTCACAATTTGACTCGATTATTCGGATCGGAAAACGGAACGCTTTTCTTGGCTTTTGCTCCCGAAGATGGCTCACCGAGAGACAGCTCTCGAAACCGGTGGCGGTGTTCCAACGGCAGCAGGTGGCCGAGGCCACCGGGCAGAAGTGTTCGGGCGTGAGGCGAGCCCCGAAAAAACATAGAACCAACGTTAGTTTGATTCATCCAGCCGGCCGGCCGATGCACGACGGATCACGTTTGCGTGAAATGACAATTTCCATCATTTGGCGGACTATTAAGCACAGATCAGAGTGCCAGCGTACCGCCGGCCCCTGATCCACTGGCAGATGATTGGCGCCGAAAATGGTTGTAAAATTTGCATAATTCTGTTGGGATACCCAATTTCGGATTATTTCGGTTCGCGCGGAACGGAACGCGCTGCGCGGACCGAGAGCGAATGCAAATGGCGTTTTTCGAGACGCCGAAACGCGGCAAGTGCCTTGGCCGGAGCGAGTGATTTTAATTTTTTTTTTGCCCATCCCATCCCATCTAGAATATATTTATTATGGAATAATTTCAGCGCCGTAATGAATTTAAAATATGCACTCGGAACCGCGGAGCAGGCAGCCTGGTCTGTAGTCTGTGGCCAGGATACGGCACGGTGTTATAAATTTAGGCATTTTCCGAGCCACGTGGGAGGCCACCAGTTCAAGTGGCAAACAAAATGGAGTTATTTCTTCTATTCTGAGTTGTGCAGCAAGTTCTCGGATACTTTAAGGAGGTGGCTTTATGTGACCCTTTATGTTTTACTAAGAAATATCGACGAGCAAACGGAAAGACTTAATTTTATGCCGAAAATGATTATGAGCCGTTAAAGTGAAATGGTCCGCTGGCAGTCCTCGGTTTCGATAAGAATCGATTTCGAACCTAATCGAAGCCCGGGCGCCATGCTGGAGCACTCCCTCATTCCCGGAAATTGACGGAAGCTCGCCCTAAAATTGCAAACCGATTAAACGATCGTTCGGTTTATGCGTCCCATTAACTGCTGGTTTCTATGCGCTAGCGACCGACCCACCCCAAGCCAAGACGTTTCGAGAGGCCACCGTGAGCCCAATGGCCAATTACAGACGGTTCGTTACCATCTGCGGCTTAACCACTGGGAGACCGGGCCGAGATGGAGATTGTCGGACGGAATCGACCCGAAATCATCGAACGATCCACGGCAAGGATGTGACAACATATTGGCACAGGGAATGTGAGAGCGAGAGAGAGAGAGAGAGAGAGAGTGAATTGGTAAATTCCACTTTTCCGGCCACTTGAACTTCGATTTCCGGTGAAACGACATGGAACTTTCACTTACACTTGAAGGGGATTTAGATGGATGAAAATGGCCTGTCGAGAGAATGAGTTCGAATGGTTCCGAATGGAATTTTTCCACGGCCACCGCCACGGTGTCCGCCGAAGGATCGCTCCACGCTCTCCCCCAATGATTGCAGGGCGGCTAAAGCCTTATCTTTATCTTTTCCCATCACCCCAGGACTCGTCCGGAGTTGGGCTCCATTGCTACTCCACTTGGTATTGCCTCCTGCGCGTCGCCATTTACAAACGTTATCGTTGACGTTATCGGTGGACGATGAGGACGATCCGCCGGCGTTGCTCGGCGCTTTGCTCGGCTGAGCACCGCCACCAGTTGATTAGTGGTGGCGGAACGTTCGCCGGCAAAACCACCCTTGTTCCGTGCTGAGAGCGCGTTTAAGCGAAGGACCAACCGAATCTCGACGACGCTACGGATTAAAGACGGCAACGAAGTCCGCCGATACGATCGAGAATTCATTACCTCCGCAAGCAGCAAGCCTTCGGCGGTGACCGGCAACCATTAATCGGTAATGAGCCATTGTCGGATTGGGGCAGTTGGACATTTTGTTTTTCTTATCGCGTGACGCTCCACCGAAAGCTTACGAGCGATCCTGGTGAGCATCGAACTTTTGGAACGATAGCGAACCTCTCATCGAGCATTAGGGGAGAGCTTTTCTTGCGCGAGATCTGTTTGAAATGGCACAGTAATCCGAAGAAGATATTCCTCTATGTTTTTGCGCCAAACCATTTGGCAAGCCTCAACAATTTCTCGTAATATTCGCTGCCGACAAAAAAGTGGGCTCGAAATGATGGCCAATGAAACCTGTAGCCATCCGGACGGAGCATAATTCGCTTCGAGCCGACGGCAAAACGGGAACCTGGCCATGAAATAATTGATTTAAATTTCCGACACATAAACGTAATTCTTTAATGACTTCACGTGACCGGGGACCGGCAAACCTGAAAAGTGAAGAACCAAAGCGATAAATGCATGGCACTTCGCTGGAGCTTTATTCGAACTTTGGAGTTCGCGCAAGGTCCCCACCAAATCTGTTGATCATCGTTAGCCGGTTTTAGGGGGCCGCCAGCCAACAACCACAAGGCTAGACCTGGGCTGGGTTGGGAGTCGTTTTTTATGAATAATAATTTTTAGATTACCTCGGTTTCGGTTGCTTTACCGCGAGATGCTGGGATTTAAATACCCTCAAAGAGCCTTGACGCTGGAGATGATGAGAAAGAAGTCATCCCCTTGTGGATGGACCGAGTGAATGGACGCGAAAAGAACCTATTACATCCGTCGTCCGGCGGGTCTGACAGACAGGGCTGACCGGTGGCGGCGGCGGGCCCGGGCGAAACGGTGGTTAACATTAGCGAAATTCGGGTGTGGGTTTTTGATGATGGATCGCTATGATTAATGCTGTGCTGCTGGCCGTGAAATGTCCGACAAAAGTCGACCGGTGACCGACGAGGACGACAACGACGGTGGCGACGGCCAATTTGCCAACCACAGGCTGGGCTGCACACAAAGTGGGACAAAATGGAGAAATATCCCACCATCCGAAAAATATGATGCCACGACCCGCCACGGTGAAACTGGCACAGCACAACATGCAAAAGCCACGGATCACTACCGGAGCCGTAAACGAGAAGAAAAAAGTGCTCTGTGAGGATATTTTTCGATGTAAAATTTAATTAGGTTTTGCTGCCGTGTTGGCGGCTGTTGGCGAGATTTATGGCCTGTTTGCGACCGGGGGATCGCCGTGTCACCGCGCACCGGAAATAGACTGACGACGTCGTCAACACGCAACCGGACGGAGTGTGGAGTTTTCCGATTTCCCCAAACGCTGACACTGGGCCGTGTGAGTTGTTATCGTAAAAGTGATGTATTAATTTGGCCATTTTGAACTCCAGGGCCGCTCCAGGGTTTATGTCCTTTAAAGCGCTGCGCAAAAATGCGAGCCCGCTCCATGCGGGTGTTTGAAGGATCGCTTTGTGAATCATTATTACGCTAAATATTGGCAGCAGGCGCAAAAAATCGGAATAAAATATTCATACATCCTTGCGGCCCGCGTGAGGCCGGGTGAGCAACAAATTCCCTATCATCAACGCCGGCCGGTGGCCCACAAATCGTTACAATCAATCAGCGATTCATAATCCCGATGAACGATACGTTTATCTATATTTCGATTACTGATACGGCTCGCTCCGGTCGGTAACGATCGCGCCGGATGCGAACACGAGCAAATCGGACGCCGCCAAATTGGCTGCCGTTTATCAGCAAAATTGGCTTTTTTGGGGTGTAACACGCGGCACGCAGGACTCCGGCAGGAATCTGGCCTACGCAGCAGGAATAAAAAGCGCAGCAAATGGCAAAGGCAGTTTTTATGCCGTACCGTTGTTAATGTTCCGGAATTTCGGTTGGGCAATAATCGGTAGTCAGATTCGATTCAGTGACGACGCAGTGTCCAGTTTGTGGTGAACCTTGGGAAACGACCATAGCGTTAAACTTTGCTCCGCAAATTGTGCCACATACTGACGTCAAATATTTGGCTATCATTATACCGACATTCAGGAGGCGCACGGTCTCGTCGCGAGATCTCGAAAGTTTGGCCTCCCATCCAGGTGAAGTTGGCAGTTTCCCGATGGCCTCGCGCAACTTTCACCAGACGAACATGATTTATGCCGATGTAATCATCAGTGCTTTATGGGCCGCCGCCCCGTTGGGATCCTTCGTCCTAGTTTTGGGTTCGAAATCGTAACGCCTTGAGGCAGAAGAATTTACTGAACAACAAACAAACCACGACACGTTCGGCGGTGGCCTGCGGGCCTGTCCCTTGGCATGCACGGCCAAACCGACCGGGACCGGGAAGCGAATATATCATTCGTCAAATAAATAAATTAGAAAACTTTTCTACTTAGAGCCGAACTTTGCTCGGTTTGGCCGTCGGAGGGAGTAGCTGCGTAGTCGGGTTGAATGAATCGCACCGATCGGCGACCCGCCCGCTGATCCTTCTATTACTGCTGCCGCCGTAGGCCTGCGGATGAAGGCATATCGCGTTAGGGCCGGCTACACGTTCAAAACAACACTTCAACAGCAGAGCCCTCGGCAGCCCGCAAGGATCGCACAGCGTGAGGCTTCCCCTGGGGAGGGCGCATACCACTTCTGAGGCTACCTGTGCCTGGTGAGGGGAGCCAAAAGTTGGGCAACAGACCCCGAAGAAGTGAAAAGCAGTAAAGCTGCCATCAAAACTCGAAACTTACGCCTCAGACGCCCGGCTCGAGCAACCACACACAACTGGACGACGATTACTACGAAGGCGCTCAATAAACCCGGGACGCAGTGAACGCGTTAACAGGTGAATTTCATTCCTTGCACCAGGAAAAGCGGCCGGAAAAAGCGGCGCCGGAACTTCTGCCCATAAAATAAACAAATCTGCCCACCGGTTCACACTGCAACACGAAGGCGGAGCGTCAAAACCGAGCTTCCGACGACGACTGAGATCCTTAAAGGCTCGTCGTACCCGGCCATTGCCTGCTAACTACCGTTGCCGTTGTGCGAACGGTTCCGAGAGTGCGAACGTGAACTTTCGTTGCAAACTAAACTTTTAACACGATTTCACGTAAATGAATGTCACCGGTTCGTGGAACGCTCCTGGCGAAGTTTGACCACAAGAAAGTTCCCTCCCAAGCCGTACGGCAAAATGTAACACAATTTGTTGCGGGTTTTTTTTTTTGGTCCAACTCCAAAGAAATAGTGCAACTGTCACCGAAAGACAGGCCCCAGCTACTGAAACCGACGGTTCCACTGGCCAAAGTTTGCAGACGGCGATAATTAATGTTCTATTTTTGTTTCAATTAAGACATAGCTGCACGTCTCGTTACGACACTGGCCGTGGAAGGTTTCCGTTTTTTGGTTACAATGGTTCGGATCAAGGAAAACTTTTTTGCAGCGCTGGACAAAAAATGTGCGTCAACATCACCGGGGAATGTAGCTGTGCTGTCCTGTGCCCCGAAATAAACTAACGTGAGAAGGGTAGCGCCTCGAAAGCGGATACAAATTGAGATACGCAAACCGATGAACGACTTTAAGGATTCGGTCACATCGAATGGACCGCACCGACGGCCTTTTAACGAGGCGTTGTGCCACGATTGAATTATTTATTAAACAGTTTTAAAAATATGGGTTTGGATTTTCCATTAAACGATGTCCTTCGCAGTAAGTAATGTCCTGTTAAAAAAGTGTGCCCCCTTGCAAGGCGTCAGACGCGTTCCATTACGGCTGGAACAATGTGCAAAGTGCGCAGACGTTCCCGTTGAGCGCGCCTTCAGCTGTCGGATGATTGTTTAAAGACCCACTTCAAGCCACCAGACCATGGCACTCGACGCTCTGGAAACGGACGCGAGGAGTGAAAACGAACGCCGACGATGGCTTTGTACAGGGCGGCCCATCGTTTCAGGGCTTCAGGGAAAACCGCAGTGGCGCTGATTTCAATCGGAAAACCGGCCGGTATGGAGGAAAAAAAACACGGAAAATTGGAACTTTCGTTAATGAGTTCGCCAGGAAAGTGGTGCACCGGCGAACAGGGAGAGCGCGAAGCACTTGCGAACTCTTTCAACTGCTTTTACACATCAAGTGCTTGCCTAAGAGACACTCTCTTGGGAAGTCGATCAAAAATTGCTCAACTCGCGGCGCACCCGTTCCTCTGAACCTTTTTCTGGTCCGTGGTCCTTTTCGGGGGCTCCTCAGAACTTCATCATCCTGTCGTGCGAGGCATAACGGAATTAACGAAACGACCGGCGGAACGTGAGCAACCGCTGCGTCGTATAATGCAATCGAGAGGCTAAATCAATTATTCAATATTTTATTAGCAGCCATCCAGCGGAGCGAGCGTAGGTGAGTCGACCCGCCGACAGGCTTTTGGGCGCTTCCGGTCTGGCTGTAAGTGGGGGTGCTTAAAGTGTCGCGAATCGAGAGCCATCGTGAGGGATCATTTTCCCCGGTTAAGTGGGGGTTTTTTAGAGCTAGAGTCCCCAAGTCAGACACCCGAAACGTGTCAATGAGCTGAGTGGCGCGAAGACAATCATTAGCCCGGGCAAGTGGGGAACAGCGTGAGCGGGCGCTTCCCATTATTTCCACCGCCCGCGAACACCATTTTAACGAGCACCGGGAACACGTTACCAAGCGTCCTAGCAAGTAGTGTTTTAGTCCTTCACCACCCGGTGGCTTGTCGCCGTGGTTCGCGCGGCTCCGGCCACCGTGCGCACGGAAAACACAAACAGCAGCAGGACGTGCAGTTTATGGGCGCTAAGCTGCTTGTGATGCGACAAAGGCGACATGACAACACTTTCTGTGTGCAGCGGCGAAAACCACATGCCTTGGGCTTCCTTCTTCAGCATAATGTACGGTCCCGCCAGCTTTTTGTGTGCCGTTTTTTACCCTTCAATCAGCTTCCGCTCAATGCGCAAACCAACCTCGTTGATGCGGCACCAGCGCTCTCCGATGCTTCGATGTAATCCGCGGAGGATAGTGTAGCGCCCCCGTGGCCTGGGACTCTGGGGAATGGTGGGAAAGCAAGTGAACCGTGCGCTAGTTATGATGAAGTGGAAGTGCAAAAACATCGCAACCGCCAGTGAACAGGATGTAGTACAGGACTCCCGTCCCGTACGCCAGCGCCAAGGTTCGGGTCCTTATGGAAAACGGGAGCATAAGAATGACGGCAGCGCAACAAAAAAACTAACGAGAGTCTTACCGGGCCCGCTCGCACGGTTCACTGGTTAAAGTAATCACTTCTTGAAGCCCACGTCATCGCCGATCAGCCGTACCGTTCGACTTCAGCCCGAACACGAGCATCGGCGCGACTTACAAATTAAACAACACGTGCCTTTTTAATCAGACCAGCATACGACTTGTTGAAAAGATTTCCAATCGAATGCAGCGAATCTCTAAACTCTTGAAGCAACGAAAACAACGCGCTGAGTACGAAGGAAAATTTAAACAAAGCTGCACTGTTAAATATTACGCTCCAAAAAGCTCTTTCGAACCTGGCTAGATGGTGAACAACATACGCCTTCCATCTCGATAGGAATGAAATCTATAACTTCAAACGAATCTAGGAAAAAAATCAGGATATCAGGGGTATTCTTGTGATCGTTCGAAGGCATAAATCTACTCCGTTCGCGACGCGATGCAATCGCTAGTCGCTCCTCGCGTACGCCATTCGCAGGACACTCCCGGCACTGCGCTGTTAATCTCCAGAGAAATGCGAAAGGCCGTTTCGCTTCCGGTTCACGGTTTCGCGGCACTGTTGAGCTATCGTTACGACCCGCACAAGACGAGATCCAGCGATTCGGGGGGCTAACAATAAACCTCCCGTTACCATTGGCCCCGGGGCCTGGCTTACGTTACAATGTTTTGCCCATTAAATCGTCGTGGCCGCTGGTTGATAGCATTTTCCACCGTCGTTCCGTCGTCCAGTCGTCGTCAAGTAAAGTCACCGCGGCCGTCCACTTCGAGATGTACGAAGAAGGCCAACTATAGCGATCTACGGGCCACCAGGCTGCTCCATTTGCGCCGAAAAGCTTTCCCCGTCTTTCTCGCCCCGTACACCGGTCCGGGCACATAAAACAAACCCGCGAAATCCTTCTCATAAAACTCGATAAGATTTACTGGCGAAGTCCCTAGTTCGGGAGCCGGTGACGGTACGAACGTCAGGTGCACAACTTTATCTTTCGGTAGCTCGTTTTTCTTCACCGACACCGGTGTAATGTTGCGCTCGGCGACCCACTGACGGAGCATTAGCTCCCGGGGCGGGTCGAAGATAAATTCACCGACATCGACTCAAACCAGCGACCCGGAAGCCGCTCAATGAGATGTGGGGCTTGCTTCCGGGAGGCGGGAGGCCCAGTAAGCTGCCCCTTCTTTCGAGCCAAGTTTTGATGCACTTTTACCGCCACCGACAGCCAGGGCCACCGAAATGCGCAAATGCCGAGGCAACGTGAGATCCTTCCCGAAAAAGTTCCCCTGTTCCCCGTCACGACGAACGACGACGAAACAAAACTTTCTTCTTTCGGGGAGATACTTTGGGAAAACTTTCTGGCCTGCCAGTTGCGATTGTCACGGGTGGTAGTGATATGAGACGAAAATCTGAGAGGCCCGTAACAAATTGCTTCGACAACGCCGAGTAGCTTCCGTCAATCCTAAGGCCGCGTGGCACGTGTCGTTCTTGCTGTCGCCGTTGGAAACGCAAACACTTTGCGCCACGTTCACAGTGCCACTGTGGGTCAGTGTTTTGACGGTCGTTGTTCCGTGAGGGCAAACAAGAGTCACAAACCCGGGCGGAAGGACATCCTTCTGGGAAGTCCCAAGCCTTGGCCGCAGTCTCTTGAGCTCTATTTGTCGCGTCGCTAAATTAATGCAAACTTTTATATCGCCAATACGCCCGACAAAAGGGTTGACGGATCAAAACAAGGCTCAAATGGCGGGCTTCGTAAACAAGTGACACAGTGACGCTTCGGGGCAGATGGAAAGCGTGGCGCCACCGGGTTGCATCCTGCGGACGCGAAGGTCAAACGGTTAGGCGAGTCAAGTTTATTACACTCCACGCCAGGCCAAGGTTTACGACTTTTTACAAGCGTTCTCGGGCTGCCGGTCGGATAATGAACTCAGCGTCACCGAGTTCCAGTTGTCGAGTGGAACGCGAAACGGAGAAGGCTGAACGACATCATGACTCGCGGAGATTCTCCGCACCGTGCGGCTCTTGCCAATCTTGCCGCTTTTTCGTTTGTTTCACTTTTAACATTTTATCACCACTTAACGGTTCGGTGCGGAAAAGCCGTTCCACTGGCATGCGTCGTACGTAAATTTCGGATCAGCCGTCAGCGGGTTCGAACGCGACCGGCTTACAGCGCCGATAAGCCGCCCTGGGTGAGAGCCCGCATGAGGTGGCAAAAGGATAAACATGGCTGAGCTGAAACATTGGCGCCGTGCCGAAAGCACGAACACGATGTACAGGTGGATGGTTACATTTTTTTTCGGAAAAAGGCACACACCATTCACTGCGATGTAGAGTTTGAGTGCTGTAACGAAGCTTGCTATCGA
Organism: Anopheles bellator; assembly: GCF_943735745.2. Classification (NCBI taxonomy): domain Eukaryota; kingdom Metazoa; phylum Arthropoda; class Insecta; order Diptera; family Culicidae; genus Anopheles; species Anopheles bellator. The sequence continues at coordinate 78,435,600 of NC_071286.1, read as the reverse complement.
ACTGGGTCGGCGAAGACCAAACTAAAAATCTAATGACATGGAAATATCGTTCTACATAATTGACAATGCATGTTTCTGGGAATATGGATAACTGGTTCCAATAGCTGGAGTGTTGGGGCCAACGCTAAAGTATGGAAAGTCTCGAATATTTGCGCAACTTTCTACGTTACTAGCATTTTTAGACGTGAAACCATGAAACTGCTCAAAGTCTTCCAGTTCCAATCAGGTGCGTTGCGTCACGTGCCTACCGGCGAAATTCAATAATGCCCCATATTCCGTGCGGTTGCTCAATCTAATATCGATTGAATAATGGTTCCATAATTGAATTATGACATTTAAAATAATTGAAACCATCTTTCGCGCCCCCCAATGAAGCCAGCCCAATGTTGCAATCAACCGATCCCGCAGCGCCAAAACCGCCCCGAAATAGGCACGATCACCGGCACCCAGGCGCTCGTTAATTAATTAAACGGCCACGAAACGGGGCGCCGAAGGAAAACTTCAGCTTTAAAGTGGCCATCGTTAGCCCGTAGTCAGCCAAGCCGCCAAACGATGGGATTCGCTCTCAGCGACTCGAAACCGGGCGTCTTTAGTGGGCAATCTTTTCAGGCTGTCGATGGCTGGTCCGTGTCTTCGTTTCGGTGAGCACCAAAAAGCAACCCCGCCTCCAAAGCTTTGCTAATGATTAATTATGTTCCATTAAATTCCTTCCGTCGGGCCACTCGAGCCCGCGGATATCCTCCGCACCGTCGTGTTCCGCTTTCCGGGCTGGGTTATCCTTTTCTATCCTAGGCCTGGACCGCCCCGAGGGGGTTGTTTTTTCCCCCGAATTTCGACAGATTCGGTCGCGGTGGGTAAAAGTTAAACAAAAGTGGACGCTTCCGCAGCGCAAACGAATTTATTGGCCACGGTTGACATCCGGATCCGGTGAAGTGGGAAAACTTTGTGGCGCTCACCACCGCACCCTCGCCTGTAGGGTCGGTCGACAGAACTTGAAGTAATTTGTGGCACTTCGCTGTCCGGTCGGATTTGTCGTGGCTGGCAGGGCTTTTCGCTTTCGTTTTACGCCGTTGATGACAGCCCGACGGGTGGTGCCTTTTATTTCTAAGCACCGAGGCCGGCTTTTGCGATTTGGTGGTTCCGATTCGAGGTTCATTAAATCATAAATTCTATTTCATGCAAATGCCAAAGAGATTTGCGTCCATTTGCAAATAGCGTGGCGCTTACGAAGGAATCGCCACCAAGCTTCAGTCAGTGTGCCCAATTAGACCACAAAGACCGCGGGTCTGGTAGGGAACCGTTAGCAGGATTCCGCGAGATAAGTCTTTCGTCCAGTGACGAATGGTAACAGGTTTTAAGAGACCGCTTTGATGCTGGGACGCTAACAAAAACTATTGAGCAGTTCTTGCAGCAAGTTCTTTGAGCCTCCGGACGGATTTCCTCCGCAGCGAAGTAATGTCAAAGTTTCGGTAAGCTTTCGAAGCTTTCTCCGTTAATTAAAAGGACTAAAGAAAGATTTCCTTATTCTCCGAATTTAAAATAATTATCCTTAGCAAAAAGATATACTTAGAACCAAACTCTGAGGGTTGGACATTTGGTAGCAATCAGTTTAATTTTTCTTTCCAGTAGAAGATTTCGTTTGACCAACATTACCCAATGTAAAACGGTCAATCCACCCTCTGCTTTTCCTCCTCCAATCGCGCTTTTTAGTGACCTCTCCGAAAGGGTCACCAGCGCAGTGGAGGCGAAGTAAAAAATGATACTCCTTCGAACCGGCTCATGACTATTTGATAATCTATTGGGCCGAGAATTAAAATCCCATTACGCGCGATAGATACACGGAAACCGGAAGTGTCGGCTTCCGGTCGAAGGCACCCTTTCGCGAAGGGCCGCGAAATCTTTGGCGCAACTCCGACCCGTACACGGGCCAAGGGTTCCAAGGCGGCCGGATACTCCATACTCCATTAGAAAAAAAGAGCAAAAAAAGCCAGAAAGTCGACTTACCAGAATCGATGCCGGGACGAATCTGCCCGTGGACCCGTGAGCAGTAATGAAGTCCTTCCGGTTGGCAATTAAGGGCAAACTCGACAGACGTCAGTGGCCGCCGGAAGTCTACCGGTCGCCGGGAGTCGGAACGACGAAAGGAACGATTCTGGCAAACACTGCCAATGTCCTTTCTGCTCAACGCTAGAGGAGACCGGACGATACGCAATACGCTCCGTTCGTTCTTTAGTTCTCGCCTAGCACGACTCGGTTCGAGTTTTCCTTTTGGGACTCACGGCGCTTCCTGTTTTCCGGCTTTCTTCTGCACTCTTCTACCGTTATCAAATCACTTTCCACTCGATTTAATCACATAACATCTTTTTTCGCGCCCCATAACCCCCGGACTGGCCTCCCGGTAGTGGACCCTTTTTCTCGCCCGACATCTGTCGAATAACGGGTTTGGCCGACAATCATGGCTTTCTTTTACACGCCACCGAACTGAACATATGACTGCTGGCCGCCACTACACTAACCCGGAGACGTTGTAACCGATTTATGGACGAAATGATTCAAAATTTATGGTCGAAGCTATCGACATCACTTTTCACAAAAACAGTGGCACAGAAGCTATGAGCGGCAGAGCCAACTACGAGTCGACACCACAGCGTTCGACGGATTATCTGCTAACTGTGTTTTTGTAACCCTAATTGGACTGCGTAGGCTGCGTGTTGAGAGCCTGTTTCGCGAAAACTCCAATCAATCGCTCGGTGACTTTATATTGCGCCATGGTTTCGCAGAATGCATTATTCCCGTTACTAGGCTTGTGTTTGTCACGAAGTAGGCTTAGGACCGAACTTGGCGGAACGGATTGTCGGGGTACCGTGTCTTCTCGTTAAAATTCGCCAATTTGGTGACTTATAGCATGGAATTGATTTTTCTCCGTAACCCCGAGGGACAAGATCCGAAACCCCAGGAGGATTGGGTGCGAAGTTATTTTTACGCCTCACTGTATACGCGCCCGCGTCACCAAGTTATTCGCACTGAAAGGAAAACCTTAACCAGCTACTGCCATGGTTGAATAATTCAAACGTTCGTAACGTCCGGCATTTTTCGTCACAAAGCTGGGGCGGAAACTCTGGACTTTCTGGAGCTGGAGTTTCCACCTAGAAGGGACGAAACATTGCGAAATGGTCCTGTTGATGCCCTCGGGGTGCTAGCCGCAGAGTTACCCAACGTGAGCAGTGATATGGGGCCACGTTGCTAAATTATGAAATCTTAAAACCGAAGCCACTCCGGAAATGAGTCCTCAGCTCGGGGCTAGTAGACGGGTGACCAATCGGCCTCGGTTGCGTCAGCCGGCCGTATGCATTCACAATGTTGTTTTACTTTCCGAACACATTTTCCAACACTTCAACCACGGTGCGTTTTGTTTGCTGACTCCTGGAACCCAGAGCACACTGGCCTCATTAAAGCCATTCAGCATAACTTTTCTGTGTGGGGAAAAATTCATATGCGCCACATTCGCTTTTCGGTCGCTTTGCACCTCTGGGCAATGTGTTACATAATTATTTGAAACTTTACGACAACCTCAACGGTACCATAACACGTTCCGTTAAAACATATTCATATCCGGCCACTCCACGGAAAACTATTCTCGCGCACGGCATTGTTCCGCAAAACTTTTCCCCACTGACCGTTCAGCACGCCGACGGCCCAATTACGTCGATGTTTATTTCAGCACCGGAAACGGGTCGGGTTCGCCTGCCGAAGGGCAACTTTTGGTAGCCAACTAGTCCCAAAAATGCGTCGCTCTTTCCTTTTTTATCAGAAAGGATGACACGGATCCCGCGAGACGCGGATTCGCGAAGGATACGAAACCGAGAAGGGCTCGAACGGCCCGAGTAAGGACAACGCGTCCTTTGCGACCGAACCGACGGAAAACACTGACCACGGATCACGTCGGCCTCGGGCTGGATGCTGCACGAAGCACCTGCCGAGACCGGCGGCAGTCCTTCCGGTTCCAAGTTTAGATGGAAAACTCAGGATACCACCCGAAATAAGGCTGACTAGCGTGGTCGGGTGAACTCTCGGAATTCGGCCCCATCTAAAGATGGGGGGATGGTTCAGAAAAAGGGGGTTAGGTCAGTGTTCATGGGAAATGAACTCGGGGCGCGCATGCGGCCCTTTCACGCGGCGCGAACGAAGGAATCAAAACAAAACGGACGTAAAAGGCCGGCAACGGCCAAATCGGGATGAAGGTCGCCGCGATTGAACAGAGAGAAGCTGAGAGAGAGGCCAGAGAGCTGATCATGAACTTGTGGGCGGCGTTGTATCGATTACTTCATTCGCTTATGATTTGTACGATGTTGAGCATAAAACTTTATCTTTATTGATACGAATTTTCTTTTTTGTTCTTAGTAAATTATTTGATAACATTTTTTTACATCATGTTTCATGCTGTTATTCATTCAAGGCATATTCAAATCACCGCGTTCTATTTGTTGGTATTGTATGAAATTGATACCAATACGAAGCACCTTTCGATTTATTCGTAGAAGATTAACAAACTCTTCGTGCGAATTTTATATATGGATGCGAAATAAACGATACAATGCTCGATGTCTCAGCGCCAGCTTCGAATTAAAATTCATCACAACCGATCGCATTCGACTTATGCTCGTGGCGTGATTTTATGTTATCTCATTCTTTTGTTTAACACCTCCGGACAAGCATTGTTTACAAGCTAATAGTGCTCATTATGCAAAAGACGGTCTCTGCACTGCACGATCGCCTTATCAAACGGCGGTCAATCTTTGGCACACACTTTTAATCTTCGCACGGTCCGGCGCCGCAACGACATTGTTGGGACGATATTCGAGAGCGTGGCAGGAATATGGAAATGATCATAAATTTGGTCAATCATACTAAAAGACCATTATGCAAAATGGGCTCGCCAAACGCTTACCTCCATCAACAGCGCGTCGATTTGGTCAACCAAGGATCAACAGTTTGCGGTGGGTTAGCGACATCCACCCGGCGAAGATCCTCCCTAACGTCGTGGCCGGTAGAAGTGCTGTTTGCATTCCAACTTCCCAACATTATAATGAACTGACCGCCGGAACCGCAACCTATACCTCGGCTCGACGGTGTAGCTTTGTACGAAACTTTGCAGGACTCACGTGAGTTTTTGCGGAGCCCTCCTAACACCGGCATTCCGGGCAACGGGGAAATTTATTCACACCTTCGCAAACCACCAAACCCCTGGGCCACCCCTCGATGCGATGTAACGGTGGCTGTCTGCCAACACTCGGTGGCTTGGGGGATAGTTTCTGAGGCAAACCTCAACGCAAACACACTGGCCGAGTGAGAGACTATACGGCTACGGTTCGATGAGCATTGCATCAAATCACCCCGAAAATCGGGCGAGAAGAGAAGTACAAAAGAGTCTGGTCTGCTGGAGCCGTTTGGCATCAAAGCCCATAAAACTTTAGTCCCGCAAAAGTCCCGAAAAAGTTGGGCCAACCGACCTCGAACGAGGCTGGGTATGTGAAGCACAATCCAGTTTCACCTGGCACTATTTCGAGGTTTCTCACCCGGAACGGGATTCGGGCCACAAAACATCGCCCATTTACGAAGGTCCACCGGAAAACCCCACCAAGCACAGCGGATTTCTTTGATGGTTCAGCCCGGTTAGAGGGGGGAGGGAGGATGCGGCCATGTTTAAGCATTACGGAACGCAGGTTTGCGCATTCGAGTGTGATCACATCAGAAGTTGGGGTTCAAGTTCAAGAGTAAAGTGGCGCCGATTTCGCAACTCTGCCTTCATGGACTATTCTAGACGCTGAGGCAGGTATTGTTTACGACCGCAGGTTCTGGTGGTCAGATTCGTGGAATTCCACTACAAAAGATGCGAAACCAAAAGAGCACACAACCCGGGGGCCAGCAATGGAGTGGCAGGAATGAAAAAGTTAACCAATTTTTACCCTTAACCGACTACACCGTGGCCAGATTAGGTTGCTCGTGTGTCCCAATTGTCACTACCCGGGGCGTTAGTTGGTTAATAAATTATTAACATTAATTATCTAACTTTGGATTTTTCCGGCGATCCGGGGGTGTGTTCCATCCGCGGCCAGCCGGACACTGGACCGTAACTGGCGTGGATGAATGATTAATCGGGAGACATTCGGCCGAGGTACGAGGTGTTCCATTGTTTGCACGACAGACCCCCTTGGAGGGTTGATCCCCACCAACTGGGGCCATTTGTTAACATTGATGTGGAATGAAATTCTCGTTTAGTGGTGAATGCATTGCAACACAACTAATAGAAACAATATTTCATAGCAACCCGCAATATAGCCATTGCAAAGTAAGAGCATAACACTTTGTAGCGCATTAATAACGTGTCAGGGCTCCTTACTCAACATCGGTGCGCCGTCTGGCTATCGTCGAGTCGTAACATTTGTGGGAAGCTCAAATTGAACGATCACCCGGGGACCCGGTTCTAATCGGAAAAATAATTTATTGCAATCTGTTTAAGTGACACCAGGAGTTAGGATTACACAAACCATTACACCACCGCGCGGAAACAGACACTCTGCCGAACTCCGCAGAGTAAAATTGATGCCACGCTGTTAATTGTTGAGATGTGCACCCGTCGGTTGGTGCGACTGGAAACAGTAAACCAACATCGAGGGTGTGCTGTGAACGACTTCCCGTCATCCGTGGCCAGGACCCGCCTGCACTGGCGCAATGTGCGGTAGGTCCGCGCTCTGGAACGGCGGGTATCGCGCGGCTCTGCCTCTATGCTAATGGTTTATTGGTGCTTTTAATGGCTGCTTTCGGATTTTTAATGGCACTCGTCGCTGGGTCGCACGCTCTGTTTGTCTTGGACCGCAACTCGCTGGTCGCGGCACATAAGTGCGAATGTCGGTCATAAAACTGCACGCAAATGCTAATCGCGAAAGGGGTTCTGCTCCTGGCAGGTGTAATGTGTTTCGATGCGCTCGAATCATTGGACTCGCACGGAGCGCAGTATCCACAATCTGTCCGCTCTTCTCGGAAGTGCCTCGGAGCTGCACGATAATTAATGTTGCACTTTAATGGAAAGCATGGCTTATCGAGGACGGTGCTTCCGAGGATTTTGCACTCTGTCTGCCAACGCGAATCGCGACGGGTGCCTTATGTTGGCGACTAATTGCATGGTTCCATCTAGTTTTGTCCGATAGTTTTTTAATTGATTTTTCGTGGCCCCCGTGGTTGATACACTTCCTTGCCCGGGATTAATTTCCAGTCGACGAACGCGACAAGCACCCCATAATGACCAATCATTAGGCGCAGTGTTACACTAGTGGCGCCTTATGCTGTTCACTTTCGGCTTTCGATTCGTACTTTCCGTGGCCGCAGTTACACTAAGTAGCAATGCGAAACAACTTTCAACGGAACTGTCGTGTCGGCCCCGTTCCCCCGGGACCGCCAGGATACGATTAATTTTATTTTATCCACCGCTTCGCAAAGTTTCATAAGTTTGTTTAATTATTTCTCCCGGCGCCCCGAGGGCAGCGCAGTGTCGCACTTCGTTAGGCTGCTTTGTGTTAAAATGAAGCAAAGTGAGTAAAAAAAGGCACACCTGGCAAACTTTTGCACCTTTTCATGTTGGCTCCACATCCTTGCGGACTGCGGAAGGTTTGTAAGGGGGCTTGCGGGCGCGAACATGGGCCGCACTGAGCGGAGGTGATGAAATAAAATGTACACGAGAAAAAAGCTTAATTATAAATTGTTCACCGAATGACTGATGGTCGTTCCTTTGCGTGGCATAAAATATTAATCGCCCCAAATTATGAGCTCCTCGTGGTGAGATATGGTTCTGGGGCCTTGTTTTTCTTGCTCTTTTTTTAATTTTAAATGCTCCGTTTTATCCTTTCGCGTCGAGCATGCTGAAGGGGCTTTAATCATTCCCGCGGGACAACGATTGGCCCACGGACAGTCGGCCAGTGACAATGGCTACTTATTGGAATTAAAAATATCCCGCAGATGCTACCCGCACGGTGGAATATAAATCAAACCGAGTCGGCACGAACAGAAGGACCAAATTGCTTCGAAGCTCGATTTTGAGGTACATTTTATCACAAAACTTTGATGTTCACCGCTATTATTGCTATTGAAGAACTTTAAATTAAACCGGTGGAAAAATCGAATATTTGATTTGATGATTACACGTACGAAGGGACAGGTCCTAGCGGCCTGACAGGCCCAATGGACATCATCCACACTGCAGTGGCTTCGACAACGTTTCGTTAATCCTCTGACCGGTTGGGTCCCATCGGTCAGCGAAATCCATTTAAATTGTTAAACACCGGGTGCAATAAGCCCCCTTAATGCCATCCAATCAACCGGCGGATGATTGGGAATGCTGTAAAATGTTGTGCAAAACCTTCCCGCTGGCCGCTGGACATTGGAAGGCAGCATTAATTTGCCGCGAAGCCCAGTCCGGCCGGGAAACGTGTTTGCGCGGGGCAGAAATAACCAATAACCAGTATTTGCCACTTTTTTAATGCTGGCCCCACATGTGCACAAATGGTAAGAAGTTAATCGGTAAAAATATGTTTCGCGCTGGGCGCAATCTTTGTTAAAACAGCCATACGGAAATCCTGTTTTCCGGTAAACACTTTCGGCCGTCGCAAGATCCGGACATCCGGAGCCGAACCGTGCCGTCATCGCATCGCAGTTAATTAACATTTTTCAACATAATATGCTGCCTATCGATGGGTGCATGCAAATTATTTGAATAAACGGCAGATACCGGGCACGGCGGCAGCATAAGTGCCGGATGGCGCTTAATTATTGTGCGATTCACAAATTCGTGAACACGGGAGTTCTGCCGGCCAAACACCACAAGTTCGGTGCAGTATTAATCCAGCCGCGCACGAAACAGAACATAAATGCGTGGATTGCGACCGGAGCACGTGTCCGTCGAACTGTGACGGATCGCGACCGGACCGGAAGTCGGTGCGTAGACCACGGTGTCTAGCCCGGTGCATCGTGCCCGTGGGTGAGGAGAGAATTATTAATGAATTATGAATAGCCGCCTGCCCAGCTAGTGGGCACGATGTGCGATGCCGTACCGGAACTGGAAACCCGGGGTTCCCGGCACCGGTGCGGGCTGTGACGGTGTTAAATGAACATTGGTAACATTGTTGTTTCTCGGGCAGCCAACAAAACCCCCGGCTAATGGTTAGAATATTTCACGTTCGGCTCACCCGTGCGACTGGCCGTTAAGGCAGACTTTGAATCGATGATGGGAATCGAATGATGACATAACGGAGTGTGGAATACGGGTCAATGCAACGGTCGCATGATGCACCGGCTGGCGCCGTGAGTTCGATTGCCGGAAGCCGGGCGGTGCCCGAACGGGCGGTGCCCGAACGGGCGGTGCCCGAACGGGCGGCACAGGGCAAATAGATTAAAAAATTTAGTGCACTTGATGGCCACGGTGTGGGTAAAATGTAGCACGCACAGTTGGCTCTTTTTTGTTGTTGCAAATCGGCCAATTCCGTTATAGCCGCGGTCGAGTGCGTTTGCCAAATTGGAATGCATTCGCGCTTATACCTGGAGTCGCTGAAGCTCCATCCGATGGCCAGTGGCTTGGGATGGAGAGTCAAAGTCGTGTTGATGGTCAAAAATGGGTAGAAAAGTTGTACAAAAACCGAACCAAAGCTTGACACACTTACGGACGGGGGGGTGTCGTTTGCACAGGAATATGAGCGACAGGAAGCGTCCCGCTGCTCAAGCCACGAACGACGAGGCAATCATACCCTGGGATTAGTTGCAAATGGAATCAGACGGCGGGGGGACCCTGCATAAATCCTTTGCCCTGCTCGATGTCGTTGCATCGGCCAATGCGGGCCAAATTAAACGGCAGTCCGAATGAAACACCCGCAACAGTGTCGAAGGGTTTCCCTGTGTGTGTCACGGCGAGGTGTAGTTTGCGGAAAGTTTACTGACCAAAATTGGAGCATTGATTGAGCAGCTGAGCATTTGTTTGCGCACATAATACGGCATTGGAGAGGTTCCATGATTAAAAGTGGGGTGCTGTAGCTGTCGGCTTCGGGGTGGCATCTAAAAGTTGTGCTCCGTCTTAATAGAGAAATGGCATCGCACGAGAGTGGGTTAAGGTTTCATCGTTTGTTTGCGTTTAGAAACGTAATGGGTCGTAATGGGTGCGTTAAACATTAAACTATTTATAAATTCGCTCCCAGATGAAGAGCGGAAAATTTCAAATCTTTCGATACACAGTTTTGCAAACCGACGGACAGAGGGCGCTCGTGCCCGTGAGCTCACTTCACGCGAAACTTTGACAACTGTTCAACTCAGTTCGAAAAATTTACGAAAAATTCGAAAGCGTAAAATTAACGGATTAAAATTAATTTATCGCAAAAATACTAACCAGTTTTTGATTTTGGTGCTTTATTTTCTTTCTTGCTATCCATTTTCTCACTGAAATTGAGATAAACTTTTAGTTAAAATTCCAAAAAATCACAAACAAATCACATGCTATATTTGTAAACTCTGTTTAAAATAACACTTTGACACTTTAGCTCGGCGTTTACGCCTCGTGCGCCCTTAACATTTTGACAGCGGCGCAGCAGTTTGGCATTAATCGTTAATGTCAAAATCATCATCAGTCCGTTTTTGTGTGCTCGGGAAAAGTGTTCTCGCGTTTCTGATCATCTTTTCCCGTCGATGGTGCGCGTTTTCTCGGCGATGGTTCGATGGTGAAACCGAAAAGTGGCCACAATTTTCGGAAGCGCTGCGACGAATAAAGAACGTGAGCGAGAGCAACAGTGTGAGCGAGAGAGAGCGAGCGAGTGCGTGCGCGAGTGAGTGAGCAGCAAGAGATAATCGCCCGCGACGTCCTCGCAGCAAGTGCTCGGGTTGTCCCGTTTATGTTGGGCTCATGCCAGAATAAACAGCGACCAAAGGGCCATTCCCGGTGGCTGGGCGAGGAAACCCAAAATCCTCCGTGCGTGCGTGCACCGAGGACGGCGGCACGAGATGCATTTGTGGCGAAGGAAGTGAAAAATAGAGGCAAAAATTGCATCTCCGAGTGTCGCGGAATCGTTGCACGGAATCGAAGATTACGCTGTGAAAGCGTACGTGTGGGTGTGTGCGTGTCTGTGTAAGTGCGTATGTTGAAGCGATGTTGAGGCCTATTGGCTGCGGCGACCGATTGTGTGTATTTCCGTAGAGCTGCGCCGAGAGGCAGCTTCAAGGGCCCGCAATCTTCTCGCGATTTTACGCGGATCGAGGTGTGTCGTAAGTGACGGGCGCGTGTGCGTCTGTGTGCATGCAGTGAGCTCGAGTTCGCTGGGTAGTGTCCCCGTTGGAGTGGCTTTTCATCTGCCTCGGAGGGACATGAACTCCCGAATAAAGTAAGTACAAGTAATCTCACGTCCCATCGTTTTCCGAGCCCAGCCCTCTGCTCGAGGGCGTAGTAAACCACAAGTGTCCTGGGTGTGTACGACGTCGTAGGATTTTGCCTTTTTTGCTTTCTGGGATAGGCTCTCCATTCATGGTGTGCGCCTGTAGTGAGCAGCAAGGACGGGCGACCCGTGAGAGAGAACGGAAAACTAGGGCGGATGAGATGAAATCCTCACCGAGTCTTCTCGCCGCTTTTTCCGCTGCTACTAGGACAACAAATACCCAAAAGCGCTAGCTTTGCAACCGCTCCGTTGTTTGTTTGAGAGAGCGAGAGAGCAATAAAACGGAGAGGGAGACAGAGCGAAGTGAATGGAATTTTCTTCCTGGGCAAGGCCTTTCTGGCGGCGGTGGGTGCGTTTTTCTCGCAGCTTTTCAGGGACCGCGTTTCGTGCTGCTCCTCGGGCCAAGTATTGCGCCTGCCTTGGTGGGAAAAAACAAGGTGTGTCCTCGATCCGGACCACAGCTCGGGGCCTGCCTCAACAGCCTTGGATTTTATGCGATGGGCTGATGAAAACCACGACCACGGCAAACGACCATTGCGGAAATGGGAACCGATCAAAAGGGGGCTCGTCGGGGACGATTATCACAATTTGGTAACATGCTTCAATCTTCCTTCTTTTCCGTTCCAGGGAGGATGTTAGCCGACTGTTTGAGTTTTGGTGCGAGATTGCTCCCGGCAAGCCAGATGACTCCGCGCCGGGCTACATCGTGGAAAGCTTCCCGGAGTCGTTCAAGGATGCGAAGGTTACAGCCGACATTCCTGCGTTCGCCTTTCCGTGCGCCTTCGAGAGGTAAGACCCAGCTGTGGCAGGTTCTGGAGCATAAACCGCGTTCGAGGACCGCCCTCCGATTTTACGGGACGTTTCATGGACACCGCACGATGCAACATGAGAAAGCGTTCCCCGTGGCGAATCCGATTAGAATTCACTTATCATCAGAAGCACTACGAGTTCGTCGTTCCTTCATCTTCTGCGCACATTGATGATTCATTTTTATCACCCATGCCCGGGGCTTTTGATCATGAATTGTTAATGCTTCTCCGTTGAGGACGGGCCACGTTACGCGCCGGAAAGGAAGCAAGAAAACTCGGACTAATGAGTGGATTTACAGTGGCTGTGGGAGTCACAGCCTCACCATAATGTAGCCTTGGCTCGGTTACGGTTTGATAATTATTTTGCCAAGGCTCAGCCCGCGGACTGAATGGACTAATAAGTTACTGGGCCACATGGAACCCCTTTATTGTAGATACTAATCGCAGCTTTGCACTGGTAATAACCGAACGCAAGCGTTGATTACGAACTTTGTTTTGATTTCGTTGGCTTTTGTTTGACTCTCGAACATTCCTTCTCCTCGATTTGCGGTCTTTCGCTTGCGGAAATCGAAATATTCATTTGCACTCAGCTTTCACTTTCCTACTATCACTGGGTGGATGTGAAAACTGACCAACGACCAGCATCGAACGATACGCGGCCACCAATCGGGGTGGGCGGCTGGACGCGGTGCCAGCCAGAGAGTTTCGAAGTAAAACTATGCATATCACGCGACATTCGTTAGCCTTCGAACGATGCTCGTTACGGTTCGTTGGCGCTGTCGTTTGGCGATGTTACGACGCGGCTCATTTATTATCGTCTCCATCATGCGACCTCCGAGAGCCGTTTGTTAGTCGCTTAGGTCGGCACTATGGGCATCGCATTGAAAAATACCTGTTTCCTGTCATCAACACAGTGTTACTTTGAATCTTAAAATGTTCAATTACTGTAACGATCGCAATAGAAACAGAAAATAATTATAAAATATGTTTATCATACGGGAAGTGGGGTTCACTTGCTCTTGGGGCGTTATGAAACATTTTAAGCCTAGCGCTTCGTTGGTCGCCACCGATAACTGACCGTACTAACGTGAGCAGACGTAAGTCTCCCAATTTGGCACGTATTATGCAAATCTACATGACCACTCGCGGTGAGCTATGCAAACGCCACACTCCGTTTGCCGCAAAACGGCGCTCGCTGTCGGTAGCCAACAGGGCCAGGGCTTCGGGCTAGGTTTGGGTTTGTTTATGTTTGGCCAACTCCTTCTGGGCGGCACGCAAACTCGCAGTTCCGTTCGATGTCGCACCCACAGCGTGCCCCGTCACGCAACAGTTGGTGGCAACGTGTACCGCGAGCGGTTGTCGGGCCGGCCCAAGTCCCGATGATGACGTCGTATGAGGGCGATAAGGCGCGGATTGGGCTGGGCTCGCCGGGCGTTTATCTATCGAATTACGCCCCAGACGAGTGACCAGCATTGGGGCCTTTGAGGGACCGTAACGAGATTAGCGTTACAGCAGTTAGTTGATTCTGTTTGTTCGGCTCATTGGTCGCGAGGACGCTCCAAGGTTTTTGGAATGCGTGTATCCTTCCGTCGGGAGCCGATAATTCAATCGGTTTTCTGGGTTTCGTCTGCTACAAAATTCCCCGGAAGTCGGAAATGGAACCGTCACGCGAACGGCGACTTATCGCGTAATGATTGTTAATATGGTCAACGTGTCGGGGCGATAATTGAATGATTTCGGTCGCTTGCGTAAGAGGGGCTACCCGCATGCAGAGCGCGGCTCTGCAGCAACACGGCACCAGTCTTCACAGGGTGTCGATTAAAACCCCGAACTTGATGCCATTGGAACTCCGAGCCGAAGAAACTCCCAACCGAGAGCGCTACGACGACGTCCGCTCCTCGGCGACACGGTCTGCGTTGATTACTTCCCGCGGACTTCACGGTTCACCGGTTGTTCCCCCGGCGGGTGATCAGAACTGGGGAGGGCTGCTGGAGAATCACACAACCACACGGCTGATGTCGCTGAGGCGAAGATTGAAGCTTGTTATTACGGTTCGTTCAAATTGGAGCGCCATTTCCGGTGCTCGGAGAAGGCGCTCCGATCGCGTGAGGTGGTGGTGGATATGTTATCGTTCGTTGTGCTTGGAAGTCATCACTCGTGATAGCGGCTTCGGTTACGGTATGCGCTTCCGACCTGCCTGCTGGAACGATGCTGGCTGGGATACTGCGCCGATGACGACTTCTCAGGGTGGGCAGGAATTCGCTCATCAGCGCAGCTGAGCGTTGTGTTCCCGATCGTCATCTTCCCCGAGCTTCGGGCTTCGGGTCCGGTCGCACCATTTATATGAATGTCTAACCGCGCGGCCTGGACAGCATTCTTGACCGCCGCTGTCCGGTGGAATGCCTTGACTTCCTTCTTCTCGTCCCGTGCACGCACGTGGAAGCACTTGGCGCAGCGCGGAGCGAACGGCCGTCGTGCGGAGATTACTTTGCTCTTCATTAAGCCTTCTTGAGTCACCTTGTCCGGGCGTTGGGTCCGCTTCGTAAAACAAAGGCACGCCAACGGCGGTGGGATAAAGTGGATGGTTTAGTTTTTTTCCTTACGCTATTCGTTGAGCCTCTTTTTCGATTTTGGTCAGCCGTTCGTCATCTGACGAAGCCACAGTCGCGGGAAAACTGTCGAACAAGGTGACCGCCGGGTGTGAGTCATCGGGTGGCCACCGGCCGTTACGGTCGAAGTATATATGCTCGAGAGTTTCGCCCAAACCCTCCCCAGGTTAGCACCGCAGTCGGGTGGTCATGGTCATCATGATGAGGAAGTTTTCGCTGTCCAACACAACAGCCCCGTGGTTCCGTGGTAATACCTTTTTTATTGTTTCTCGTGGTACATATTGTTTTGCCGTCAAGCCCGTTGTCCGCCACACGAAGCGTGTGGCTGGGTTCCAGCATTTGAATTTGTTTTTGCTATTTTTATTCTCAACTGCCGAGTTATTCATCGTCGATTTATTTATGTTTTAGCAAAAAAAAAAAATAATTAAAGTCCGCACTCACGTTTCATAACCATCGGTGGCCGGATGAGGAGATTCGAGCTCTCCACGGTCCGACCGTCGGGTTGGACGCTTATATTTAATCAATTAATTACTCACCACAAATGACCCCATCACGACGCGCAGCTACCTGTGGGGGGGAGCACAGCGGAAGCGGAACCAGCGTGTCGGTCGCTCCGCAACAAGTGGCTGGTTTTACGTAACCACCCGACTCTGGGAAACAGGTTGTGTGTCTGCTGCTGTGACTCTTTAACTACCAAATGCCGTTTCTCTTCTTCGCATCATTCTCGTTGCATTCGTTGAGTCAAATGTGTGATGGAAAGGGCTTTAAGTTTTGCCTAGCTTAAAGCTAGTTATGGGCGCTGGCCGGGTGTTTGACACAGTGACTGTGCCAGAAAAGCCATTCGAAAGGTGGACTGGTCAAATATTGATTTGTTCGACAGAATGAATCACATTTTTCTTCGTACACTAAAATGATGCACTAATGTTGATGGCAACCGTTTGAAGCATGGCAACTCGTGGACACCGCACTAATGTGTCGAATTACGATAGCGGCAGTTGGAACTGGCGTTTTTTTTCGCGTGACTCACTAACAATATGTTGACTCAACCCCACACACGGTCCAAGGTTGTCGCGCGCGCTCTGTACGTATTCGAACGGCAAACGATGGTCGTTATCTTATTTGCATTATATTTTAGCGATTTTTTATCTCTGTGTCCGTGTTCCTCGGTCTACCTAGTAATCAATCAGTGAAACGTGTTGTGTTTAGTGTTGCGATAAACACGAAACATCCCGGGGACGTAATATTGAACACATATCGGCACACAAAATATTGGTGATTTAGTAGAGCTCCATTAGGAACGAATTTAACGATGTGAACCAATTAAAAGAGAGCATATGGCACGGTAAATAAATATTGTTTTCTCCGTTTATCTTCCCAACAGTCGAACCATTCAGGTGCACTCGTTCGTGCTGACCAACATCGATTCGAAATGGCGCTTCGGATTCTGCCGGCACGATCCGAAATCGCCCACCGCGATGGTGATCATCACGTACCTGCCATGGCACGACACGTTTATGCGCTTCCTCAACGTGCTGGCCGACATCAAGAAGAACCGCCCGGACGAGTTCGGCGCCTTTCTGGCCGAATCGTACGGCAAGGGCGTCCCGGAGCCGGGCGCCTGCCTGAAGCTGCACTACGATCGGCCCGCACAGACGTTCAGCTTCCAAAGACCTCAACAGTTTCAGCTTCCCAGTATTCCGGAAAACGTAACTTATCGTCCCGAGAGAAGAAAGAGCGAGCGAGAGTCTGCCTTGCGGATCGCGGTCTAATGAGTTCCGCTTTCTTTTGCAGCATAACCTCAACCAGTACTACAACTTTGTGGAACCGAAGTTTATGATCGGCATCTTCGCTGCGATGCTGGCAGAGCGGCGCATCATCTTCGTGAGCCGGCGGCTAGACATCCTGTCGTCGTGCGTGCAGGCCGCGAACGCTTTCCTGTACCCGATGGTGTGGCAGCACATCTTTATCCCGGTGCTGCCGATGCAGATGGTGGACATCCTGGGCGCACCGATGCCATTTCTGATCGGCGTCCCGGAGGCGGTGTACGAGACGCTGCGCCGCGAGGAGATCGGTGACGTGGTCATACTGAACTGTGATAAACGAACGCTGGAGACACCGTTCGACGATGTGAAAAGCATGCCCCAGGAGCTGGTTGCCTCGCTCAAGAAGCAGCTCTCCAACCCGGCCGATCATCGGGGCGATCGGGTTTCAAAGATATTTCTAGGTTCGTTAATGCCGGTCGCCGCGACGCCTGGGCGAACTCCTTCTCTAATGCGCACCGGATACCGTTTGCTTACAGGTATTCTAGTGCAATTAATCGGTGGCTATCGGGACGCGGTCAAGTTTAACGGTAAAATTACCTTCGACCCGGAAACGTTCATCGAGTCCCGGCCCTCACATTTACGGCCGTTCCTCTCGAACATGCTGCAACTTCAGATCTTTCAGCAGGTACGTGGACGGCACCGCGATTGTCGCGCACAGCGGACGTTTTCTTTCACCGTTCTCCATTTTTCCTGCGCACCCTTTCAGTTCATCGAAGAGCGGCTTGACATGCTAAACACCGGGCTGGGGTTTTCGGACGAGTTCGAAGTCGAGTACTTCCGGTACGCGGAAAAGTCGGGCCGAAAGGTGAAACAGTACAAGGACTTGCTGAAGAACTTCAAGGACAAGGTAGATTCGTTGTTACACCGGGATTAGGATCCTTCTCACCGTTCATTTTCCTCATTCTTCTGTATGCACGTGTCCCCTTGTTGGCGATTTCATTTTGTTTACTCACTACTGATGTCCCTTTTTATCTATTTCGTTTTGCTTCTGACACTAAATCGGTGTGCGCTGTCGAATGGACATTAGTTTTATACATTTGCTATTGATCTTCCATGGGAAAGGGCCTGATGGCGCTCGCGATCGCGACGGAGTAAGACGCGATTGAGGCCTTGCTACCTGGTTGTTTCAATTTTTTGCTTACATCCCAAACAGTTAATAGTTAAGAACCGAAAGTATTATTGAACGAAATGCGCAATTATTCTATTTTAAGTGTAGCGTTAGCCAAAAGGAACTTAAGAAAACGTGTACGTGGCGTGTACTTGAAAGATTTTCATTCAATCATTTTATCCTGTAATAAAGGATAAGAAGCCGAGTACAACTCGTAATGCATGGATTTGTTTTATTTTATGCTTAGCAGTTATGATCCTTTCCGGGCGTATGTCGTTCGTTTGTTTTTCTCTCTACTTCTCACCTGTTCAACAACACAAATTATTCATTTAATTCGAAAACTCATCAAATTTCATCTCTCTTTTTCTCTCATCAAACCTTGCTTCTCACGGATGCGCAATGCGGATGCTTATGGGTTGATCCTCGATTGCATTTGACTTTCCGATTGGTATCGGTGGCTTTCCCCAAAAACTGCTCATCATGCTGGCGATACTCACGGGATGTCCCCTCGGGCGGCCTGGCCATTCTGGGCTGGTTGGTGGTGGTGGTGCGGCATCATAACTTGTCCCATGTTCGGTTTTCATGTCACTGTGTTCCGTTCCGTTGTGTTTGGTAACGTTTGCTTTTGCCCATATTGCTGCCGCCACGGTTCACCGTTTGTCGTTGCCAATGCTGTTGCTGCTGCCGCTACCTCCCTGTGTGTGCCGTTCGCTTCACAATAGACTAATCCGGCTGTACGCTCGGCGGTCAAATCGGTGAGTGGGTCGATTACGAAACAGCTCGATAAGCGCAAGTCAAAATTGGGGAACATTTGTGAAAACCCGTTTCGCAATCCGGGCTTCATGTAACGAACGTTACTCGGAGGAATGTTTGGCCGGAATGTTGGGATTGGTTTCCCGTGTGGCCCACAACTAATCGACGTGTCTTCGTTTCAGGTCAAGGAAGGTGGCAAAGGAGTCAAGACGGCGTACAAAGGGTTGCGGTCCAAGTTTCGTGAAACGACTCCACCGAAAACGAAGCTGGACAGTAGCAGCAGTTTGCATCTGCACCACCAGTACGACGTCGGTTCCGGCCACCCTCAGTCAGCACCGAACTCGCCCGTATTCCCGAAGCGGCCACAAACCATTGCCCTTCCGGACGATGTCTATCACACGCATCATCCGCACCAGACGCTCACACCATCCTCAACCTCACTGTACAACTCACCGCACATCCTGATGGGCAGCAGTGGCCACCATCGTGCGGGTAACAGTAGCAGTAGCTCGGGCTACCACACGGTCACCGGTAGTCACGGTGGTGGTGCTGCTGGCGGCACCAGCTACGCTGCGAACAACAACCTCAGCAACGGAGGCGGCAACCACAGTGCCGCCAGTACGGTCAACAACAACACCACGGCAACGATGGTGAGCAGCAGCGCTAGCGATATCCGTAGCCCGACCCTCAGCCCGACCAGTTCGAACTCGTCGTCGGAGATGAACCTGTGGCAGGAAATGCAACACCACTTGACACTGTTTAAATCGCCGGCCGTCAATCGGAGTGTAAGTATGTTGCTGCATGTTCAGGTTCTGTTTTCTTCCGGACACGGTTTCGCGCCCGTTGCATGCCACAGAGAAGCGAAAGCGGCCACGCGTGCCCCTCACCTTGCCACCCGAAAGTACTTTTGCCCTTCACCCTGCCACAGCACATCCTGCCAAAAAACGAAAGGAAATACTTTTGTTTTGCGTTTGTTGTTTTGTTTTCCATTCTTACGTTTTCATTCTTTGAGTTTTGTTCCTTTCTTCGAACGATCGTTGCTTGCGTTAGGATGAGCAATGGATTTTTCTCCGAGAGGTGTCGCGCGTACGCGCGATCGCTGGAGCTAGTTTCTGGGCGTTGGAACGTCCAAAGCTTAGATGAAATCCCATGCACGCCGAATGATGCTGGCTATTTATTTCAATTCCGTATTAGTTGTTTTGTTTACTGCCGTCGTATGTTTTCTCGCAGTCCTACGCCATCTGTGGATCGTTTGAAAGCGAATCGTATTTTTGCAGTGTGGATCAGTGCGGGTCGTTTGATCCGCCACCTTGTTTCGTATCGTGTGACTAACAACGCAATGGCCTATCTTTTACGGAAAGCCTTGTGACGTGTGTGTAGTAACGTTGTGTGCTGTGCCATAGTTTTGTGCAACATTAATTACCACAGTAAGATTCTGTCTCCAATCGAAACGGTCGAGGCGAATGATGAGACCCTTAGAGCGAATTAATCAATACTTCTACAGCATTGGCAAGGAACTCAAGGACCACAAAATCATGTTTTAGCTGTCCATTCTTGTGATGTGTGTTTTTCTGATCATTTGTAAAGTAACACGCTGACTCCATTGACCACCTCGGCGGGCATCGCATGCTCGCCCCACGTTACTGTCCATCTTCCCGCCCCTTTACACACCGGTGTGTGCCCTGTGGTGCTTCTTGGCCATGCAGAAACAATTGTGTTAACATCTCGCTCACATTCACCCACCGTTTACGAGATTCACCCCCTAACGCGCGGTCCATTCATTTCTTCCCGTTTATCATGGAAATACATATAAACCATACTGTGAGCGTTCGAGGTTTGTGTGCTGTGCTTATCTCATGCGTCCTTTCTCGTTTGGTGTGCGTGCGTGTGCGTGTGCGTGTCTGGGGACGATTCGCGCCCCTTTCAATGTGAACTTGCAGCTCAAGCCATCGAGTGCAGGCTGCGGTGGTGACAACAGCAGCCGGCCGTCGTCCCGTGCAGGAGCACCGGTCAGTCCGCCGGGCGCCAATCACACGACACTGCCACGAATACAGGAATCGATCGCCCTTCGATCGCACCAGCCTCTGCTGAGCTTAAGTCTGCATGATCGCGGCCGCGGTGCTGCCGGTGGTGGTGAATGGTCCAATGGTCGCAACAATAATGGCAGCAGCGAGTACAACGATGACGAGCAGGCCAACTTTGACCTCTCGCCGGACGCTCCGTGTCCGCCGATTCCGCCACGGCGGTTCCAGTCGGCGGCCGATGCGCTGGCCGCGATTCAAATTTCACCTCCGCCCATGTCGCCCCCCTCGACATCCAGTTCCAGCTCGTCACCTTATCGTACCTACAACAACTTCATACCTTCCCTACCAAAGCCAAAGCCGGTGGCCGGGGCCGGCGCAACGGCGTCATCGTCGCTGGCCGACCAATCGCCCTCGCTGCCGTCCCCACCGCCCCCTCCGCCGCTGAAGGCGGCCGGAACGGGAAAACGAAACGAACTGTTACCGCTGCTACTCGGCGATGAGGACGAGGAGCAGCTGATTACGATTACGACGACCACGCAGCCGGGCCTCATCACGACCTCCACCACCACCAGCATGTCCATGACTTTCGATCACTCACCGCACAAACAGCTGCTGCATAACGCCGGTCCGCTGTCAAACAGCAACGGCAGCAACCACATACTGCCACTGCAGCCCGCAACAACCGCTCAGCCACCGACGGGGCCAACGGTGGGCCACGCGAAGCCCCCGTTGCTGCATGCCTATACCTTGCCACACCCACCGAAGGTGCAAGCGCCGCAGCCACCGCAACGGCCACCGCTTGCCCCGAAGCCCACCTTCCGCAAAGAGGTAACGAAAAGAACCACCCCTAAACCACCACTCACCCGCTTTCTTCTGCGCCACGAATTTCCGGTTTCCCTGCGGCCCTTCGGAAGAGGATCTTTGGCGTGATCTCGTTGTACCCTCCTGGCCTGGCCCTAGAAAACCTTTAGATTAGACGATCGTAGACGGTCCCCACTATTCTGCGCCCACCGCCTTGCTACCACCCTTCTTTTACAGCCCTCGTTTCGAATGGAAAATTAACGATTTTTCTCAAATCTTTTTCCTTCCATTTTTCTTTCCTGCCCTGCCGTTGCTCGTTTGCTCCAAAATACACACCAAAATCGAAATTGCCTGAATGTGAATACCTTCGCAACTATCGGCTCCATGTTTTAATTTCACTGCCACTGAATGCGCTTTCAACCTGTCCCCCAAACACACATCACTAAACCACCACTTCCCTCCTGTTGCGGATTTTATGGCCAACCTCTGCGGCACAATTACATCTCTCGATTGGTCCTTTGACTTCGACGAATGACCACCCTGTTCGACCACCGGTGGAACCGCTTTGTAGACACGGGTCAAGATAGAGCGCAAGCTGAGTATGCAGTCGGTGGCGAATCAGGAGGTTTGAGCTGTCGAGCTCGACCACCACCAGGGTCACCGGAGGCAACAGTGGGCGTCATCGGAAGGGCTGTGAGACGCCGGAGCTGTAGCCGGAACAGTACAAAGAGTAACAAGAGTTGACGCTTGTTGACGATGATCACTTGGATAGGATCTCAACCTCTGCCACAATGACCCCGCTATCCTTAACCATACCCGTAACATCCCAAGCAAGTCATGCACACATCAACCGACCGACCGGTGTGAAACAACTGGCAGCGCCTTCAGCAAGAGGGCCAATCCGTATATCCCCGATAGTAAGAACCCGTTTGAATCCATTCGCTGTTCGTTTCGTGCGTGTTGTTTCTGTGGGGGATTGTATATAGATTTGAAATCATCTCCATTTCCCTGTTCCGGGGGAACACATTTCATCACGCATAAGTAAGTTTTGCATCCCGTGCATTATGTGTGTGGTTCCACGGACATTACACGGTCAATCATTGTCGGTCACATCATCATCATCATCGTTGGGCACCAGCGATTGTTTCGCTACTATCACCACTGTTGAGCACCGCTTATCGTCCATTTTCCTTGCACCACCAGTTGCCTGTACAGGGGCAAATGCTGAAATCCTGTCAACGGAATCGATATCCGCGGGATAGACATTCCTTCCCTCTCCATCCTTCATTCTGTCTGCCACTTCATTGCCTTCATTGTCTGCATTTTTCCCTTTTGGATGGGCTTGTTTTCATGTTTCTCCTCTCGTGTACAGAACGTTGTCTTCTCTAAGTGTATTTTGCTTTCTCCATTTTCCCATTACGATTATTCGCTTCTCAATTCCCTTCTTTTGTGTGTCTGGGGGGCTTTATCATCGATCTCTTTCTCTCTCTTCATCCGATTAACTTTTCCGATTTGTTTTAGTCATGTACTGTTTGATTGTTCCGTGTTATCAAGTTGTGGCTTTGGAAGCCAAAAACTGTCACTTTGAGCGACTTTCTCGTGGAGATTGGCTTCTATTTTACACCCTTCATCCGACTATTGGAATGCTTTCCGTGCCCGTGTTGTGTTTGATTGCCATACACTAACGGTAGATTGATGCTTGTTTGTATGCTTACGTTCGTTTCTGTTGTAGTTTTCTACATTTTTTCATTATGTTTTCATGTTTGGTTTTGTAGCTTTTATTTGTTTTTTTTTCTTGTGTGGTTTTGTAGATTTATTCCTTGATTCGGCCAAACCTATTAGTCACATGCTTGATGCATTATTTTAACTTTATCGATAAATCCGTGATGGATATAAAAACTGTTGCTTATGTTTCGTGCAAGAACTAGTTTGTGCTGTATTTGAATTTGAAAATGAACTACACGCTAATCGGTTCCGGAAGATCCGACGTATCTCGGACGTTGCTTGCTTCGCCGTAGAATTTTTGCAATTCGTTTACTATTTTCGAAACCCCCCAATTCCACTGCTGGACGGTGGCCTGTTCCCACTGCAGACGTGCCTCACCTGAATAAGTTCAGGCGACGGCGGCTTTAGTTGTGTTTCATTTCTCACGCTCCCAACGCCTATATTTCGCAGTCTCTAAACGGTGACATACCGGATTTCGTTTCATCCACGGGGTCAAACACCGAACACAACACCACAACACCCCCACTGGGCGAAGATTCCCTCGACCTAATCACGCTCGACACCACCAACTCCAGCTTCGAGCTGGAGGACTTCGATCCGCTCAACGAACGCGCCAAACCGATTGCCGCCGTGCATGCAAGTCCGCAATCTGGTTCCGCACTAACCACCTCCAGCTACCACCATCATCCCGCTGGCTTGGCTCCAAACGCGCCCGGTGTCACCGTGCCGATCGCATCGTTCCCCTCGGCCAGTCTCGGCGTTAATAATCCCGTCTATCCTTATTTCACACCGTTGTACCAACAAAACGTGTCCCCATCGCACCATCACCAACGCCAACCACCACTACCTTCTTATCAACTGGGTGCACAAGGGCCGGGAAGCACCTCACGGCCGACCAGCGCCCAGGGTGCTGGTGTTGGTCCCAGTGCCACACCTGCCAGCAGTAGCACTTCGGATGACTTCGAACTGCTGCGAAACTATGGTCTAGATAAGTTCGCACTGCTGGACGCCGGCGGCATGAAGCCGGCAATGCACATGAACGGTGGAAGTGGGTCACAAGCGCACTCCGCCAAGACGGTCGACATTCTGCTCGGTAGCGTACAGGGAACGAATGGCCGGAGCAGTTTCGGAAGTGCCAGTGGTAGCATCATCGGCAACAAACACACGATGGCCAGTAATGGAGTCATGGGTGAGACGACTCCCAGGCAGTCAGGATACAACGGACAATCGAAGCCAGCATTTAGCCACTGGACAACGTTCGATTGATCAGCAGCCGCGGAAACAGCACAGAAATGGCCAGAGGCCTGCACTAGTCACTGGACGGGATCACATGCGCCGCCGTTCGATACCGTTCGGTGCATTTAAAAAGGTTAAATCTCGAGTCGACAACTGGGGAATCAACAGCACAGAGGGGAATTTTAGGGATAGCCAACGGTTTCGATAGCGTTCGTGGTGGTTGTTCAATGCCGATGCTAAAACGGTACCGACGAATTGTTAAACAAGACACACATTAAAGATAGAAGATCCTATAAAGCTGAAAAAATCCATGCTCATTGGCCATATTATATTTAAATCGAAGGACGAAAGTCACCTTTGGCAGAACGCGGAGCTAAAGTATTAGTCACTTATCTGGAACATGGGTGTGGCTTGGTTTGGCAATCTTATTTTTTGGCAAATAAAAACCTACAGACGAACACCACGACGCCTCGGTGGCCGATGATGGTACGGAGCACAATCGTATAACGATGGTGAATCAATGTGAAAAGGAGCACCGTAGAGGATAGAGTTGGTTCAGTTGTGTGCTGGTATCAGATAGGGATTTTCAAACAGCCAAGTCAATAGAGGCACAAAGTTATGCGATGAGCATAAGCCAATATCAGGATGATGGCTGCGGTGCAATTGAGTCAGACAGGAATGTGTACAGTCAGTTTGGTGGGCAGAATTGCCATAAATATTAATAAAGGAATGGTGACGCCGGTAGTCTCTTTTGTGAAAACAAACTCTTTTTTAAATTAAACGACAGTCCCCAGATCGCCTGGATCGTTCTCGGGTGAAAGCAGCACATACACCAAAAGACTTGCAAAGAGACAGAGAATTATATAAGCATATTTTAAGGCGAATAGTTACGGAAAAGTAATAGCTTTCAGTAGATAATGGAACCGTTGCCCGTCGTTTACGGAATAATATTTTAAAATTCATTTTAACTCCAATCTCACAATCGCTCCCTGCGCGCGTTAAACTTTCTTCATTCGATCGTTCGCATCGTGTTTGGGATTAGGAGACTCCCGTCTCTCTCTCTCTCTCTCCCTCTCTTTTAAGCAGAATTAGAAGAAAAAAACCTCGATTTTAGTGTATACTCAAGCAAAACAAGAGGTGCTTAATGGCCACAACACGCACCCCAGTCGACCAATCGCGCTATGATAGATAAACCAAATATTCATCTATAAAAAGACCGTGTAGAGCGATCACGCGAAACTAGGCTACAAGTGGAGTCTTGTTGCAGTGATAACTCCGTAAGATAAACTAATCAATCTGTAGTAACCCGAACTTCAGTTCGTGGGAAATTTAAAGTGTGTGTGCGTGTGTGTGGCGGTAAAGATCGCCAAAAATTCAAAAGCATCGCGCTGACGAAACCAAACACGTACATCACAGGACGTTGCTCAAAATATATTTCTTCGGAAGCTATACTACTAGCCGTTGGCGGTTTACGATCGTTTTGATATCGTATCGCTTTTTAGCGTTGGGCGTCGATCATTTGCCAATCAAACACGTGGAACGCACAATTTAAACAATTACTCATTAAAATTAGATAGTTTGACTGACGAGATCAGTTTTGTTGAAACATTGTTCGATTGTTCATAAAGTCACACAATGGGTTCAATGGGATTAATTTGGCATTTCCATTTCTTGAACGTCGAACGCTCCCTTCTTTTACTATACACTTCTATGTATGATAGAAAAATTGTTAGGCAATATGAAATATGGCTCTCGAGGGACGAGGGCGAAGAATGGCACGTGGCACGACGCAATGGGAGCAGAGACAAGTAGCAAAAATGTAATGAAGCATTTTAACCAAAACAAAAACTATTAAACTATTAGTGCAAGCGCATCACAGCCACATAACTAAATTGAATAACGGTATAATCACAATGCAAAATATCTGGAAAAAGAGTATATCATTGGGTGTGAAACATGAACTTTAATCAGATCTTTTACGGTTGAAATATCGCAAGAGACAGTGAGCAGAAAATTGAAATTGAACACGTGCTTTGGAAGCTCAAAATGAAACAATATATCACCACACTATAAGTCTAGCGCAGCTTCAGCGTTGCCGGAGTGTTTGTTTTCTTCTGATGGCCTCGTTTAATCTGCGATCTTTTCTGCAACATTCGACCCTTTTGGAGGAAGGGAAACTAAGAGTTGTTTTAAAAACATTTGCAATGTGAAGCAGACCCATTCCGCGTCGCGGTGGGTCAGATATAGTCAGAATATATATATGCATGTTCCATGAAATGTAGAGAGATTAAGGAAATGGCCGTGCAATGGTAGACAACAGAGTATCTGTACGAATTCGTAGGTGAAGAGGCATGGTAACCGGAATCGAGAGTTCCCACAGCTAGTGTGGCGTACGGTGTAGCGCCCGAGGGAAGCACTCACATTTGTAGATGGTTGTTGCGTGAAGTTTGCTGAAAGATTATATACCGACAAACCGATGTTGAATGACGAATAAAAGACAAAACATACTAGAAACGAAATGCAACACACGGTAGAGATCATAACTGTTTGACAGAGGCTTTAATGCTATCAATTCGAAATAGACCGAGATACTCGGCACTGTGGTACCTGGCGTCACTTATGTCGCACACTTTCGACTAAGCTTAGGGAAACCAGGGATGCGGTAATGGCTCCAATCCTTCGTTACATACCCGCTTTATACGTCCATATAATTTTCGGCACCACCGTGTAGCGGGGTTTCCTTTTTAAGTATATAAGATAGCAAGCAACGATAACGATGCACACGACTAGGACGGCCAGTATGATCTTCTGTATCACGATCCACTTCTCCGACTCGTCGGCCATGGTAATGACATGCTCCATTCCGATAAGTTCTCTCGTCGATCGACACAGCACGTTGTTATAGGCGGTTAGATGAACGAGCAGCTGGTCGTGGAAGATGGTGGGTCGGACACAGCGGAGTCGCGTGAAGAGGTGGTGCAATTCCCTGTGCCGCTTCATCTCCGGAATTAACCGATCCAACATCCATTGCATCGAACAGTTGCAGTTAATCGGATTGCCCTGGAGGTTTACTCCGTGTTTGATCTTGCCCCAGTCGGCCAGCTGCTCCGGGATTTGTTGAAGACCGTTGTAGCTCAAGTCTAGCTGCAAGGGTGCAACAGATTAGCACATCATTAGAAGAGAAGAGTGTCCAATCGTTAAATTCTACGTACCCTTTCCAATGCACTCAGGCCCGTAAAAAGATTTTCCTCAAGGTGCGTTACCTTTGGGCAGATCGTTATTTTCAGGTCCATTAAATTGGCTGCGGAATAATCAGGGAACTGTATATGGTGCTGTATCTGTCGTTTCAGCTTTCGTCTACCTCACGTACTTGCTTTCGAAAGGAAGTTTCGGTCAATAGTTTGCAGATTTGGCATACGAGAGAAGGTCAGCTTGCGCAGAGGCCATGGTTCCGTCGTGTTACTCAGTAGCGGCAGAGTGTTGAAGAAATTGCTAGACAGATCCAGCTCTTCGAGGGAAGGAAAACAGTCTCCTTCCATGTCCGAAAGATTATTATACGACAGATCCAAACGCTGCACGCCGGACGCCGCTTTGACCGAGTGCAGCTCATTGAAGCGCAATGAGAGGTTTTTCAGTGAGTACGGTATACCATCGAACGGCCAATCCGTCAACTGGTTGCTGTCCATCCGCAGTTCTTGTATGTTACCCGGTAGGACGATGGCTTTTGCGTCGCGATGTATCTTATTGTTGGACAAATCGAGCCACACTAGCTGCTCGAGCTTGCCCAGTTGGTTCGTGACCGTTTTGATGTGGTTGAAGGACAGATTGAGGTGCGTTAATCGGGGCCATGATACTAGCGCTTGCAGTTTGAACGCATCCAGCTTGGCGATTTGGTTGTGAGACAGATCGAGGTACAGGAGCTCATTGTAAGGATGTAGCAGTGCTGCTTTGAGGAGCATTCATTTTGTTATTTTTTTAAAATATATGCTAAATGCTGATGATGTTTTTCTTGCCTTCTAAATTTTTAATGGAGTTTTTTCGTAGGGACAGCCTTGTTAAACGTTTAAAGTTTTCAAACGCTTCTCTTGCAACGTTAGCGATTTGGTTCTCGTCCAAGTTAAGGCTGACGACCCGCTCGTTACCGTACAATCTGTTGTTTAACGATTGAAGAGCAAACAAGTAATAAAAATTACGAGAATTGACGGCAGCCAATGCTTTACTCATATCCCGTTGGTTCACCCAGGGACGGGTTCGGGAGCATTAATCTGATAAGCAGGGTTCACCATGGATTCCATTCATTAATGAATTTGATAACACACCTAACGCTACATTTTTGGGATGGGCTCAGTTTTGGGTTTGCCCTGAATTAGGAGTAGGGATCTTATCACATATCCTAAACCATCCATGGCCATACTCAAGGTTCTAGATAGGCAACGACATGTCAATGCTTTGCGCAACTATAAGCTTAAGCGCAAACGTTAAGCGCACCGAAATTCAAAAAGCATTCCACCTAAACCCACGCAACACTTACGTATCGATTTGCATCACATCGAGTCCATTGAAGATCACCTCAATTGGCGTACCGTCCGGAAAAGCGTACAATTCGGTCCAATTCCAAGCGCGGAAATCAAACTCTTCCCGCTGCGTGCGATTTCCATCCATCCACAGTGTCCGATCGTAAAGAACAGTTACTGTTTGGGCACCATCTTCACCACTGGCCGAGCATCGTAAGTAATTGCAGAATGTGGGAAGTTTGTCACTCGGCTCCAGTGTGGCCACCGTTCCGATACAAATTATCACTACTACCGGCCATCTCGCAAACACTGGCATTTGAGTGCAGGAATTCTTCGCGACGACGCGACGAATCGTTTGGTTAGTGGTAGAGGCTCGCGACAAACTGGACCTGGGAAGGCCTTTCGGTGCTTGCTATTTCTCGAATCAGTACGCCACCGTCGTGTATATAATGATAAGCCATGACATGTCGAAAGGAACATAAAAAACACATACGCGCACTTTCCCCTTCGCATCGAGCTTTAATTGATAACGATAACGATTACCGATTTGCACGACGGAACCGTACGCGCCGCTCGTATCAGATGCAGCTGTCGCGGAACACATTCGCCAGGACTCACTCGGGGCGTCCAGCAAATTGATGCTTTTCCTGGTTCATTTGTCTGTTAGAAACATTTGATGTATGATGTAGAAAATCGATACAAATGTTGAACGAAGTTGGAATTATCTTTCGGAAAGCATTTATAAGACTAGCTAACATTTAGCCAAAGCCGTAAGTTTGTTAGCACGTTTATTTGACTGGAACTACCGTAGGTGGGCCACGGAAAATGGTTCATTCCTTACTCTGAGTTTCACTAACAGCGGCGGCTAGTGGCTTCAGTGCCTCAGTTCCGACAAGACTCTTAATTTTATCGATCTGATTCTGATCGAGTGTGAAAGCGTTATAAATCTGCTGTCCCAGCTCGACACTTTCCGGGAACCCATTCTCGCTGCAATACTGCAAACACTGGATGGCCAGCGACGGTGTCCGGTTGGTGATGCAGAGGCCGATGAACTCACGCAATCCATCCACCCGCGGTTCCCCGATTACGGTGTGACGTTCCTTGTTGAGCTTGGTAAAGGTCGCTACCGCTTTCTCGTAATCGTTGGCACGCGAACACAGTAGTAACACGTCCCCCAGCATCGAACCGGAAATGCCTGTCCCATTGTTAGTCGCTGCCCGTCTGGGTGATTCTAGTCGTTCTTCCTGTCGCTTCCAAGCGTCCCAGGCAATGGTTGCGAACCGTTCATCGAGGTCCGCGTGCTTCGGGTCGGTGGCTGATGGGCGGTTGGTGACCATGATGTTCAGCAGCAGAGTGACTAGATTCTCGCGCCACGTATGATCAAACTGAACCATGTGCGACCACAGCAGCGGTATGTGCTCGATGGCAACGCTCATCTCGACCGATCGGAGGATGTCTTCCATCACCGACGGTTCTGGAATGTACACGTTCGGCACGAGCAGATGATACGTCTCGAGGAAACTTTCCAGCGGTTCTGAGGTCGCCAGTAGCGTGAAGTAGTGGCGATAGTAGATCGATTCTTTGTACGAATCACCGATCAGATTGTAGTTGTCACCGTGGTGCAGCAGCTGGTTGACGCGCTTCGCAAGCTCCTTGTCGTTCAGATGGTTCCGGCACACGTCCATGGCCGTGACGAAGAAGAACACATCCTTTGGGTCCCGCACCGTGAACCGTTTACCCTCGATCTCGTTCATAATGTCGTGCAGCACGTGGCTGACGGGTCCCCGCTCCCGGCAGAAAATGATCAAAACGTAGTACCAGCTGGCGAGCGACGGTTCAATGCCGAGTCGCTTAAACTCGGACAACGTTTTCAGGGCGTACGTCCGCGGATGGTTGTAGCCCCCGATCGTTGTCACCGTCTGTAGAATCCCGTTCAGTGTGC
Source organism: Anopheles bellator (assembly GCF_943735745.2). Lineage (NCBI taxonomy): Eukaryota > Metazoa > Arthropoda > Insecta > Diptera > Culicidae > Anopheles > Anopheles bellator. The sequence goes on along the minus strand of NC_071286.1, from coordinate 78,404,794 downwards.
CCAGGTTCGGCCTGACTCCTTGCTGCTTCATGGCGGTCATCACCTCGCACACAAGTTCCCACCGCTTGTCGTAGCTTTCCTTCAGGAACGAGGCAATGTGCAACAGGGAATTGAACGTATTCGTGTCCAGCTCGATACCCTTCTCGATCGTTTCCTGATACAAGCCCCATGCTTTCTCGATCTGAAAGTAGCGCGCCATACCGCGAATCAAGGCACAGTAGTGTTCCGGGCGTTTCGTCTCGAGCCCATGGAACAGATCTTCGGCCAGTTCGAAATCTTTCCACGTTTTACGCTGCCGCTCACGTCCAACGGTTCCATGGCGGAACCAGCGCTCTTCGATAGCCTCTTCCGGCAGGGTGTCCTCGTGGTTGTAGAAACACAGCAGTTCCAGTAGCTGCTGCTTCAGCCCATCATCCACCTCGATGCCATTCTTTTTCAGCAAACCGTACACCAGAATCGCATCCGCCACCTGAACGCTATCGATCAGGTTCTGAAGATCGGTCGTCTCGACCTGGCTGTCTTCACTGTAGACCATCGTCGGCACGAACGCTTGCACCGGTGGGTCGGCTTCGCGGTGTTGGAACAGTTTCGCATTCTCCTGCCGTATCCAATGGGCCGCCTTGCGGCCAGCTTCCTGCGCCAGGGCAAACGTTTTCTTGTTCGCGTTCGACAGCGGAATCAGATACGGATCGTCGTGGTACTTGTAATGTGCCGCTGTCGGATCAAATCCGACCGTGCCGGACAGTGCCATCAGAATGTCGGTCGGACCGCGTTCGATTCGTTGTGGGATAATTATTTTCTCCTGTGCCACGCTTCGCGAATCCGGTGTTGCCGGCGCCGGTTGCTGTGACGAGGTGCTCTGCGGTGCGGCAAAAACACGCGCCAACGGCAACGAACGGTGGCGCGAGTGCAACCGTAACCGGTGCAAGGATTTGCACAGATTATGCATCTTGTACCACTTTGGACGGTCACTTTTTAGGTAACAAACGATAAATTCGTCTCTTTGAAAAAACAAGTTTTGTTGACAAATTACGTCATTGAACGTTTTGGAACTGTCAAAACAGAAAGCCGGTTGCTGAAGCGCCATCTGTGTGTGAGAATCGTAAGGTGTCGATTTCTGCACACAAATTTTAAAAGACCGTTGGATTCAATCGGCACAAGTAAAGAAAGAAAAATATATTCTCTTAGAAAATATATTCATATTTTCAATGGGTTATTGAACTTTTCTATTTCTCTAGAATTTTTTAAATTCAAACATCATCGCCACTATCGGCGTAATTTTCAGAAGCTCTTTTTGATAATGTTACACGCCATTCGCAAAGAAACGATTACTTTCCCAAAACGGAACCCGTACCTAAGCCGAATTCGGGTGGTGCTTCTAGAAAGTGGTTAAACCGCCAATGCCTCGTAATATTGTTGTTGATCGTGGAGAGTGTTACTGCGCCAAAGGGGGAACATCGATCTATTGTACAGTATTGCGTCTAGCTTAACCTTTTTTATCCTCAACGCTTCTTTTAATGGCGCACAATGATGATCGTTTGAACTAAATATAACCCGGTCTGTAGTCGTGTTAATAGTATCATGTTCACGACAACATGTTAATTTGACGATCGATCGGTCATCTGGTAGCTAATCGATTTCGGCGTCCACCGATAAAGCTACGTTGCCGCTCGATAAACGGCCGATGGCGATAGTTGTCGAGAAGATCTCTACCACGGAGGACGTGCTGAGAAGCGAATCAGTGAATCAAGAGTTACACCACTGGGGAGAAAATGTCCGAAACCCAAGTAAGTTTCAGCCATCCTTCGAAGCCATCGACACAGCACGGACACTGCGGCCCATAAATTGCACTGTGATTTTGATCAGTCCTTGCCATTCCTGTAGTTCGTTTGCGATCTGTGCCACCAGCGGTACTCCACCTTTTCCATCTTGATGACGCACAACCGGCTGAGGCACTATCACTCGATCAAGTGTGGCTGTGGATACTGCAACGAAACGTTCCGCAACGAGGACGATCTGTACTGTCACTTTGTGCTAAAGCATCACGTCGATCCTTATGCGCTCCGTGAATCGCCAGACGGTTCTTGGAGCGCCAGTGCATCGCCTCAGGAGGGCGCCAAGGTGCCGGAGAAGAGCTCACCCGACAGCCAACCGCCGGCGACCGGGGAAAGGTGCCCACGACTCTCCAGTAGTGAAAGTGATGATGGATCCGCGTACGAAGATGACGACGACGACGATGGCGAGGTCGATTTCGGGATGGAACTGAACTACAACGAGCTGTACGTACGCCGGAAGCGCAGTGCCCTGACGCAGGAAGAAATCGCCGAGCTGGCCGATGAGTTCAAGAAAACGGTACAGGCCGCCTACACGACGAAGGTGAAGTTCTGACGCTAGGCAACCACCGCCGGCCCCGCCAGCCCCGCCGGCCCCGCGGTTGCCGGGGGTGTTAGGTGTCGGCTGGTTCGGCACCAAAATCACAACCATGTGATGCTATTAGCGTATGGGACGGGCTCCCACTCTAGCCTAGACGGTTAGACGTGTGGTTTCGTGCCGTGGCCCCATCGACACGGAACGGAAAAAAGGCAGAGAGGATTTCATTCGACGGCGGCACTCTCTCCGGCATCTGGAGAGGGTGCGGGGTGCGCGGGACACTTAAGGGCGGGCGTGTGGATCTTTAACCACGACCGCGGGAGGCACTCGAAGGGGACGGAGCACTCGTTAATGGCGTTGGAATAGTTTTCGCAAATATTATGATTGCCAACTTAAGGCGGGCCCGGGGCCGCGACGGCAGCTGACGTTGGATGCATTTATCACATCGGCTCCACAAGGGGCCGTCCGGAGTGTCGTCGTGATGATGCTGCCGTACGCAATGATGCCCCCCGCCTCGGGTGACATGATATCCCTGGGAACTCGGCAAGGTGCGTTGGGCCCGGGGATAATTACAGAGGTGACGAAAAAGAATGCGCCGTCTCGCGTGTCGCCTCGGAGACAGTGGTGGGCCGCCGCCCCGTTAATGGCGAGATATGTTTTATTCGATTAAAGATTGCGAAATGTGGGAAAAAAGTGACAGTGAAGAGAAAAGTAAATTAAAGTCAACGACAATAAAATGATGGACAATCAACGAATCGAGCGTGACGGTAGTTCGACGGGCTGTCCTCCAGGATTCGATCCGACAGGCCGTAATTATGGTGGCGTAATGTTAATGATGATGCCACAATCCTGAGAACTGCATCAGGCACCGATGGTGAGGCGGCTGGAAAGAACGGGGAACTCGGGCACCGGTCACCATATCCGGTCCTTTGTGCTGCACGATTGACTTGAAAAGCGCTGCGTTTGGAGAAGAATGAAATAAATCCCCCATGGCCAGTGCATCCTTTCAGAAAACAGAATGGCGGAACCGAACCGCGTTATTAGTCATAAACTTAAACGATGGCCACCGGACCGGGCTGGATGGATGGTGGTCATTAGGGTGAATTTTACAACACCGTACATCGCACCATCGCGGCCGGGAACTGGTTTGGCAATAAAACGCGAACTGCCGCGAATATTTATGTCCGTGGGGCCGCGCGTCATAACGCCGGGGGTACCGGTCGGTCGGCCGAGAGTTGCAAATGCTGACAAGTCGTTAGGCTTCTTCATCTTTCGCTCGGCCGGTTGAACCTGCCGATGCCGTTTTCCGTTAACTGTAACCACTCGCTCCGTTTAACGACCATTACGCGGCCCAGCGCCACCGAAAGTTGATTAACATTCCACGCCAACATGCACGCGTACGCGTGATGGTCCTGCTGCTGGGGTGGTCACAGGACACGATCACCTGAGAATGTGGCCAACGCGCGTGCCAAACCCTCGTTACCATTAGGCGGAACCCGAAATGGCCCCATCGTCCCCGGGAAACGTCAGCGACTGGTGGGTAATTTTCTCGTTACGATTAATTAAGCCTACGAGTGATGCGAAGCCAGTAATCAATAAGCGGCCAATCAGTGGCAACTGATTCCTGTTAAATTACTGTATGTGGTTCAATTTACAGTCCATTTCGGGCACTCCCACAGCCGGAAAAAGGTCCACCGAAGAATGCGCTTGATTTAACAACAGAAAAAAGAAATTAATAAAGGGCAGCCTTCGTTCTCTTGGAATCTGTGAACGATGAGGCAGGACAATGAAAAAGGTTTCGTCTACTTTTGACCATGTTCGGGGCACGAGAATGCCGATCGAGCCCTTTAAACAAAGCTGCGTAGGCGATAAGACGAAATTAAAAATAAGGGGAAGGAATTCCACTGCTCGACGCCCGACGACCGACTGCTGTAGTCGTTGCGAATTTTCCGCGAAATTCATTTTTTACGAAATGGCAAGGACCTAGGCAAGTGTGGAAATAATTAAATTTAAACCACAAGCGTTGATGGACATAAACATTACCATCCCACGGTGCATTTGCAACCCACACCCTTGGATCCGAGGCCGAGTGCGTCACGGGTGGGTAACAATGTTGCAGTTTCACTCGTGAATCCGCCCAGCTTTTAGCCAGTTTTCTTTTTGGGCCACCAACCCGCTCTTAAGCCCCAGGCCAGGCCAGGCGTCTTGTGAAATCAATCTTTGTTTACCCGTCGACAGGCCGCTCGAAACCGTACGTAAATCAATCACTTCCAGCCGGCCCGCCAATCCGTGACCGGTACTGGGGCCCGGTAGGATATATCTACTGGGATTAAGTGGCCGCAATATGGTGTTGGGGCCCACCGTAACTGATGACGTGGTGGGTTCACAAAATATTGATTTTATCGCCTCTTCCGTGCCGCGTTTGGACCGCTGCCCAAATAATCCTCCGTGTCCTCGGTGCTTACTCTTGCACTGGGCACTGGGCTGGAAGTCATTTCCGTGATTAACCGTCACCGTTTGTTTGCGCCCCCCGTCGGAAAAATCACCGCTGACGGTGTTAGCGGGTTTGATGGGAAAAGTTTTCCCCTTTCCACGGTGTTCCCGGCATTTGGCGGTTAGGATGATCGATTTCCGTCCGTTTGAAGTACTCCGTGTGCGGCAAAAAATCTTCGATTCACCCCAAACCACACACATAAAGCAGCTGATTACGGGAAGTACCACCAGTAGCTGCTAAAGGGATCGTTGACGCACGATGGCGACGCAACAGCGTTAACCACGGATCGTTAAAATAAATTCGTCGCTCGTCAACATCGGCCCCGCGCGGTTCGATTTCGCGTGTGAAAAGCAAATAAACCATTAAAGTTTAATTATCGAGAAATTGTTTACGAGGTCCGGCGCGTCGGAGATGTCGTGTCGATGTCGTGTTCCCAACCCCAACAGCAGACGGGGACACGTGTGTCTCTACGCCTCGGCCGCCACGATTATCGGCACGCCGAACGAAGGCCACCGTGGCGATCGTCGGGCGAGTTTGTAATAAAATTTAATCGATCGTCATCGTCAATACGTCGGCCGGTCGGTACCGTGAAGCCCGCAGCGAGGAGACTTTAAAAAACGAGAACCCCGAAACGGGATTCTTTGAGCGCCGCGGCATCGTTAACTCGACCCGGACCCCGGTGGGCTCACCGGTGGGTTTTGCCATCTCTCCATCTTTCTTTCTCGGGAGATTTCTCAATCACCTTCGCGTGCTTTTGGCGCCCGTCCGGCCCAGGCCGGTCCGGCTGACTGAATTTGGAAGTCGTAAGGGTAAAGTAATTACAGCCCTTCTTTCGGTGGGTAGCAAGTTGAAGTTTCTTTCGTGCCGCCACGGTGTGGCCCAGCGAGTCGAATAAATTATCGAAGAAGACGAAGAGCTCTTCATTACCGTTGACATACCGAGGGGCGAGGAAAGGAATGGTTTGCCTTGGGCACAAGGACCTCCGGTTGTACAAGCAACGGTGCAAGACCATTGAAAGAAGTAGCGGAGAGTTGAGATTAATGAATTTTCGGGAGACTTATTCAGTGTTTTATGAGAAACAATCGGTCCGAATTTGTCACACCAATCAATATGTTATCCGATTTGTTTCTTTTTCCTTAATAGTTAGTGCGCAGTGTCATCCGGACATCCTCCTTGCTGTTGTGTTGCTCTTGGGATCCTTGAATATAGGACAAAAACCTGGTACACTGGCCCCGTCGCATGAATGGAGTCGGCGCCTCAGTGGAGTTCAAAGTAACCCTTCACCAAAAGCTGGCCCCAGGGGATGAACCTGACGTGTTTGGCCGAGTTATTTATGCAAATTTCCTTCCTTCCTGTAGCCGGGTGGCGACTTGAAAAATTGCCTTAAAGTTCCGTGCGTCACAGCGCCCGACCAAGAGTGCTTTATGCGTTGAAAAATTTGTCCCTTTTCATGCTCTATGTTTCGCGCGGGTTTCTTGGGCAGACAATGTCTTCGCTCTCGGTTTCGCTGGTAGCCCGGCGAACGGCCAATTGGATGCCAACAAATAATCTTCAACTGACACTGAGACCCCACCGCTGAAGATTCAGTTGCGTCGAGCGAAACAAGTGTTTCCATTTTTTTGTCTCCCAAACTTTCACGGGCGTTCGTGAGAATCGTTTTAAATATTGTCGACAATATTGATTTTCCGGGTCGGGGTCGGCGAGAAAGTAAACTATTACGAACTCCTGCACCAGCTTTGGCCGACTTCGAGGTGTGGGGCAAACTTTAATAAAGTGTGTTTATCGTTGTTTTATCGTCCTTTAAATGATTTTCGCTTTCTTCTCTGCGCGGTTCCGTTCGAGCCGGGCAGAATAGTCCGCCGGGATCGTGGCCCCGGGCGATGAAACAAATGTAGTGAATTCAATCAAGAGTCCCACAGTGGCCGGTAGAGCCCGTCTCGTCGGTCAACTTGGCCGCAGGACGGTGGGCAGGAGTTGCACATTGCCTTCGGAAGCAGACACCGGAATGTCCCTCCTGCCCGAGAGGCTTGCTTTTGTTTTTCCGCACGTCGACACCGGGGCGTGCTTTCTACTACAAAAACATAATTTACGATCGCTGGTTGACGGCAACCAGCAAGTGGCGGATGTTTTAGTTTCTTCTTCGTGACACAAAGACCCAAATCAAGCGTGAAACATAACCTAATGAGAGCAGAGCCGGTGGTCGTCTTCAAATTCCCGAAAAGCTGCTCGCGTAGTTCGTCCGTGTCGGTTGGGTACGTGCGGATTTTCCTGAAAGTCAACAACAAATCGGAAAGCCACGGAGGCACGTAATTCACGGTGCATGGCTGGCCGGGTATGCTAATTGCAGCTTCGGCAACTCTGCGGTTCTGAGCACACAGAAACCTGTGGCCGGACTGGTATCGCCGTTCCAAGCTTCAAGCTTCACTACGGAGGGGGTCCGCGGCAATCTCTGCCGTCATACTTCGACGGACAACCGTTTGCCGCCGGAAGCCATCGCGAGCAAACAATTTTCCCCGTCAATGTTCTTACAAATACAGTGCGGTTAATGGCGAATCGGCTTCAAAACGATTGTTCGGGCCCGTATTCTTACCGCCCAGCTTTCTTGGAATTGCTTCCTGCCCGCGGGACCGGCCCAAAACGAACCTGGCTGGAAGCAACAATGGAAAGAGAAACTCCTAATGGGCTCATAATTTGGTGTAGTCCGTGGCCGGTAATTTGAAGTGGATTTGTCTCGCTTTCCAAGTTTACGAAAATTGTACTCTCGGTCGGGATGAATAAAAACATCGCCCCCCCCCCAACGGCGCCACCACAATTCATGAGCCATAAACTCCTGGAAGCTAAGCCGGACAAATGGAGCCGGACACTTCACCGCCTTTCGCCGTTCAAGTTCACATTCGATAATTTTCCCGTTCGCAGTAGACTTTGGTATTTATTCGATCCGTTGCTCAAATTTGCCCTGTCGACCGCTCAAAACTTCGCCCGGCCACCCTGCCACGTTGCGATGGAGACGCACAGTACTTTGAAGTTTTGTTTTGAAAGTTTATGGTGCCTCCCATTCGGGGCCTCCGACGTCCCGCCTGTAGGTTGGGCAGGAGACCATCGAATTCGCCCGCGGAGATAATAAGGGATAAGGGGATTTACTTTTCACCCGAACGCGCCCTGACGCGGCCTTCTGGCTTCAAGATCATCAAGCCGGATGTTTTCGGCCGGTCGAATGTTTTATTCTATCGTTTTCTGACAGTTGGACGGGCGAAGAGATGGCTTCACCGTTTGTCGGCGCGCTGGCCGGCCGCTATAAATCAATTTCAAGTTTCCCAGAACGGAGGGGTGAATCCTTCGGGTGGGCCAACGGGTGTCACGGAACATTTTATGGGCCGATAAAGACCGGTACGGGATAAATGTATGTGATAAATGAACTGGGTATTCCTTGTAATTTACGCTTTTTAATCTAACATTAAACTTGTTATTTGGCACGCAACTCAATTCATTCTTCCCTAGAAGGTCAGTCGGTTTTGGAGGTCGAACTCGGACATGATTTGCTTCCTTCGCATGATGATTGATTCCACAACAACTGGATCATACCAGGCTAAATTTGTTGATAAAATTGGAGTATTTGAAACATTCGAAAACTTATTGAAACACTTTTTGTCATTTACTGTGTTTTGTTTCAATTTGACGTAATAACTATCATGATGATCACTTGAAAAATTACGTTCCCCAAAGCGAATTAAAATAAAATAAGGACACATGATAAAGCCTTCCAAAGCGCTTCGCTGATACGCTTCCCACCAAGCACCGATCAACTGCTTGTATTCATCCGACGGGAGACGAGACAACGATGATGATGATGATCATGCTAAATTGGCTCTTATGTCGCCCGAAATCGGCAATACAAAGGCGTTGCCGTAAATGGACGCCACCACTATCCACAGTCCGCGGGCTCCGGTTGCCGCAGGACACGTCCGTCGCTGCAATCCGCCCAGCTGCCGGCTACCTTTTGAGGTCTCGCCTTTAAAATTAAGAAATAAAACTGACTGGAGGGCAACAAAAAGCTGACAACCTGCCTCTGGGCGTAAATTTTTCTTGCGTTATCTGCTCGCTTGTTGGTATCCTTTTTTGTCGCTTGTCGCACCGCGCGGTGCCAAGTGCGCGAAGATAAATCTTGTCCTGCTTTGGGCTGTGGGTTTCCGTTTCGCTTTCGCTGTGGGCCTTCTTCCCGCACCCCACCCCCCGGGGGCAAGTAACCCGTCCGACTGCAGCTTCTTCTTGGCCGTTGCTTTTGGGGCACCGAAAACGCCTCCCGGGCAAAGGGATGGCCAATGACACGATGTAGTGCGACCAGCACCACGGGCCATTATCGTAAATTTAAGTCCGGAAGAAACGCGCCCGGGAATAAGAAAACGTGAAAGACGAAGATTAAGACGGGGCCACTCTCTCATAAATGAATATTAATCGACGATTATTATTATGTTTCGTTACGCAAATTTATCAGCCCTGCTCAGCGCTCGTGGCCGGCGCATAAACCAGACAAGGAGTGTCCCCCTAGTGGCGGACGAGGAACGACGCAAACCGAACCGAGTCCTTTTTCGGGTGGGGAGGGCCCATAAAAATGTCGAACACAGGACCCCCGTCCCACCGAAACGGTCCCCTCGGGATGGCCCCTATTTGTTAGCGGGTTTTACAAACGTGTGAATTTATGCTCGCACCACCACCACCTCCTTCCCGGCGGTTCGCCCCGGGCAACCTGTCCGTGTGATTTAAAAACGATTTATTTCTTGGGCCGCTCCCTGGCGCACTGAAGCCAGTTTAATGGCAGATAAATTGACAAACGGGTGGCGGCGTATCTTGGGGTGTGATTTATTTGACCATTAAGTGCCACCGGCTCAGGAAGGCCGGCCCGGGGCTCCGGGTTTTGTCAAAACATTCCGCAGGTGGCCGGGATCCAGTTCCTTTTAAGGTGCACACACATAATTACTCCGCCGTACGGGTTCGGTATTGCACCGGCACCGGGGCGGACTTCGGTCGGTCAGGGCTCTCGGAGTGACCTTCCTCGCGGGCGCACCGGCACGGGGTTTGAACTTTTGCTTTGCCCACTACCCTCCGGGCTTCGGACACGGTTTTATCTCCCGCACCGATCGGCCTCATCGTGCTCGGCCGACGGGTTGTGGAGTGTGTTGTGCAATGCGACCCGTCCATTGTTCGTGCCTTCCCGATGGCCACCCAAGAGCTGTAAGATCCATGCTTTGCCGTTCCAAGAACGTGGCAGCTCGTTAGGCGATGGGGCGCACCAAGGAACTCCGCCAAGACACGGTTCGCCCAGTGGAAGAAACTGGTCCTGGACACCGCCGGTCCAACTGATTGCCGGAATGCGATTTGGGCTGAGGTTGCGAATTCGGTGAGGCTTCGGCCACTCGACCAATCGGGAGGTAAATTACTCACTCGGAAGCTGCACGGTTGGCCGGTTCCGAGTAAAATACGATGATTTGAAATTTACTGCTGCACCGCACGGCCGGTCAGCCATTGTGCAGTCTCATTATCGGCGGTGATCCGATTCCGGTTGATGACGGGGTTGATGCGATGCACGCACGGACACGGTAAATGGCCCGACCCGGTGAGTGGCGTCAACCGGCGACGTGTCGATGGTCGCAAATTGGTGGCTATTGGCACGGAAAATGTCCCTTCATTAGGAGGAACAGGCGGCAGCAGTAGCTAATTGTAATCGACCACTGGCGCCAGGGCTCGGGGGAGGTCCTTCGTGGGGTTCCCCGGTGGTCGCTTTCTGATTGACTGCGCAGCTGCTAATTAATGGTTAACCGCAGATTGACTTGCGAACCGGTGGTTCAAGGAGCTTTACGGCCTCCGGTGGGCATCCTGTCAACCGCCATAATTCACTCCCGCGATTGGTGATGGGGCCGAAGAATACGATCAGTCCGCAAAATCGCAGTTTTAAAGCATTGTCCTTGAAAAGTAAGAAACCCTGCCAAGGTGCACCGAAGATGACGGATTGCACTTTTCTTTTATCACTTCAACCTACATTCGATGTCACGACGGAGACGTTTATCAGAGAGAAAGAGTGAGAGACAGAGAGCCCGGCCGGAATCATTGATGGTCCCGTTGCGATAGCGAGCGGGTGGCCGAAACCTTGGGCAGTCGGGGGGCCAGAGGAGATTTAATTAACAACACCAACGGTGACAGATCTTATCAAAATGCCGAACGAAATGCCCACAGACCGCGCGGAGAACATTACGGGCGCTCGTGTGACAGTCGCATCCTCTGGGCGGCATGTTGCACGACTTCGGGAGGGTTGCGTCGCACTACGGGAAAATAGGCGGCCATAAATAAACTTTAAAAAGTGAGCATTTCCTAAAAAAGATGAGTAAGCTATGTACGGTCCGAATTTCTTCCTTGTTGCGTAGCTTCCGAGAATTCATTTGTCAAAGGCGAAAGAGTGATAAAAATTATCCATCTCAATCCGCCAGTGTCCATTAAGATTATTTTAAGAAAACATTTCTATGCATCTGGAGGGCCCTGTTCTATGTGTAGTCAATGAAATGGCCTTACAAAACATACTGCTTCTATGAACTTTATGCCTTTTCTACTATTTAGGTGAACTAGTTTAAATGTCTACCTTCTCTTCGAACAACCGAATGTATTCTTTACAGGTAATAGACATTTACATGATTAAGAATATACGTTTGTATAGAACCCTCCACCTTGTACAATTTGTATGCCTTTTCGATGTGCATTATGGGTAACTGAATATGTTAATGTTTCGAGTATGTTTCTTTTAAGGCATATGCATTTTAAGGTTGGCAGTATGAAAGAGTATTTTCAGATCCTGAGCGTGAAAGTACTGTTCTTAATGTAGATAAAGATTTGATAGAAAGGCTTAGGAATATCTTAATTTCTAGTTGTCAGAAAGAAGTTAATGCCGCAAAATATTGTAGACATATACAAAAAAAACTTTTAGCTCTTTATAGTTGGTTCAAAGTACGTGCTACGATGCATATGGTGGCAGATGATGGGGATATCTGGGATAAGAAGCTTTGGAAGTGCGCCATAAATGTTTCAGACAAGATAGGTCGACACGCGTAGGAAAATCTTCGTTTGGGCAGTGTCCCCAAAAACAGTTCTATTTCATTGGCAGCGAAAGAAACTTAAACCTGTTTTTTCCTGATATAGTTAAATAAAATTTTTATCATGGAGGAAAACATTAATGGCGATATCGCAAACACATGCAAAGAAAATGGAAACATTGAAAGAATTGAGCAGATTCTTCCGAAAACCAAATCTGTCCTCCTATCGCATACAAACTCCCCATAGTGCGTCGCTGCCACCCGTTCCGAGTGTTGCTGTCGCACGCCCACCGTGGCTGGGAAAAGCATGGACCACCGAGCTCGGGCTCAGTTTTTCCCCGTTCGCCGGTGGGTTCGCATCATTTCGCTGTGGGTCGTTCGCGTCGCCATCGTCGTCGTCGTCGGTCGGCACTTCCGGAACAGGCGTGCAGAAGGACACAATCGACACTCAAAGTTCGGCCTGTTCATCTTTCGCGTGTGACCGCACTAAAGGGCGTCTGCTTTCCGGTGAATTTTCTATCAATATTTTCCACCGGCCCGTGGCGTGTGCGGAGCAAAGAAACACCACCGTCTTACGGCACCGTACCACCCCGTGTGTCCAGTGTGTGGAGCGTCTTAAATTGAATTAACACCCGAAAGGCGGTCCGACGGCCTGTCGACCGGCTGGTCGGCCGGGTTTCGAGTACTGCGTGGCGTCGTCAATTCCATGTAATATTTGTTTAACGGCTTTCGGTCACTTTCTCGTCCAAGAAGGAACCGAAAAGAATGTGGCCCGCCTCACCCGGTGGATGCACCGCGTTTTGTGTCCGACCGACTCACAATTGTTGCATTTCACCCACCGCCGCTGGCCGATCGTGTGAATGAAGTGCATTTGAATGCAAATTGATCGAAAGTGTAATTGTCACCCAGATTGCGGCGCAGGAGCAGAGAAGCAGAGGGAGAGAGAGAGAGAACGAGAGAGAGTGAGTGGAATGCTAATTCGTGCCCGGCATAGCTCCGACTGTGAGGGTGTCTCACGAATCGTGACGTCGAAGGACCGGCAAAATTGATCGCGAAAGTGGCGATCGGCGCACGAAGCAAAACAGTCGCCATTTTTTCCGCCATAATTCTCCCCATAATTCCCTTCCCGGGCGTCCGTGCATGGCGTCATCATAATCATCATCATCAACTGAGTTTGATTACCATCACCCGCGTCCGATCGGCGCGTCGATCGTGGTTGATGGAATAAACGCACGCTCCCTAGCGCTCCCCTCTTTCCCTCTCTCTCTCTCTCTCTCTCTCTCGCTCTGTGACTCTCGAGTGAAGTGAGGTGGAACAGAACAGGGTGACAGGGAAAATAAACAAACGCCACGAAGAAATTAATCCGTCGAGCGTCATTAGACATGCAGATTTGATGCACCGGGCCGACGGCCGGAACACCCGGAAAGTGTCACCGGGCGGAAAGGGCACGTGATTGGCGCGTCTCGGCCTCGCTAATGGGCCGCTCGGTGATCGTGCTTATGAGCAGCCGTCGGCGTGTGGCCGGTGTAATGTTGATTAGCGGAAAGTGTGCCCTGCTTCCACCGGTCGTTTCGAGTTGCCCCGAGGCTCCGGCAGCGGAATGCATACAATGCGATCGCGTTGCAGTCCGCGCCCCTTAGCCTAGCGGTCTCAGTGTAATTAATCGGCCCGGGGGGTGCTCACGGTGCCCGCCCGTTGAGTGATAGCAAAAAACAACGACAGCATAAAATAGCAAAAAAAAATGCAAAACGCACACACATCGCAACATAAGTAACGGCCACCCGTTTCCTTGCAGCGCCATCGGCAGCGGAGTGGAGTGCAGTGAGTTCGCTTGCCCATTGCGTATCGGAATCGCGGCCTCGCCAATTGCCAATTGCCAGTGCGCTCGGTGCGCTTGCGAGTGCCGGGTTCGTGTAGTTCTCCCATCCACCCCTCCCCCTCCATCCACTAACCCATCGGGAAGCACGGGCCAAGGAAATGATAAATCGGTGCAGTGGCATCAGTGGTGCAGTTTGCATGCCCCGGCCCCGCTGGGAATATTGTGAAGCTTGTGAGATGCGCCCCGCGAGCTACCGTACGAAGCAGTGACCACGGTGAAGGAAAAACTATTCCAATCCGAGCCTCCCGGAGGGGCCGGAGAGCATAACAGATCGTGCGTACGGCGGGCAGCCCACTACCCAACGCGCCCCAAACCATCAATTAACGCCCTCCGTTTGGGGATCAACGGCACAACGCGAAAACCAGGCATAGCACGGAACAAGTTTCCACCGGCCGAGAGTGAGGCGGAACTCAAGGTATGGTGTGCGGGTTTCGGACGGTGTAATATGGTGGAAATGATACGTAATTAAATTAAGCTCATTTGAATACCGGGGCAGAGAGATGCATCCCGGGCGTGGCGGAAATGCAGGTGCTAACGGCTTCGGTGACCATTCCAGCAGCATTCCGGTGCTCCGTTTGAAGGGCCGACGCCTGTGAACCCGGCGTCGAGAGCTCGAGCTCAATCGGCAATCATAAGACGCCCCGGGACAGCAACCACTGAACGGTGGTCTAGGCGTTCGATTTGCAGACGGTTTCAAAGTCAGCTCCGGGCCGGACCGGCAAGCAATATAGACACTCCGATCGATTCACTCGGTCAATCGGGCGGTCCTAAGCCATTGACAGTGACTTTGCTTTGGTTTTGCATAACGTGTTTGTGCGGAGGGCGGAACGTCAGGACTCAATCAACCTGTTGCGCCCGACCCGATCGGAGGGTGGTCCTCAGTCCGGTGGCTTCCGATGGCCGTGTGAGGGGTTTAATGTGTGATTTCGCTCGGAGTGTTTCGCTGTTATCGCTGTTAGATTGAAACAAAGTTACGATGGCAGCGCGAGTTTGGACCCAAACCGCCGATGCGACCGATTTGAATTCAAATTTATGCCACCGACTTCGAGAGTGGCACTATTAAAAAGCCATCGACTCCCGCGCTCGGTGCGAAGCAATAAACACGGCCAGGGACGCAGTTCGTGTTTTAATCCGCCACCGCCACCCCGAGCGCCTCGTTGATGGGAGATTTACAGCACTTCCAGGCCCAAACAGCATCCGGGAAGTGATGCTGCTTCTCTCCACCGTCCGTCCGTTGTTTACGGAAATGGAAAAGTTATCTTTTATCGTCGGCACACTGGTTTGGATGATTACTGTTCAGGCAGTGTTCAGGAAGAAGACTACAATTCGATTCAACTTTCGGTTCAACGGTTTCGAGTCGAGTTCGCGACGCACGAGAGTCACGATGCACCGTCACCTTTGTCACGTTGAGGGACCCGCGTCGTGTCCCGAGACGTAACGAACCACATCACATGATGGTAAATGGCCGAGCTTGCCAGTTTGGCACGGCTTTATCGTTGGCGAAACCGCTGTCGAAACAACGCGCTGCACGTTGACTGGCAAGAGACTGGCAGCGACTCATATAAATTTCAATATCTCTTCGAGCCGCAAGATCGTCAGGTCTGCCGCAGACGTCACCGGCGGCTGTCTTATCGGCCGACCACGCGCTCGCTGACGGTTACTTCAAGATCTGGAAACAATTTCCGGCCGCTGCTTGGGACCGGGACGAAGAGGGTGTGAGTCGCGGGAACTGTTGTAATTGGCAAACAGCTAACGTTGCGGAGGCTCACGCTATCTAACGACTGATACGTTGATCGTCTTCCGCATGGATCCTTCCCGCACGGTTCGGCATAGTTTTCCGCATTACTTCAACCAACTAAAAGTGGCCCATCGAAGGGAACTACTTACGGAGGACGCTGATATTGCTCCGAACGGATCGATTCGCCTGGGGTCGAGTGCGCGCGGGTTTGTTTGGACACCGATTTCGGCGAAGGAACCCTCCGTGACCCTCCGAAGGCAACTTTTCCCCGATGGCGGGAATCTTTGGCGTCGTTGTCGTCGTCGTCGTCGACAAGTGCTAATAACTAACCTAATTACGCGAGAGAGTTAGCTTAGGTTACGAGCGAAATCAAACAATTCGGGTTCCCCGGAACACTCGACCGGCTCCGGGAAGGGTTCTTGATTCGAACTCCGCGAAATCGAATTAATACTTTTATGGGGACCGTCCGTCGGCGAGGGACCAATAAAAACGCCAATGGGCGGTGGAAAACTTTTGTGCGATAAACCGACGGAGGCATCGGTGACTCAATCAGCGGCAGCAGATCAATCATTTCGGGTGCAGAGGACAGAATTTGCTTATCGGCGTTTCTTCTTGGTGGAATAGGAGTTTAAAGGTTTTTTTCCACAATTCCACAGATTCCACAAGAAACGTAATCCGAATACAAATTCGGGGCTCAAATCTCGCTCGTTAGGGTACCCAAACCGATTTGTCTTCCTATTGAGAAGATAGTGACGCAAAATTGATTTATGGTGCTGCAAAAAGGAGAATAGACTTCTTTAAAGCCGATGATACTGCCACAGTTGCCTACAGTTTGTGTCATAAAAACGGGGAAGTAAATATGTCTCTGGCTAGTTTTTAAAATCCAGTCATGACATCAAAATGGGACAACAATTCCCCAGACGATCAACGGAAAAAGCGTGTGCCACGGGACAGGAAATGAATTTGTTCGATCAATTCTCGAGTTCACCTCGAGTCACCACCGGAATCGTTTACCCGACTTCGAGTGCCGTTGAGTGGAAAACGCAGCAGCGAAAGAAAAACGAAATCGCGATTGCGCCTCAAGTGCCTTCCGTGGCATCAACATTTTCCCCACAGAGTTGCTTTTAAGTACGTTTGCGTGGTCCCTGTTCCAGAGGCTGTGTTTCAACGCCGGGCCAACGGGTGTTGGCCTAAACCAGATCGACACTTGGCACGATAGAACTTTTCCCAATTTTCCTGCCCCGGCTTCGGTGCCGCTGCTGCCAATGCGGCTGATAAGTTCATTAATCCATCATCATACCGAAGGGTGTTCCGGTGTACCATCCTGGCCTGGTAATCGGATCTTGTCGTAATCTCGTAATCTAAATTTCATCGTCCGCTCGCAAGTGTTTGCGTTGGTCCGATACGATCGTGTGTTAACGTGCAACAGGGATTTGGTTTGGGAGCGTGACCCAAAGCCCCTCCTTTTGCCTTTCATTACCGGGCGAGATCGCCGAGCTATTGGCACCGAGGTATGCGGCATGTGCGTGGCTTTTGGAACGTCGGTAAGGTATTTTTGGCCAAATAACTTCATGGAACGAGCCGGCCGACGGACACGGAGGCAATGCATAATTTAACTCGGGACGACACCCCCCCGGATTCAGGCTTTTTGGAGCGTCGTGCAGGATGTCTTTGTGGAGCGACGGACACGAGCTTACATCAAAGTGCAATGCCGGAATCTGTCGGAAAATGGTATGCTAATGTAACCGAGAGGGTGACAATGCTAAAGATGCTTCAGACGCTTGCATTTTCACAGTTTCAGGACTCATAAGGACTCTGTTTTGTTTGAAGATGCCATTGTTTTGGGCCCCCCACTAACGGTGGGAGTCAGAAAAATGGGCTACGGCACGACAAAAAGCGCCATAAAATTACAGGCTCTGCGACGCAACCGGTGTCAGCAGCTGACGGTGGAAAATCCCGGTGAAGGATCCAGCGACACTAATAAATGTCGCCATATCGACGCACAGCTGTTGCAACTTGCCTAATGATTGATACTTTTTCCTTTCCCCGATAATGGATGAATCGTTCGGAAATTCGTTACTTCCACCGAAATGACGGGCAGGAAATGAAGGAAAGTATTTCATCTGTTGCCCCGCTGACGGCTGAGCCGATTCCGGCGAATTTCGGGAGCAATGGCGCTGGGCGTTCGAGCGGCGACTTTTTGACTCACTACCGTGTGGCCAACGTTGCAAGTGAGTGAGAGGCTGTCAATGCCGGTGTGTCGGCGAATAAAAGAAAGTATAAAAAAAAAATGTGAGGAACTTCATTTTGGCAACACGCAAAGCATCTCACACTGAACGCGCGGAACCATTTGCTGTTGGCTAACATGACAGCAAATTGACGTTCCGTTCCGTGGTGCCGTTCGGGAAAACCGTAGCTCCCGTGGTGGGTTTTCGGTGGCCACCGGCTGAGCAGAGTGCTTTCGGCCATTGTCGATGGTCGGAAAAGGTGAGTGAAATTTCGACGTTTCGACGACGTTTGGCTGCCATTATATGGTCGGTTGATGGCTGTTCGCAGAGCTCTTGCTCGCTACTCGCGATGGGTCTATTCATGGTCGCCAAGGAAACCATTACCTTTCAGCGGAATAATAAGACCTACTTTGGGAAATACAACAACTTTTCAATGATGTTTGTAAGGCTGCATGCCATTGTGAGCTCTTTGTTTGGTATAGCGAGAAAAACAAGATAAATGTTAAGAAAATGTGAAAGGAAAATTTGATAACTTGCTTTTATTCAAGTTGCTCATTAGCCATTCTCCTAATTCATACTAGAAAAGCCATTTTTACGTTGAGTTTATAAACATCCGAGAGTGGAACTCTCACCACAAATTGTCTTTATTAAAATGCCGTCGCCTTGAAGCCGTGCCGCCGAAACCGCCATCAACCGATTGAGCAGCGGTAGAAGCACCTTGTGAGGTCGTCTGATGTTCTGGCCCACTCTAGGCTCCCCGTTTTCCCCACTCTACCGGTTCATTGAACTGAACTGAACCGTGCACAGGCACTCAGCTGATATTTTCACCTTTCCATCTTAGCCTCTTATGCGGCATACCCACTCTGACTCACAGTGACCTTACCTTGTTCACTTCCCATCAGGTGTGCCGACTTCCGGCGTGTGCGGTACTCCGAGGCGAAGATCCTTATAGGAAATATGCCAACAATGTCAACCGAAGAAAAGACCATTCACCGACAATAAAGTTTGTCGTCCGCGTTATCCGCTCCGTCGACCTGCAGCCCATCCCTGGCTGGTGAAAGCAGCAAAAGCACGCTGGTGTAAAGTCACTAGCCGCGGCCAACTATCGCGCTCGGAACCGGGCGAGAAGGTGACGATGCGGCACGTGTAACCGGAAGCTCGCCTGGGGGACGATGTCGGGCTGTTGGGCAATTCCTTAAATGCTTCTCGGATCTGTCACCTTATGATATGTGGCCAGCACCGTTGCGGAATAAGAATGTTCCATTTGCGCGCTGCCCGAACCGGGGTTCACGTGTGACTCCTTTTTTTTCTCACCTCACCTTTAGCCGGAAGCTGTCTCTCTCTCTCTGTTGGCTCCATTGTAGTGCCCCTGTGCTTTTCTTCCTTTATAAATTAAATTTATACGCTTCGCTTCGATTCATGGTCATGTGGCCCGGGGGCCAAGTCCGTGATCGGGGAACGCGTTTTTTTGCTGCGCGTTTTACGCTCCGCGAAGGCGAAAAGCGAAATCTTGTAACGAGCCACACGGAAAGGCTTTCAAGAAGTGCCGAAAGTGGATGCGTGCAAGCAGCACAAGGGGCAACCACTGTCCGTATCGCCAAGGATCGCACATAACGCGGCGGATGTCGTGTGGCCCGGACGTCGTTCCATTTCGCTCACGTGAGCCACGGAACGGTGGCATTTCCTTGCCAATGGCGGAGCACATCCTTGTGAGCACGTAGCTCCCTGGCCACTCGGCGAGGCCTCGCTCGGGAGGAGTAAAATGCCTGGATAACGTGGTGCTTTTTGCTGTCCGTAGCTTCGCCCTACCTGGATGGTGGTGAAGAAAAAAACCATCACAGCGAAAATTCCCCTGGAAGCCGGGAAAATCAACTAGCCGGGCGGGCGTTGGGATCCGTTCACTTGAGCCATTTAATCTCAATCCGCGTGATATCCACGCGATGCCAAGGATCCGGAAACAGACAGCTTGTGGAAAGGACGAAAAAAATCGGGTTGGCCTGGCTCAACCGCGCTGCTGTTACGTTACAAGCCCAGATTTCTGGGCCAGATGCTCGGTTCAGGCTACCCGCGCTCATTTTTCCCTTCGGTGCGTGCGAGGATACGTGAGTTAAAGGCCATTTCCCGCTTTCTTCACCGCTTCGCTCGATGTTTATCGTTCAGCAGGCAGGCTCCGACGGGCTCCCGGTTTCTGGCCGAGCGATTTTAATGCCGCAATTTGTTTCAATGTTCTTTGGGAGCATGTTTTATGGTTTTCGATGATGAAGGAAGATGATTTTCGACAGGGCACGGAACGGCGTGTTCCCATCGTTTGTTCATAATTTATATTTTAACCCTTATTGGCCCATTTGCGCCCGGTAGGGATCAGTTTTGCGATGTGTGCTATGCAATGTTGGGCAAAAGGAAATAATTTATAAAACTGGAAAGTAATAACATCCTTTCAGCCAACGGTTGTTCTGTATACAAACTTAACCGAGAACCAGTTTGATCAAACCCCCGGCGGTTCGTTGTTTGAAGTTTCGATGCCCTGGACCCTGGATTCAGACTGCCGGTACGTTGAGTCCCTAGGCACATCAACAGGTGGCCCTAGTTCCACCGGGCTGTTCGAAATTAAAATGCCCGTTGTGTGCATGTTTGTTCTCCCTGCCAATCTCCAATCTTCAATGCTCCCGAACAGCTCCGTGTTGAAAAAGATGGAAAACCCCGTTTTCCCGCTTCCAGAAATCGCATCCAGCGCTGCTGCTGCTGCTGTGAACGAAAAGATAAATCTGGGGGCCAAGGCCAAGGCGGTTGGGAAAAGGAACAAAGTGTGACCAACGAAAGAGCGCTCTGGCCACCGGTTGACCGTGCTTCCGGTTCGCAGGGGGACGATTGCCGGTGCCGGAGAACCTAAACCAGCCGTTGAGCAGTAAAAGATGCTGTTCTTTTGAGCGACTTTTCTTGCTGCTGTGCCCATCTGGGCGTTGCGTGTTTTGTTGCGGTCGGAAGTCGAAGATTAGTCGGAAGGACTACGAGCAGCTCGGTCAGGCCTCGATTGCGTCGACAGTGATCTTAATCACAGAAGCGTGAGTCTTAGCGCGGCCCTCCCAGCGGATTTGTTGTTCGAGGGGATGAATTGTGAGCATAAAAAGCCCCCCTGAAAAATCGGATAAGTCGGGGTCCTGTTTTGACTTTTCATTTACACGACCAACTGGGGCGATGCTATCGCCTCGTATCGGGCTGTTTGTGGCCAGTTTTCTCCTGTTCGTGGTTCAGATACTGTTTTTAAACCGAAATCGACTTGATCGCACAATTTGTTTACCGATCCGCCGAGTCTGTGAACTTTGGCAGGTGATGTGACTCAAGAAAGACCGATATGGTTCCCAGAAAGGGTCCGATGGAGAACATGTTTGTTTTCCTGGCGTTTCGCAGTGTTGGATGGTGTTCTTGCTCAACATAATCCTGCATAAACAAGCGATAATTTGGCAATCAACCCAAAATGAGTTATAATTCAGGAACATCAAACGATCGTTCTTGAAGCCAGTATTAATGGCGGAATAATATGGTCGAACTGATTGACGAATCGTAGAACAACCTTTCCCTTAATCATTTGTCAACGGATTGCTAATTTCATCACGAGTTACCCACTTAGTTACGGTTTGGTTATTTTTATCCTTCAAAACTGATTATGTAGGAAAAATGAATGCCGCTCTTCCTTCACAAATATCGATTAACTTTGCCACACCAATCGGGCAATCGAGTTAGGGTGCGGAAATTGGGATTATAATTTCCACGCAGTTCGCTTAAACTCCCATCAGAATCCGTTGCCTGGCGGAGCGTTTAATTAAAAGCCATTGCCGATCCGGGCGACTTCTCCTGTCCGTCTCCGGCTTTTATCGTTCACGGTAATTAAACTCTAAATTTACAGCATCCCATCTTGCCGATGTGACGTCCCGACCCCGGCCGACCGGAACACCGGGTCCCAAGTTCATAATCAAGGCAATAAAATTTACAACGACAAAGAGCTGCCACAATGCTTTTCCCATAGTTGACGCTCGCCGCACGGTGGCGGAACTTTCCGTTTGTCGTTTTCGGCCTCGGCTATGGCTGTCGAAAAGTTGCCCGATACAGACATTTGCCATTACGACCGTACGGGAGCTCGGGCCGGGATGACGGGAGGCTCGGGACAATGATGCGAATGAAGTAACGTCGCTCCGAATGCGCTACGAATTTTGATAAACTCTACGCCCGGGCAGCATCTTATCCGCCCATGGTAGCTCCTGGCCTCCGGAACTAAGTTGCGACAGCTGTAATTGAAAACATATTTTACGGTCGTGTCAGGCGAAGAAAAATAGCGACCGGCAAAAAAAATGACAACCCACCGTACAAATCCAGCGCCGGCGACGACTCCTGCATCGTTCGGGATGCGGTGTGTCGTGCTTTTCGCGATCTCCGAGTCAAAGTTCTGATGAAAGACAGTCTGCAACACATGCACTAACAAGGTGGTAACATGCATCGAAAGTTTGCACAACGCTGGTATCTGTTGCCCAAAGTTAATACAAACTTGCGAGAACGAGTTTGTAAACATTAAAATGAACGGCATCGCCTCGGGTCGAAAGTTCGCCAACTCAAGTTGGCTACTTTCCGTTGCTAAGGTGTTCTATCGCCGCCCCGGAGATCCGACTGCTGGAACCGCCCCATTGGTTGCTGAGAAGGTAGTAAAACTTCCACCGACCAATGCTCTGTCAAGCGTAATGCTTCGTACCGATCGAATCATTACCGGGCTCGAAGTTTGTCCATTTTTTGTAGATGTGGTGGTCTTCAATCGTTGTTTGGTTGTGGTTATTACGCTCCCCGTTCCGTGTTTCGTCCGGCACCGGCCACAAATATGCTATAGAAAAACCATTAAAAAAATGCTGAATGTTGGGGTACCGTTATGTGCAAGGAGTCCGTAAACCGCACCAGACCATGAAGGGAACTAATCTTCCGTTTGTGTTCAATTTATGTGTGATATTTCATATCAATTTATTGGGTAGAACGCATACCACGTTTATGCCCATTTTGATTAGGTTAACTAAATCAGCAAAGCATTGTGAATGGTGGATTTTCTCTTTTCCGCAAATCGAATTGCTGGATCGGATCGATGATGCTAAAAGCCCCTCCGAAATTGATTGCCCCATCAGTCCCGACGCTACATTTTTCGCAATTTTACACTCCAATTGGAAGCCCATCAAGAGACGGGAACGTTCCGAAACCCACAGAGTCCCGTCCCGTAGGGCTGGCTGCCGGATCTTTAATCAGCTAAACAAACACAACCGTAATCGCACCAAGGCGCGTCCCGAGGTGCCGCGCCGGGCGATATCCGATTAGCCAATCACAGGACTTACAGACGAGTGTCGCTCCCTCGCGTTATCCCGGGGGGGCCAAACCGCGAGTATGTTGTAAAACAAACCGAGTCCTTCCACAAAGTCCCTAGACAAACACTGGCCCCGACCACGGTCGACGGTGGATGTTGAAAATTTGGGGATACGATAGGGCAATTTTCCACTCGACAACACGCCGACGACGACAGCCGCACGGAGAAAGGACTCGAAGAAACACCTGTGCCAGAAGATCCTGATCCCGTAGGTTTTTCTTCACCGACTACGGTCTTTTGTTGAGCCGGGTGTCTTACAGACCATCCGGAGGAGTTCGTTTTCGACACCAAGGATACAGGACGAGACGGGCGCGCTCCGTCGATATGCAGCGGCCCGGAAATGTGGTCGGCGAAAAGAAGTCGTCCGGTTTTCTCTTGAATGCAGTTTCCGTCGGGTTTCCGCAGCACAGCGTTCGGAACGAGCTTATGAGCAGCACATTTTCACATTTCTCGTACGATCGATCAAATCATTCACAGTTGAGCGACGCCTTCGGGCGATAGCCGTCTGCCGAGCCCGCCGCCGTGTTTGCTCCGTTGTCCTACTTTTGTGCCCGAGGAGCTCGCAACGGTTTCGTCCGTGTTTTGCTTTTTATTTAAACCACCATCGCTCGAGCGAGCATCCTGGCGTTGTTGGTGCCTCAATTGTTTCGCGGAAAGTGATACGCGCCACCCTTTGCAACTGGACCGCCTTTAAGGGATCATGCGGATGGCATGTTTTTCTTTCCTATTTTATTTTTCCATCTCGTACGACGACCCGGCCACTGGGTGAGGAATGTCTTACGCTCCAGTAAATTACGATTGATTCGGATCAAATGTACCGTTTGGTGTGTGTGAGATACGCGTTGGCAAGTAGTGTAGGTCGCTTGGTCGGTTGGTCCGAGGATGGCGTTTCCTTGATCCTTGACACCGGGTGATGGCACGGCAACAGAACGGTTGCCGAACGGATGTCACGCACGATTGAAACATTGCCGTTAAGGTTATGCTGCGCACGAAGGACGGCAAGAGAGTGATTGCTTCGGACGATGGACGAAACGCGGTGGACCGATCAGTATGCAAAGTGCTTTCGCCGGGAAATTCGCCACCCGAAAGAAGTCGGACTTTGGATGCCGTTGCGATGAATGTGATTCTTGATTGCGCTTTGTGTGGTGCGCCGAGAACATCAATTTGATACGTTTCATACATTGTTACCCGGTCAGCGGCAGTGCTTCATCACGGAGCAGAGTGTCCTCTGTGGAATCATAAAATTCTTATTTGTGAAATTAGTCACAAAGTACTAATAATTTAAGAATCTGTGGAATTGCGCAACGATTCCCATTCTTAAGCTTCTATAGTTTGTTGTTCTTCATTTCCGATTCCAAAACAAACCCCAAATTGAGCTTTCCAATATGATGTTTGTACTTCTGGAATGCCAACATCCCCGAAATCCGACGATTGTTCTGTAAACTCCGTGACGACTGTTGGTTCACGTCCCAAACGTTGTTTATTCGTGTCCGGTAGTTTTCACCTTCATCCCCAGTGGAACGGAACGGATCCAATCCGGGGCCAAATGTGGGTCCTTTTGCGGATTCAAAGTGCCGTTTGCAAATCAAATCATAATTCCGAAACCCACCTTGATGTCCTTTCGGTGAACGTGCCGTGCCGGTGTGGTAGGACCCAGAGGACACGTTCATCGGCACGAGTTCGTGACTTCACTCGGGGCACACATTACTTCTGATTACTGCCGCCTGCTGCTGATGCTGCTGGACAATGTTTCGGTCGCCGTGTGGGTCGCTGTTTTTCCACTTCACGAGGCGGACATGATTTTCCAAATAATCCGTGCATATTTAACACTTTACGGTCCGGAACCTTTCGGGGTCGGACCTTCTGCACGCTTCCTTCTGACACCGTTGACGATAATTTGCGTGTGGGGATCACTCCCGAAAAACCCAGCCCCAGTTCGATGGCAATGTCTGGTGTCGGTCGAAACCCAATCGATAAATTCATTTACAATACGACCAGAGCGTGGACCAGTTGAGTAGGATCTGTTGATTATAGAGCCCCTCGTTGTCTGGCATTTAAATTCATCTGCGGGAGGGGGTTCGTGGAGTCGAAACACCCAATTTTCATCTCCTAGCGGCCGGCCCCAAAAACACCGGAAGAAGGACACCGGAGAGGCGCACGGTAATGGGGAAACAATCCGGAATCGATCGAAGACTCGCTCAATCTTCCTTGTTAACTTGTACGGAGCGAGCCGGAGGAGAAAGCCGAATGGACCTTACATTACCATTTTTATCGGCTTAAAATATTCCATTACTCCGAACGCGAACGGGACGCAACGGATGTCGGATTCGGGTTGGCCGTCCCGTTGTCGTAACTCTCGACTCCCGAGGGCTCCGGCCAACGTTTCCTGCGGGTCCGGGTGGGTGTGATGTTTGTTTTATGCGTTGTAGGCAGTCAATTCCCCACAGCCGTAGCTCGGCATGGCACCGTTCGCGCGCGTCGGCTGTCGGCTAATATCCTAATGCTGCTTGCCAATGGCCTCCATTTTATTTTTGTGGCTTGCGGTCGGAAGGGACGGCGTGTCAGCACAGTTTAACCATTTTCGTTGAACGTTGGATTAGGCTGTGTGTCAAGCATTAGCTTCACCGCAGAGCGGGGAGCAGGTGGGATGCGCCGGCTGGCGGCAGGATTAGTGGGATGGATCCCGACCACGGTTGCCATCGTTGGTTGCGGGTTTGGGTTATTTTCGTCGCACGTGTCCTGCAAGTGTTACCGGCTGGCGTTAATGATTTCAAATTTATGCCAACACCGGAGCAATGAAAATATCGACCTTTCTATTGAACCGTTGCCATTCTAAAGCGAGGAGAGCAATAAGTAGCACCGTCGCTTGAACAAATCGCTCTTGCAAGACGCTTGTGCCGACTGCAGAGCGCCGGAAAACTTCGTTAGAACTAAGCTGGATAAATAAAACCCTCCGCGTAGAACTTGCCCAAAAAGAGCTCTACGTGGCATCCGACATCGTCTTGGGAAAACCATCACGTACCGGCTGAGTACGTTACTTAGCGCCTCTGTTGCTCCCTAGGTCCTCGGCCCCCGTGGATGCACTCGAGTCCGGCTATGGTATTTAGAATTTTCTTAAACTGGCGACAATGGGCACGCTTCACAGCAGCGAGCGCCCTTGAAGGGCACTAGAGTCGCGTGCTTGAACCAGCTCCAGAAATTGGTTCCCGCACTAATGTGCACAAGCGCTGCCCCGAGGTCCTGGAACATGGTCTCACTCTGGCTGACCTTCGCCGTTTCTTTGCTCTACTTTGTTTCGCTCCGTCGGGGACATCCCGAGGCCAAGGTTAGGACGGGAGAGAGTTGTTCGACACAGCGCCCCCCGCTCCCCTCGGAATGTTGGGGCAGATGTAACCGAAGCTTCAAGTTTCCCGGACTTTCTTAAGGCAGCATTCCTTAACCTAATCGAGGTTTGTGTTTAAGTAGATGATGTTTAAATCGAAATTATGCCTCGACGACGACGACGAAAGTCTGCCCCCGAAGAGAGCTAAAGTGCAGGAAAAGAAGGACTTCAGAGGGGACACAGAACCCTTCCCTCAACACGTCTCAATTTAGCGAAACCGGACCGGAGCCACACGAGCAGTCCGGGCGGCGAGCACTCGGGCGGGCGAATAAAAAGCAATAGGATTAAATTGAGCGTTCGTTGAGGGCGGGACACTGTTGCCCTTTCATCGCCCTTTCACCCGTACTTTCTGGCCGGACTCCAGAGGCGCACTCCCTGGCGGGATCAACGAGTTGATGAGTCGCCTTCTTACGGGCACACGGTACGCAAGGATTCATTTTCCTCCACTGGGCAAAGGGTTTTCGCAATCCGGACAAAAGGCCCTTTGAAAGAAAATGGCTGGCAAAATTAAACGAGGGGATCCGACGCCCAAGCCGGGCGCTGGGTGTTTGGGTCTTCCAGGGAGTGCCAGCGTCCCGACGCTTCCCGGTATTGTTTGCGTGTGTTTTGCGTTGGAATTGTAACGTATTTGCGAGAGTGCCCGTAAGTAAATACCAGCGCCGTCTCCAGCGTGTGCTTTGTATGTGTCTTTGGGTAGTATTTCTCCAGCCTGGCACGGGAGATTATGGCAAAAACGCGATTGTTGCCAGCTCCCGGATTTGCTTGCCAAGCACGCAGGGGGTTTGTTTCTAATTAGAATTTTTTTCGAGCGCAAACAAACATTGTGCATTGCCGGCATTCCGGTCCGGCGCGTGCATTGGTGACCTATTGGCTTTTTATGTTTAATTTAGGACCCTTTGAACTTTGGAGTTTAAACTTCTTGAGCGGTCGATGCGGTGTTGGGACAGACACAGTGAGACAGTGTTCGGCGAAAGAGGGCTCAGGAAACGTTCGCCTGGGCCAAGAAGCTGTGGTCGTTCATCAACAGTGGCTCATTAATTCGAAAACTTCTGACAAGCTACTTATTTGCACATCCCATTTAGCCGGCCCGGCTCAATGTGGCGCACCGAAACAGATGTACCGGTGCCAATTCATTAGCGCCAGCGCCCTGCCGAGAAGTCATCGCTAGTTTATGCTTTTGGAAGTTTCCGGTGAGAGCATTCGCGTAAGTTGCTCCCGAAGAATGTTGCCCGATGGGAGTTATTAGTTCACAATTTATCAATGTCCGAAGCGTGTGAAAAGTTGAAGGGAATTTAATTACGTTTCCATTTTTTTTTACCCCGAACGATAGTTATCCACGCCGCTGAGTCGGTGGCCGGTAGCAATATCTTCGATCGGCCCTCGAGGGGCATAGCGAAAGCGAGGGGAAAGTTCTTGAAAGTTGCATGATTTATTGACGCCGAGCCGTCAGCAGAAGTGAGAAAGATCAGCAACGCCAACGGTGGTGACGGAGCGTACGTTACTTCCGATTTCCCGGCCCGTTCCTTCGTTTCCGCCGGGACCAAGGTGCACTGGGCGGAATCTCAGCCCGTGGTGAGGTTGTTTTATCGTTGCATAAACATTGTTCCGGGTACTGATTGTAAAAATCGCTTTCCGGTTCCCTTGCCGGAACACCCGAAACATACGCCCGGGACGGCACACGGGGACTCGGAAATATTGTTCCGGGTTTGCAAACGGACGGTACAGCAAATTATGGAGCAAATAAATATGAAACATTCATGATGTTTCCACCACAACGAGCAACGAGCGGAATGATGGCGCTCTCGGGTAGCAACGGGGGTTTCCGGCGTGTACCGGAGCATCCTCGAACGGTGTGGCATCTTTGTCGTCGTCGTCGGTGCCTGGCTCCGTTTTTGAGGATCCCCTCTTTGTGTGTGCGCTTCCGGATGCTCTTGTTTACCCAACGAGTGATGTGTTTTTTATGCCACTTACGAAACCCGTTAGGTGCGGCAAACGGGAGCGAGTTCTCGTGTAACCGGAATAGCCCCACTCGGCGCCCCACCCTTTTTGCGCGAAACTCTTAGCGACCTGATTGCGATGATCGTCGTGACAGTGAGAGGGATAGAAAAAATGGCAAACATCTATTTTACGACCGCGCGTGTTGGCCTTTGGCGAGGCGAATACATTTTGCAGCGATCGAGGCGAACAGGAAACCGCGTGACCGGGTGGTGCAAAAAACAATCAATTCCGATATCCTTCGCGAAACGAGAGCGTAAAATATAACTCCCACTTTTTTCTCCTGATCCCGGAGGGTAAATGAAAAATGTAGCAAATGGCATGGGCTTACCGGGCCACGGAAGCGGGATCATATCCCTCCTGGCTGGCGTTGCTCATTTTCACGAGATGTACGATGTGTTGCGCCGACCCATTTCCCATTACGACGCCGGTCTGCTGTCTGCTTTCCTGCTTGTTGATTTCATCTTCCGGTCGGTATTTGTTGCACGCTGCCGCTGCGTATTGCGTCAGGATTATGTTCTGCGTGTAAGTAGTCGGGCTGGCTAGCCTTTTTTCCTTCATTTATGAAACAACTGTTCAACATTTCATAGTTTTCCTTGACCTCTCCGGGGCTGGGTGTTGTGTCCCAATGATCCGTGGGCAGCAAAAATGCATCGAGCTGGAATGGAAAAGTGATAAATGGAGTTGCATCGGAATGCTGTTAAGCCGGAGGATAATGGGATTGAGATGTGTATCCCGTTGTCCGAACGGATCGGGAAGCTCGCAAGCTGTTGCTCTATGGTTCAATGTATGGTTCGTTTTATTATCGCAACCGCCCCATCATAGCGAACGTCCTTTGGGTACGTTCATATGGCCGGGCGACACGAGCTATGTTTTCTCTTATTCACGTTCCTGCAGCAATTTGTTAACACTTTTTAACAGCTCTTATTAATATTAATAAAATATTCGTTTTGGGCTTAGCATGTTTGGGCTGTCAGCTAGAACCCGACGTATGTTGCGCATCATTGGGCTCATTATAAATGTACATATTTTTCCGCTCCTTGTCGAACGGGACACACCGCTGTTTGCCAAACTTTCGCCCTCCTTCATATCAAACACCACTCAAAAACCGATAATACGAACCCCATTTGCTGCTCCACCTCTATTCTCTCTCCCTTTCGCTCTTGCTCTGTGTCCATTGTGTGTCATTTATGCTCCACCCAAAATGTCCTTCGCTGGCGCGCTTGTTTGGCTAGCAATAATGTTATGGAAAATATGTCCCTTTCAATAAACTGTTGCTGCCGTCGCTGTCCGGGCGCTAAGGACTGTTGCTAGGAGCATTGGGAGTGCTGGTTATCATGGAACACATAGAAGGAGGTCTCCGTTTTTGCTGACTTTCTAAAAGAGAAGAGAAAAAAAAATGCTAAAAACGATGACAGTACGTGCATAAACGATGTAGAGTAAGATGGCCGCCAGTCTAGACGTGTCATTACCGTTTGATGGTTTAATGTGCACACTATTTCTTTGCCGCACGCGCCGTTTTCTCGTTTTCGATTACTGTCTCACCAAGTGTCAATAAAACTTTTCCAAAGGCTACGTGACGCTATCTTAATGAAGCGTTCGGCGACTGTTGTTTTTATGTTGGTGCCCCCGGTAGAAGTGCCAACAATTATATGCTTCGATCGTAGCACACGGTGCATGACTTCTGTCACTCGGCAACAGTGATTCGGTCGAGCAGGCCCGGGACAAACACACTCAATCAGCATGTGATGGAAGGTCAATCGAGTGAACGGAACACGTCCGCAAAGTATTGCAAAAAGACATCGGCCACTCGGCGAGTGGGTCCCGGGCAGAGTGATAATTAGATTTCACCACAGGAGCCACCCCTGCACGGGAAAGAGGAATCCTGCTTCGACGAGCCACTGGTGGGTGTTTTGCGGGAATCATGGTGCTTCCTTAATGAGCAACAGCCGGCGCTGATCGTGGCCGCCAGGCCCGGCGGGCCACCGTTGACCATGTAAGGGTAAGTAATGAACTGAAAAACATTTTCTGTGCCCACGAGCACGTTCCGTCGGCCATTAGCATCGGGACCCCCCGCTGGTTGTGTGACTAGATAAACATGACCCGTGTTGGCGCTGCCAACGTCTAACGAGCCGGCACTGGGCCGGCCGAGTCCGGTCGGTGAGGTTGAAAATCGAGCCCTGTTTCTTGTGCCCGATGTGATTGAGAAGAACGGAAGTGGGTATAAAATGTAAAACGAGATTTGAATAGTTCACCGTTCGCAGAAAATAGTCGTTTTCAAATAGCGATAAAATTTTATGAAAATGGCGAAAGTGGCCGACAAGAGGCACATAGCGATGCAAATGGCATTCCACGGGTCTGCAAATCTCGACCGGAGATAGTGGCTGCATCTTAATTTAAGCATATTTATGCAGCAAGTAGGAAGAGTGCAAATTTAACATAATTAAGCGAACGTTTTTTCGGTACGGAACACCTTGGGAACTCGATGGGGTTTATGCTAAAGCATCAATATGCTGATGTTCTAAGCGGTTAATTAAGTGAAAATGATATATTCGCCTCAACGATTATTTTAATACTTTTCGAACGATTTACACTCTTAAAAGCTCTTTTATCCAACTTAAACTGAAAATTACGTCATGAAAGTTAAGGAGCAACACCAATGTACCAAATTATTGATTCGTTTTTCATTAACCCTCAACAGGTCGTTTGTTTTTAGATTATGGAATATTCATAGCCACTTGGCAGGCCATTGGGGCGTCCTTTCCATTACCACAACCGAGCATCCTCTGGTTTCGAAAACATTGCCCATTAACGGCTGCGGTGTGTACTGTTTAATATTAAAATCTTGTTCTCTAATCAGTAAAGCCCCGGAACGCTTTTATTTTATTCGCTAAGAACGAGCTTTGGGGTTTTTTAAGGTTCACCCAAACGGGAGCAACCACTTTGCCACGTCTTAAACACTCCCGTCCAGAAATAGCTCCACAGAGCGCTGCTTCAAAGATAGCTTGGTACAGAGCTTCTCACCGGCACAAAAGGCCCTCACAGTCAAAGGTGACCCTTTTTGTGGGTATGGCAAGCTGCGCACGAAGCGGTGCTCTACGAGTCGGCCAGCATCCGTTTACCTCAAAGAGCCAGCGGCGAAAGGCAGCTATTTCGGCAGAGCTCAACGGGCTCCGAATTTGTTGAAGGCAGACCACCAACAGCCTGGGAAGTCTTATCGTCCCGACCGACCGGTCCCTTCGGTTGCACCCGAGACCCATCAGTTTCAGGGTGCCATTCAGGTGAGGCTTCGGTTTTTTCCTGACTGCATGAATCCTTGCGGCGTACTTGAAAAAAATCTGGATGAATGCGTTCTCACTCGATGGAGCAGCCTGGTGGTTCACGGATGGCAATGTTTCATACACAGAATAGCCGGGTCGGTCACCCGTACCCGTATGGTGCCGCTTGTTTCAGGATCGAAGTCCACCGGGACAGCCTCGAAGGTGTGAGACACACACCGAAACGCAACCCATCCGTGTCGTGGGTCTGTTTGTTTTCACGGCTTTCCGGGTTCTTTCCGGGGGTAGACCGATTTAGCCGCCGGGCCATTCAGTGGGCAGAGAGGAGAAAAAAATCATCCCCACGGTTGCTGATGAATGGACAAAGACAAATACAGGCGCAGGATGAAAGGGAACATAATTTAGTACATGCCACCGAGCGGCTCTAAATAACGAAAGCACAGATTATGTTTCCATCCCTTGCTTGGTCCGTAATTTGTCGAGTGCCTTACGCTTGGTTAGCGCTGTTCCTCTGATGTTACCTGATTTTCACACTCGACCGAAATTGAACCACCTTTTTTCATTCGGCATCAGCTGGTGCAGGGCGGTTGTGTCGAACAAATCGTAATGGGCAAAGAAAATTAACAAACAAATGCGTATACTAAAATCTTGAACACCCCTCGTCAAAGCTAATTGACGGGTTGTGACGAACGATTGAAAGAGATCCTTCCCGAAAACCGAAACGAGTGATCTTTACACATGGAGCCGTTGCGTGTTGGAGCCCCCGAAGCGTCGAGCGATGTTGCGTTTCACTTCGGACGCTTAAAAGGATTCAATTGAGATGGGTTCCCGGAGGGGATCTTTCTGAATAGTTTTTCGCCCATGGACCTCGACATCGATGACTACTGTAGGAAGATAAACCACTGGCCCAAAAGCGTGAAGCGAAACTGAATGCGTGATTCGGTATCGGAAAATCCCACCCAAAAGCTACTAGTTACTTTGGTTTGGAATTCCCTTCCCTTTCCGCGAAATGACATTACACTAATGGTTGTGAGTGTTTTCTAAACTATTTGAAGTTTTTCTTTATGATTTATGATTTTCATTCCGAGATAAGCGCTCCTCGTCTGAAATCGCACCGAGATTGGGTGGCCATTAAAGTTGCATTACATGAGAAAATATGGCCCCACCGTGAGTCGAACGGCTCAGCACAGCATCGACCGGCCACGGTATTGTTCGCTGGACGCATCCTCCCGTGGGCGAACGTGGCGATTTATGATCGACCCAAAACCGAGCGGAAAAGTCGATGGCCAGCCAGCGATGGCGGTCCAGCTTTTGTGTACACATTTTTCATTCTCTAATGGATTCGGGCTTACGCGAGCTTCCATTTTCTTTCCGTTGTTGTCGGTGACTCGGTGCGCGTCAGCAACGGTGCAATCGCAGCCATTGTGCACTTGCACTTCACGATCGCTTAAACGCCAGATTAATCTTTGCCCTTTGGGGGTAGAGTGGCAGAAAAACTTGTTCCAGATCCGAGCGAACAGGACAGGAATACTGATGCTCCTTCATGGGGGAGTCGCTCAGTGCTGTCGCTTATATGGATAGCACACCTGTTTCGAGAGATCCATTACCTACATTAGATGGCGAGTGTTTTGGTGTATTTGCAGTATACCATTTAAAATTGGCAAATAGTTGTA
This sequence comes from Anopheles bellator, assembly GCF_943735745.2. Lineage (NCBI taxonomy): Eukaryota > Metazoa > Arthropoda > Insecta > Diptera > Culicidae > Anopheles > Anopheles bellator. The sequence continues at coordinate 78,371,289 of NC_071286.1, read as the reverse complement.
AGAACCCTGAGTCAACTTAGTATTGTGCTCCTAATAATTGATTCCACATCGCCTGCAGTCACTCGAATTCACCGCCCCGTTTACTGTTAATTGCTGGGCGATTGACGTGCGTAAACGGGCTGCCGGAGTCTATCAATTACGCAAATCCAAAGTCAATCACATTACGAACTCGATCAATTAGAAACCAGAGCGTTTAGCTTCTCGATTCTTGATCACATTTGTTTGGCTTTGTGTTTTATTGGCTTTGGCGCCGACTAAATCGTCTAAACATCGGCTCCGGCTTCACGCAGCTCATCGCTAGCCGCTTCCCTTTCGGAGCGATCCATCAACCCGCTCTTTCCCGTTCGGAATGTTTATTTTGATGAAAATTGACAGAACCATCGAATCGAATCGTCCTGCCATCGATCAGCAGCGATTCCGGGCGATAATGGTTCGACGGTACACACTGGTAGTACAGCTTGCCTAACGACGATGTCCTGCCGAGATTAGTACGGAGGCCGGACCATGTTGAATGGTAGATGTTGACATACATTTTCCTCTCGATTGCACTCGAAATGGGTGCCGTTTCTGAGCGCTCGGACTCTGACTGTATTCGCGTACTGGCTTCGGTTTTTGCTGGCTTATAAATTGGATAGCCACCTAACTGCCCCGGTTTCGCTTGTGGAATCGGAAATATGAAAATGTTATTACTGTGCGGGGCTGACCACCACGAAAATTCGGGATGCAATCGGTCCCAAATCCATTCCGGTGGAAGTAATACTTCCCGTTTCACTGTTCGTTTGCTGTAACTGAGGCTCATGCGCCTGCAATTGAGGCAGACCACGAACTGAGCGCCTGTTTTTGATGGTGAATCAATCCACGGCTGGCGGGTTGTTTCGCTTTCGTTTTTATGCTTCGAACTACCGTACAGACTTTTTCATTTTTTTCCTCTATCACGAACTCTGGACTCATGCTGAAACCTCGCTGAGAGTTGCAAAAAACCCGTCAGTAAACATTAAACAATAACAGCATCAGCCACCTCTTTATCGTGGTATCCGCTCACCGGTAACACCCGTGCTGTTTGAAAAGCGTGCCATAATCAATTTTCTAGTTTACTCTCGGCACCCACTAACAAGAGCAACGTCAGCGGGGCGAGGTGTTTGGCCACCGTCCTGTCAGCGGAAGCGGCCGCTGACTGTGTGATGTTGGTGGGAAAATTTAATTAAAAAGTCGCCAAACTTTTTGCATCACATTCTCGCGCAGAGCATCAACCGCTATCGGGCCACGGCCACCGCCATCGTCGATGGTGGCTGCGATACCCATCGTGGCCGTGATTGATCGGTGTTGCTGTTTGATCCCGTTTTAGCCATAATTAAAATCTGTTGAAAAGGTTGGCGAGCCCTTTTCAGTGTGTAAACGATTAGCCCTTCGCTGCGTTCGGGTCAAACATGGGGTCACCGTTTTGATTTGGGTTGCCCGGTTTGGGCAACTTCTTAGTTTCTGTAATTGTTTTGGCAAAGAAATCGGGACAAGAAAGTAATTAGCGTAGCAGGTGATTGAAACAAAGGCTTTGCAAAGGCACCATAGCGGATGGCTTTCGGTAATGACTTTTACTGCCGAAAAAAACCGGGATACAGATGTGGCACCGGCTCAGATTAATGATCGTACATCTTACTCAAACCGACTGATGACACAATTTGGCTGAAAGCACCCGAAGCACAGTAATTGCGCGAAAATTCCACCTGCGATGTTATGAGTGATGATTACTTTTCGTAATTTCCACGAAATTGCTCCTTTAAGATGCAGCAGATGCGCGGCGAAAAGATGGGAATCACTCACCCTGGCCATATATCTTGTACCGCGTGCGCCTTGAAACTATTTCCACAACAACCCTGCGGCCGATTCTACGCTCGAATCTTGGGTTCGCCGGGCACCGTTCCACGTTATCACATCCACGCAAATCGCGTGGCGTTGAAGTTAAACAGATAAATTCCTGAGCGGCGGCGTAAATATTCACCTACGGCCAGTGTCAATAATGGGGGCCCCCTGGCCGCCGTCTACAAGACACTTAAATCATACGAATATGCGCGTTAATGGCGTCTGGCGGCTAAAAATATACCCCCATCCCGGAGTGGAGTACCGTGCCGGATTCATCCACGTGCTGAGCCCCCTTTCCCCAGCGGCCAACTATCGCCCAAGACCCACTTTCTGGGTCGCTGTTTGCGCACGCTGTGCACCCGCACAGCGCGATAATGTAATAGTTTCCGGCCGCCCATAAATTTCTCGCGTATTAACGCGCGCGGTCCGATGCGTCTGTTCTCGGTGCCCGGGTCCAACCTTGAGCCTTGAGGTCCGTGAAAGCGAGGCAAATTACATACACGCTCCCCCCTCCCCGGAGAGCTTCCAGCGGTGTAGATTATAATTTGTAGGACTAATGTTGAGAGGAGTCACAGTCGCAGTTCAGCCACGGACACACCCACTTCCGTGGGGTGGCTTACTGTCCCGGGTGGCCGCCTCGTACGGGTGGTGTTCTCCGCTGACGCAAAACCGCTATCTGCCAGCATCCGCGACCGGTCCCAGGGGGCCAAGGGTCGTACGAAATTGGCAACCGCCACATCTTGTCCACTCTCTTGGCGGGCGGATCTCGCTCGTCTAGCTTGGTTGGCCATTATCTCTGGCCCACGTGCCCTCGGTGGCCCGGTCCACTTGTTGCTGAACGCTTCGGATTAATAACGGATAATTGAGCAACGAGAGCAGCGCGGTTCTCCGATCGTATCACGTTGCAGTGCATTTGCATCAATTATCGTCGGTCCGGCGGTTGATCGTCTATCGTCATCCGGGAGGGCCCGGGACAGCATATTGCTGGCGTCTTCGGGGATGGCAGCCAGTGGACGTTCGGCCTTTTGCCGGGCGCAAGGTCTTCCCTAGTTGGCCCCGTTATCAATCATCATGCGAAAGGGAGGGGGGGGCCCTTATCCGGTCCCGGTCGATTGTAAGCTCCTACGGCCCACTGTCACGTCGCGCACCGGAACCGCTCCGTATCGTAAATTAACTAATTGGTTCGAGCGCCTCGGAGATGAAGACGACCGCGGAGCGTGTTGCAAAAAATCCTTGTGGCGTGCCTAAGCCTCGGTCGGTCGGCCACCGGAAACTCGACCCATAATCCTCGCCGACCACCGGAGCAAGATTAATGATCCGGCGGTAAATCCTCTCATCGTTCGCACGCCGGCCGAAACTCACCGCGATGGAAGATGATGACGGCTGACTCTGCTGACACCACCGAAAATTATCTCTCCCTATCTCTCTCTCTCTCTCTTTGTCTCTCTTTTCCTCTCTCTCTCTCTCTGATCTTTCCAATCGTTCACACTCGGGGTCGTCACCAGTAATTCATTGCCAACTCCTGCGAAGCCGTGGCTTTGGACCGTCTGCGGTGAGTGTAGCGTAAAATTTGTGTCATCCGTTTGCCGTCTGTCATTCCCGGGCACCCCCGGTCCCCGGTGCTAGGCCGGCCATGCGGACACTTTGTCGAATCCCTAATTTAATGGGAAGCTCATCCATCTTCGCCTTCCGAGCTCTCCACAGCTCTGTGGCTTTCGTTGTGGCAGTTGGTGCACTTGAAGGCCAAGACTCTCGTCGTCCTGATGGGCCGACAGTGTCCAGATGGGTTGAGGCTTTCTTTCTACACGTCTCCCAGAGGCCCTGATCTCGGTGGTCTGGGCGCTAAGTGGATTTGTTGCAAGTTCATCACCGCAGTGCCGGTTTCGTTTCGGTCCTCTGGTCCGATGTGGACACTGGGGTTCTCCATTAGGGCCGGTGCTTTGAAGTAGCCCACTAAATCCCGGTTAACGCTAGGTACAGCAGAACTTGTGTCGGCAACAGTGTTTTACACGGATCGTTTGCCGTACTACGAAGGGCTACGATGAGTGGCATAAATTAGTCGGCGGCTTCAGTGCTGAAGGATCCTGTGATGATCCTGTTCGGGATAAGAAGTTCTAAAACACTGTTCACAAATGGGCAGCCCTAAATCAAGCGTGACGTGGGCTACCCTCGTTTTCAGCTGCTGCTGCTGCCAACATTAACATTATGTTTCGATTACTCCCTCAGGTGTAATAAAACTTCAATTATCGGTACAACGACCCGTAAGTCAATGTTGCAGAATGTGATCCGTTGGCTACACGGTTTAGCGGTGAGAGTAGAAACAGTGCTTCTAGCATAAATTAGAGTAGCACCTCTGCGGCACCATTAGAAGGCAAAGTTTGTAAGAAATAACGACCGTAACTACATCATGTCAGCGACCTCACAGACCTCCCGATGAAAGAAACTTTCACCAGAATAGAGGTACTCGAACGGTTTACGAGCGAAATAAATTTTGCCATCTTCTTCACCTAGCACCAAGGAGCACCGCGGCACGAGACACGGTAAATAACTGTCGGAACTAGTCCTCTTTGCATTAAACTTTGTAATGTTGGCAATTTCTCGACCTCTACGACGGCGAGCGCGGCGTCAGGGATGCAGCCCGATGCAGCACTAGTTCCGAAACTTGTTTTACGAACAAATTGTTCCTGAACTTCTCATCGCCTGGGTACAACCGGAAGACAGTTTGGGCCACTCACGACCCGCGCGTCACGTTGGAAAGTTTGAACATTTGACAAATTAAAATTCATCGCTTCTGCCGAATACGAGTCCAACAGCTAACGCCCAGTCGCCGGCTTCTAAATCAGTCATCTCAGAGGCTCAAGGTTTCTTTCCGCCCCCGGACCGGCTAGAAATTTGTTTTTAATGAAGACCCCTCATCAATCACTCTCCTTACCGATGGCGTACCATCTGTTGGTACTTCAGGTTGAAACACAAATTTCACAGGCCCCCCCCAAAAAGTTCCTTATTGATTGCTGCTACACCTTCATCATTGAGCACACTTACCTCGAGCTCAATATAATGGCGATCAAAAATGGACATCCAGCAAAACACTGGCCCCCTCCATCCGGTTGGGTGGATGTTGTGGAAAATGACCACTCGGGGTTCTCGAGGACCGATCGGTCGCTGTCGGTGTGGGGCAAACTCAATCAATTAGCCTTCAAAAACTTTCTCAATCAACGTCGCTCGATACGGCAGGGCGTTCTCCGCCTCGTTGTCCGTCCCCGGGACATTGTTTACGTCTCGTCGTCGGGAAGATCTCATTACGGTGAAGATTAAAGGGAAATTTCTCTCTCAACCCCTTTTTACCGGAGGAAGGAAACCACGGCCGGACCGGAGTGAGCCTTCTCGACTCGTCCCGAAGGACAGTGGCCGACGTGCCGTGGCTCTGCCGTTGTTTATGAAGTGTATTATATGTTTACCCCACGGAGCAAGCACTTGGACTTGCGCCGTCGTGCCGAAAGGCAACGGCTCGTTGTGGCCACATCAAGGCCGAAAATTCCCACAATTATCACCCAACAACGGCGTTTTGTTTGTAAACATTTAGCGCCCACGTTATGTTTATTTATCCACAAAAACATGGGGTCAGGCCATGCCGATGCGAATCAATGCCGATTCCGGGCCGATGCGAAGCCAACCTACAGGAACGCTCTAACCCGAGGATTTTTTTTATTATATTGTTTCACAATACAAATATCCGGGCTGGATCCGTTCTCTGATGTTACATTATTTCCGTTGCGCTACGGTCAATAAAGTTCCAAATTGATCCCCCGCCACGTGCGCCCACCGCCCGGTATTCTCCGGCTACTAGGTAGAATGGGCATCCACGGTTCCACGGTGGAAGAAAGTTGGCACACGACCAACAATCCGCCAGCCATTCAGCGTTAGGTTTGTTCGAACCGACTTCGTGCGCTTATTTAAATATTCCCCCAAAAATAGATCAATCTGGTACAGACTGGGTGAAATTCGCTGCTCAACGGGTAGCTGAACTCCAACGGGGCACGTGCTGAAAGATTTCGACAGATTTATTCACTTACCGTTCGGCTTCGAGCGCCGGTTCCGCTATAAGTTGATATCTTGGCCCGAAGTTGCTGGGAGTCCTGGTCAGTGCCAACGAATTATTAATGATATTCTGCCGAACCGGCACCGGGGTTCTGTTGTATTCTGTGTTGCCCAGTCCAATCCCGACCGGAGGCTGTCAAACGTCACGACGTCAAAATGCGATCGTTATTAGAATGTTGCCGGTGACGTTTCGCAAACAGCAAGTCTTTTCGGAATCCATCGCCTAAGTTGTTTTTCCTTCCAAGAAGCAAAGTAGGCCCAGGATGCTGCTGCCCGGTCGGTCGGCAAACCTTCACTACTGCCAATTGGAGTGCGTGTTGCAATAACTCAGTTAACCCTTGACGGGGCCCAGGAAGTAGTGGGCAGGGACCCCAGAAGTGGGCAAGTCGACAAGGGCCATCTTTGTCGCATTTGTTGACGGTCACAAGTGATCAAGCGAGTTAAGTGAGTGCTGCCACCCAGGCGCTGCTGTTGAACGTAAACGAAGTCCGCTGTGATTCAATTGAGTCGTTACGCTCCGTCAACACTCATCCAAGGAGGTCTTTTTCTGGACAAGTGATGGCCTTGAATTATTCTTCCTGACCGGGCGCACCGACTTTCGGAAGGCGAAAAGAAGGTTAAATAATTCGCCATTTTCTCTCTTCCACACAGGTCCACATACTTAATGCCAGCCGGACTTGGAGCACTGCGGCGATGTAAAGGTAAACGGAAAGGGGTCCGATTCAACGACAAAGCCAAATAGCATCATTACACGAAGCTTTCGAGGAAAACTAGCAACAAATGGGTCCGCTCTATCCGCTAATTCTCACACAACTCACACGAGAAACAACTTTCTCGCGCGAAGAAGGAAATAAAGCGCACGGCCGAACGTAAGACGATGTCCGCAGACCGCAGGCACACGCAATCGCCGGGTCTTCGCAGGTGCACATGCAAAACGCAGCCGTTCCGCTGCAGCATAAATCAGATTATCGCCCACCGCTGGACCGGCCACTCGCCGGCCGGCTCTCACCGCGTCGGGGCACGCCAACCGACGCTAACTGCCACTGCGCACCGCCGCCGGGACGTGTGCGGATGATGAATGGAACCGCACACGAACCGACCGACGCGAGGACGCCGATCTGCGCGAGGACAAGTTTGGAATTAACTTGTTGATACGCGCGCCCCGCCGGCCCCGCCGTGGGAGCGGATATTACAAATTGATCCAATCATACCAGTTACCTTTGGGCCAATTAATAAATTGCGACTCGATCCGATCCGGCTCGTGGGCCACACGCGCCATTTTGCGGAGAGTGGTGCAGAGTCGCGATCTGCGATCCTGTAAAATTCTCGCCAGCGTGATTAATGGCACTTTGGGGCACATTACGTGGGGGGCACCCGTGGGTCCGAATGGAAAGTCTTTGCGTGGGTCACCACCATAAACACCTCGTTCATGGAGCGCTTGGCTTCGGCCGGGAATGGTAATTTATGGGATTTGTACTGGACAAGCTCCCGGCCCACGACAAGGCCAAGTTGCCATGTTAAAATCGCATTAAATACCGGTGCGGAGGCTCGGTAACCGAATCGCGTTGAGCAGTGCCGTTGTCGCCAAAGTCCACCACAAGTCGATCTGTGGGCTCGCCGAAAATGCTGTTAACAAATTGAAATGTCACTGCACAAGCTCCACGACGACAATCATCTCGACGACGACGGCCCCCGGAATCTGGTCCCGGTGAAAAGCAATCAGCAATCGGGACCTGTGGTCTGGCGGCCGGATTGCACCATTCCATCATCGGGCGCCTGGCAGGTTTTGGTCCACGAAATGATCCACTTCCTCCGGGCTACCGGACCGGCCACCGGCCACTATCTTATCAACGAACCCCAGAGCCAGAGGCACAGCATTTGGATAAAGCTAAATTGAATCAAAATGATATAAACAAGCTTGTCAGGGGGGCGGAACGTCGAGCATTATTTATAAGCGCAGCTTCTTATCTTCGCTCCCGATGTGTTCGCCAAGGCGGGCCAAGACGTTGGCCGTGGACCCGATCGCCGCTCGCCAGGGTCACAGCGGGTTCTGGGACGATTCTTTTGGGCGATTTGTGCTCACTCATCGGCGGGACGTTTAATTTTCGAACGATAAAAACGCCGGGGACCAAATTATGGGAGAGTTTCAGACAATTCATGTGCCAACCAATCGACCCGGAATCGGGCCACAATAATATTTGATTAAATAACTTCAGCTGAAGATAATTGGCAATCTCTCGAACAAAGGTGTCTGTGGCCGGAAACTAATGCTGAGGGTTTCAGGAGATGGCATTCGGGAAGCGGAAAACAAACATCGGACCCCCAAAGGCTTCACCACGTTGTTTATCTGGAGAACCGAACCCACAGGAGAGCCATCCACCCACGGAAGTGGTGCGGAAAGGACATCGTAGTGCCGGACAAACCGACGACAAATCGACATGCGGCGGGCGTACTGGGACACCGATGTTTGTCATTGTTTTCGTTGAGTGAAATGCATAAAACATTCGGTGCCCGATGCTGGTGCCGGAGAAGCTGGCGTCCTGGTCTACGATACCAGACGTCTGAACGGACGGTCCACAAGAAGACCCGGGGTACGTCAACCGGATGGGAAGCATCCGGGATGCACCGGGACACTGTTTGGCATTCTTCTGCCACCTGCAGCCAGGGTACGAACGGCTATTTGTCCAGCAAAGTCCAGTCGGAGGGCAGCCTGGTGGTTCCTGGACAACGACGCTCACAAGAGCTGAAATCCTGGGGGGACACTAAAAAACGGAGCCACCCGGGGCACTGAGGCAAACATGCACAGCCGGCAGCACTGTTGTGTCTCAGGCATCCTTAACAATCTGTGGCTCCCTCGGGTACTCGCCCGCTGAAGTGTGGCCAGGAAGTTAAGCCAGCCTTTCTTTGAAGTCCGACGTCCACCGGGCCTCTTGGTTCGCACAGTCCACCGATGCCGTGGTGACAGTCAATAAGAAAATGCTTTAAGAAACAACGGCACAGGTTCCGTGATTCCTTGACAGCCCTTGAGAAGGTCCCGCGAGCCCAGGACCAACCGTTGCGCGACTCACGCAATGGCGGGATCGCGTGTTTCGCCGACGAAAGGAGCACGCTTTTGCTAAACGATTGTTTACTCTCGGCCGACGCTCTGCCTTGTAATCCGGTCCCTGTCTGGAAGGGGCCGCTGCAGGACTTGCTTGCTGTTGGAGTGTGGAGCTGGACGGTTGCCGGCGCTGACCTTCGGACCTTGCCCACACCGGGGAGCCTCCCCCGGGGTCTGGAGAGTTTGTTTTTAATTAAAACTATTTCATTTGCTTCTTCCGCTCGATTGCTGCGTGGTCCAATTGGACCTGATGGCCAACATCAACCATCGCCACCGCCGCACCATTAATCTTGGTTGGGAAACTTGACGCTGGCTGCAATTGGGGTGTGGTTTGTGATTTGTTTGGCCATCGGCTGGCCGGCAACCGTTCGAACGTGAGATTGTGATTTTGATTCCAATTATTTCCGGTTGCCTCTGACAAGTGGTACGCGAAAGGAACGGCTTTAAAACATCGTCGGAGACATAATTGGGGTTTGAAGATGCCTCCCGTTTAATGAACGTTTAGTAGCGAACCGTTGAAGCGCGACACAGGGAACACAGGGTTTCGCCTCTTTTCCCAGGCCGATTCCGGTGAAAGGATGTGGCACGGAAAAAATGGTGTCACACCGAGCGGAAGCACCGGGAAGAGTCGGGTCGGGTAGACCGAAACCGAAACCTGCCGTCAGGAAATTGTGTTTGGGTTGTTGGAAATTGAAAACCTCACTTCCGCGCGGTCCTGATGAGCCGTACGGCGTCTTAAGCGGCGGCATGTACCTGTCACGTGGTTTGACACATGCGTGTGCGTTCGGTCGCCCGTCAGGACGGAGGACGGTTACATCAACGCCGGCCCGGGACGATATTAAAAGCATGCGCAAGTGCGCTTCATGTTGGACTCTTTCTCCAAGTCGCGCCTTGTTTTCCGCGGGCAGAGAGCGAAAAGATTAGTTGCACATGGTGGTGGCCGGGAAAATGGAGAGACAGAAAGAAAATGGAAAGTAAAACAGTGCGACGAGTGCGAGTAAATCGATTTCCTTCGGGCTGATGTAAGTAGTAACCGGGACGGACGGAGAACCGACAGACAAGTGAGTCCAATCTGCGCTGGGCCAAGAAAAAATCATTTAGTTTTCCACCTACGACCGTGACCTCCCTGGGGTGGCGGAGGCACTCTCGGTTTATGTTATACTTTCTGCGACGTGATTAGGATGTCAAATCGGTGCGGTACCATCCGGGAGCAGCTTGCCAGCTGATTCCCGGTGAGGTTAATCACGATGCCAGCGATGTTTGCGCATAGAAATGGCTTGATTTTGCAGTCGAGATTGTGTCGGCTTGCTGAAGACATTGTTCCGGGCCACGTGTATCTACCGTTTCGTGATCGCGGCTTCATACTTTTGCCGTTCCACATGAAGGGACTCCCAAAATTAAAGACTCTACATTGTGAATTCTAAAAATCAATCTTAATTCGAATTTCCCAAAAATTGGCTCCCAAATTAACTACTTCTACCATCAATTAAGAGCCATTTAACTAAGCAACGTTTAATGGAAATGGGTTCCACCCGTTGGGTTGATTCCATAAACTCACCCTGCTCCCACCAACAACGAATCGAATGGGAATGGCCAACGGTTAAAAGTGTCGACCGGCGAAACAGTTAAAATAAATTACGTGCAAATGAGGTGCCGTCCACGGGCGGGTCCACGATCAGCTGGCAACAGGTCGTGAATTTAATGTGCCATCGCATTACAAGCAACACGGTGTCCACCCGTTCCGGACAGCTGCTGCTGCTGCTGGTCGGTTGGTCACAGACAAGGTGGCTCGCCCGTGGTGTGACACCTGACGCTTCTGGTCCGTCGCGGTCAACTGCCACAACGGCATTGTTGGCCGGGCCCGCCGGTTGGTAATTTAATTATTCCTACTTCAAACATATCCTGCCCTGGTGGGGCCCTGGCTGCCGGGTATTTCGGAGACTCGCGTTCGGTGCCGCGGTGTGTGACACATTTCTGGAAACCGGAAGCAACGGTATTAACACTAATAACGCTCGATAATGAGCCGTGCTAATGGCGCGTAATGGCAGATCGAGAGTTCGCCCGCGCAGATGGGCCCCGGTTTACCTGGGTTTCTCTAGCCTGACACTTCTACGAAGGTCACTATTTATATTTCGGGAATTGGCAACACTGATGTCATGTGAGTCCATCTGATGGTTCCATCGTAAAGTTTGACATTTTTGACGACATACGTACTCAGAACATTTTGTCATACGGACGCTATTTGTTTATTTTATATTTAGTTGAAAGTTTCGTCTCGGCAAAAAAATGGAACTGAATCGTGAACATTTTCGAGCGATGATTTTTTACGACTTTCGACGTGGATTATTACAACAAGAGTGCGTCAATCAACTTAATTTGACTTTTGGCGATGATGCTCCATCAAAAACCACTGTGTATCGCTGGTATAGTGAATTCAATCGTGGTCGTAGTTCGCTGTCCGACGAGTTTCGTGAAGGTCGTCCAAAATCGACTGTAGTGCCAGAAAACATCGATGCTGTGCACGAAATGATTAAGCAAGATCGTCATGTAACCTATTGTGAGATTGAGGCATCCCTAAGCATTAGTTCCACCAGCATATATGCGATTTTACATGAACACTTAGCTGTGCGAAAATTATGTTCACGTTGGATCCCACATAATTTGACAATCGCTCAAAAAAAGGCTCGTGTCGATTGGTGCAAAGAAATGCTTCAGAAATACAATCGCGGTGCTTCAAAAGACGTTTATAAAATCGTGACAGGTGACGAATCATGGATATATTCGTATGAGCCCGAAAGTAAGCAGCAGTCGACTGTATGGGTGTTCCAAGATGAACCAAATCCAACAAAAGTTGTTCGCACACGAAGCACTTCAAAGAAAATGGTGGCCTGTTTCTTCGGAAAAACTGGTCATATTGCAACAGTGTCTCTAGAGGATCGTAGAACAGTAAATTCTGAGTGGTACACAACCATCTGTTTGCCAGAAATCTTCGGTGAAATAAGGAAAACAAACAAGAGACGTCGGATTGTTCTTCATCATGACAATGCCAGCTCTCACACATCGGCTCAAACAAGAGACTATTTGAGCACTCAAAACATCGAATTGATGGGTCATCCGCCGTACAGCCCTGATTTGGCACCCAATGATTTCTTTTTGTTCCCATCCGTGAAGAATAAACTGCGTGGTCAACGATTTTCATCGCCCGAAGAAGCTCTTGAAGCGCTCAAAAATCATGTTTTGGAGATACCTCATTCGGAATGGAATAAATGCTTTGAAAATTGGTTTAAGCGCATGCAAAAGTGTATCGATCATCGTGGCGAGTACTTTGAAAAACAATAAAAATATATTCGCAGCTTCACTATTTGTTTTTGTTCCTATTCCCGAAATATAAATAGTGACCCTCGTATGCTGGTCAGGCGCTTTTTCGTCCCCCCACAGGGTGGCACTCAGTTTGTTGTCGGTTTGTGACACGTGTGGCACCGGTTTTGTGTTGGTGTGGCAGCCACAAACAATGGCTGTTTCAATGGCTGCCGGCTGCCATGCGTGGCGTATGCTGCTGCAAGCGAATTAATCCACAAATAATGCGTGCTTCACGGTAACACAATTCCCTCATTAAATGTTTAAACCGGAAACGTACTTCAGTTGGGTTTTTGTCGCTCTTTTTGACGGTAATGTATTTTGAATGAGCAAGTGTCAGAAGGAGAACGCATCTCATTAAAAAAAAATGCGTTACTGTAAATAATGTTGTGAAGTTTAAAAACTGATTTGTTTTACCTTCCAGCGTTCATTGTGATCCTCTTGATTAGCTTGTCAATCAGTAAAAGTTTCCCAATCCGCAACCGATTGTAGGGAGATTTTCAGAAATTCATTCTCACTCGATTGAGCAACCACCGAAAATTAAGCCTCACCACGCAAGTGGCAGATTTGCTAATTGCTTTCCCGCCGGAAACGTACTCCGGATCGGAATGCATTGTTAAAATGCATTCCGGTGGCGGGTGATTGAAAATGGAAATACCGATCGGAAAATGAAACTGTCGAGAGCAGTGCGAAGAGCGTTGCCTCTAATTTTCCCGAACCCACGTCAGAAAAACGCATTCCAGTTTGGCCAGAGGGTTGATTGCTCTCCATCAACTGATTGTGGGTTAACCGAGTTAATGAATCGAACGTGGGGCTTAATTGGTATGTTACGGTATAGAGTGTACTGAATGAAATAGAATAGATAGAAAAAAATAGAATAGATGTCTCCATTTTTTGAGATTCTTCAATTATTGCCCTGAAATATTCATGCCCATAAACCTTATCTTGAAAAGTCAACTGCCCAGTCCTTTTTTCTAAGAGTAAAAATAACAATACAAGTACCTTCCTGCCCTTTCTGATGCCCTATTCCGATACTATTAATATTAACTAAGTATGAAAGTTCGCCTATTAATATAGCTGGTTACATCTTGTTTGTCAGATGTGCGCAACTCTTCAAAAACATCGCCATTTACGCAAGATAAGGGCCGTTTCCTCTTCTTAAGGATGGGCAAATAAATTATTTTGTCGCGTTCAACCGAAACCCATTAGCAGACCAATGTTAGTCACTGTGTTTTCAATGCAAAGTATCTGCGACCATCTCGCGGCCATTATCTGACCAACCGTTCCAGCCGCCGCTGATTCATCTACGATGCGGAAATTGTCAGCTCACGGGACGATGTCGCAAATGGCCATCTCATCGTTTCCGGTCCAGCGGTGCCGTCAGTAAACCAATAAAAAATTCATTCATTTAACGTGCCGACCACTTACGGTGCAGCCCAAGCGGCGACCGACGGCGCAATTGATTTATTTGCATTCGATCCGGCATCTGGTGATGCGGCACAGGCAATCGAAATATCGTCACCAGATTGATTTACGGTGCCCATCATGGTATGGCCCAAAGTCGAAGCTAAAGGATCATTATAGGCGCCGTTTATTGGTCCGCGGATCCCCGGGGGTGCTTCAACAGGCACGGATCGATGATTTACGGCCAAAAGGCGCTGCGATTGGTTGGCTGACCGTTAATGCATCCCTAATTGAAAGCGCATTAACGCACGCACGTACAGTCCGCGGCGGCCAAATGTATCTTCGGGCCGACTCGAGTGCGAAAATAAAAATGTCGTTAATTGATGAGTGACACGAAACGCACGATCGACGGACGATACCTATTTGTCCCTTATTTTCACTCCACAACCCTCGGCAGCCTCGGGGGAATGCTCCATTTTTTGACGGCTCAGTGGAAGAATCTCACAATCCCCAAGGGGTCCACGGTTGGAGATTCGGTTCGCGCTGTAACCTGCGCAACGCGTAACGCCTAATTCTTGCCAATTTCTTTCACCCAACATTGCCCAACAGTTTTCGGGGAAGATATTTGTTTTGGTTCTACATTGGCTTTGGAGCGAGCGAAGAAAAATCAGCGGAATGAGCCGTATTTCGTGTTTTTCCAGATCGACCTCCGGCAATCGACATTCCTTTCCACGGCCATAGCCATTCATAGAAATGCGTGGCCGATACGGTGAAATTGTTGCCACCGTTCGCGCTGTAGCATTAAATTATTTCCAACATTCCGACCACCGTTCGGGCTCGGTTCGGCCTACATTGAATGTAGGTCGATCGGCGGGTCGGCTGTAAGAGGCTTTCCTTTTACGGAAACGGGGAGGGTGGCGCACCATTTCGTGAAGGAAATGGTTTTGATTATCACTTTTCGTTCAAAGGAATTGCGAGAAACATTTTTCATTCAAATACCATTTCTCCGGACCTCAACCTCTACACGGATCCCAGCTTCCGCGCGTAGGGTAATCAGTAAAGTTTCCCCGTAAAGAAGCCCCGCGAATGGACATGGGTCATCAAAAACGAAAAAACACTCACAGCGATTGGAAATGGCGCGAACAAAGATGAATATGATTATGGTCGCCAATAGAGAGCCACGGATGCCGTTCGAGGTTGATTGCGCGATTGTTATAAGAGCTGGAAAGAATTTGAAATCAAACTCGGTGCTGCTGGCAAAGCGGTGGAATGAAAATGGTTGTCGCCATAACTATGCACATGATGGTGCCCGAAGCGACCGTAAAACGGTATTACGGAAGTAGGAAAAAATAATGCTCTGATTGCATGATTCCACTACGGACTGTGCTACTGTTACGAGTCATCATGACACGTGTGCTGCCAATCCGATGGTATCGCCGGACGGCAGTTATTTTCATAGAAAGATGTTTCCATATTTAAATGGCAGGTGCTCAACCGGCGATGGACCTGTGACTGTCACAGATAGCAAACCGCAGGCCAAATGCCATTCCCTAACCCTTGCAACCGTTTGCTGGGTGGAGCAGCGATTTCAACAATTTAAAACATGAATCGTACCCCAGGAAAATTTATGTGTTTTAAATTGAATCAAATTTCATTCGGTACGCTTATCCATTTGGGGAAAGAATCAAAGCCTCACCCGACCACTTTCCGTCAATGCGATTGTGTCAATCAAAATTACCATTTAAATCGATTTAATCTTCAGCCTTTGCCAGCGCAACAGGTACGGCAGGGTACGCATTACGGGGTCCTGGGTTTAAATGTTACCAAACCAAGCTCATCCTCAAAGTGAGATTTGACGATGAAGCTTCACGATGTGGCGGCTTCTGGGCAACAAAGTGTTGCCAAACCACGTGGTGGTTGACACAAACCCGCTGGCAACCGCTAAAAGGCCCGCTTAAATCAAAGCCACTTAAAGGCGCGAAAGACATCCCGCGGGACGGGAGCCGTCGGTCGGTCGGACGGAGTGTGTGGTCGCTGATGCTGTGTATAAATCATAGCCGAGACCGTGCAATCGCTCGTAAATCTTCCCCGCGGGCATCACACGGTTCGCCAGCGAGTCGAAAAGTCGAGCCCGATCCTTGACACGGCGGCACACGTTTCCGTCTGGCGTCAGATTGCGGAATGAATTATTGATGTTAATCGTGGCCGTCCCCGGAGACGGAGAAGCTGCTGCCAACCGGTGGCCGGTTGTTGAGTTTATGAAATTTCAATTGCTCCCCGTGTATTTGCCGTCTTGGCCTTCGGATCGGCTTTCACGGGCGGACATTTCATCAGCACTCGCCGAGCCGCCGGGGATTTCGTAACTAGGACCCGGCCACCGGGAAACGGACCCGGAGATGCGCGCGTGGAGCGAGTGTTTGTTCTTCCATTAGTGTAATTGAGTTAGTATTGACCTTCTAAATTGTTTCCCTACGCTTCGGGTCCGTGCCGGGGCGAAAATAAAAGAGCGAACGGAAAAGAATCAAATGACCCATCATCTGTGCTGCTGTGGGCTTCCGGCGGGGGGCCCATTTTTCCGAACCGCTCGGGTTTCCGTTCCGGTCAACTGATACTCCACTTTTCCGACGTTCCTCGAGGACCCACCAGGGGGGTAGGCGGCAGAGGAACCAATTGGCACCGGGCGGAATCCTGTCCGTGCTGGGGACGCAGCGTTTAATATATTAATTTTATGCCCGGAGCACACAAAACCAGCATAATATTCCCGGGGAACACCGTGTGCTCCCTTTTGCATATTTATGAGCAGTGTCCGGGTAATTTGTTCTGACCGGAGCGGCCCGGACCAGAGCGTCGTATTTTATGCAGTCATGTTCCTCGGTGTGCCATTTAAAAGTATGTTTGTTCTGCTCCGTATCTGTTACCAGGCTGGGTGTCGAAGATTGCGCTCCAAAGTTCTACAATTACCGCAAGGAAAGTTTCGTTCACTAAGCCGCCGCTTTGGCAACTGTTTTGCTCATTGTGATGAATTTTAACTCAACGGTGTCAGTTCCACAAATCGAAGCTCCTTTGCGTGGTCGTCGCATTTTATTCGACCCACAACACACAACTTGGCAACAACTTCACAGTACGCACGGCGCAACACGGCTGCGAATGCTGTTTCCGTTCCATTTTCCACGGACAACGGCGGAAGCGTAAAATCAATGGCGCGAAAATAGCGAACGACACGGCAAAGGACTCCCGATGCCGATGTCGATTGCACTCCCGATGATGAGCTGCTTTCGCTTCCTGGGTAGCGCCGCAGTTCCGTTTGCGTGTCTTGGACGGTGGTTCCGTTTGCAGACCGATTCCAGCGATGGAAATTCAATGAACCTCTGCTATCGGCACGTTCACCGGAAGAAGCTGTACATGTTTAATTGTGTAACGTTGCAACTCTCGTTTAGTGATCGTTGTCGTCGTTTCTGTTTCTGGTGCTCCGATTTCACAACACACCCGTCCTGTGATTGGCTAACTGCTTTTCAATCGACAGTTGTCTGCTGTTCCACCAGAATGGCTACAAATGATACACAATGCAAATAAGTTTCCAAGCGATACACGATGTTTGTAAGTTGATTATTGCCCAGCTATTATTGTAGATTTTCTCGTTAAAGTTTCAGCTAAAATAAATCTCATCGAGTTTCAGGCACCAAACATCAGATCGATGGGCAACACAAGCTTAAATTAATTTCTAATTATGTGTCTCAAACCTCACACATCTTCGTTCGGAATGCAATCGATGTTTCCCTTCCATTTCCCCGATTACAGATTTAACGGACGCCTGGCAGCGACGTAGCATAGAGCATGTAGAATAGCACCGTAAACGTACAAAGTAACACAAGCTGAACAGAACCAGCACACGAAGTGGAATACAGCAACAAGAGCGCCACATTTGATTCCTAGCCTGGACCCATCGATCCCCAGGCAAACGCGATGGCACTCAGCACGACAACCGACGCATCGGTGGATGTGATTGCACAAAAGCGGCTCGAGTGTCTGGAGACGCTGAACCAAACCATCGACACGACGGTCTCGGGTAAGTGCGCGGGGAAAATCGCTTTTCTTCCCACTTGAATGCCGGCCCCGAGCCGGACATCCTCCCGAGCGTCCGGGCGGAGGAAAGAAAACCCTTCCGCCGATGTGACCAAAATCCAATTAAAAGTTTATCTGATTAAAGATAAAGTAGTTTTTCCCGCCTCGCCCGCCACCGGGCACGGATGGAAAATCGAGCGTTTCAAGAACTGTGAACGCAGTTCGGATCGACAGCATAGCGAGGCGCATAATGATTGAATTTATAGCTAATTAGACGCTTGAGCGATGATCGTGTCACGGGCGATTGCAACATCGAAATGCATCGACTTTAACCTTTCTTCTTACGCAGGACTATTCTGCCCGGGCACGTGGGACGGGTGGCTGTGTTGGCCGGACACGGCGGCTGGAACCTCGGCGTACGCGCTCTGCCCCGAGTTCATCTCCGGCTTCGATCCGCGGAGTAGGTATCGATCGGCGGGGCTTGATGTGGTGGCTTCTGCGACTTTGAACCAACCAATATTTTCCACCGTCCATTTTCCAGGATTCGCTCACAAACTGTGCGAGGATAACGGTGAGTGGTTCCGACATCCGCAAACGAACAAAAGTTGGTCCAACTACACGACCTGCATCAACCTGGACGACTTCGAGGTACGATCGGGGGGCGGCGCTCGGGGTCCCTTCGCTTCGCGCAAATTATCTGCTTTGTTTCGCCTTCTTTCAGTGGCGGAAGCAGGTCAACCTAATATACGAAACCGGATACTCCATCTCGCTGATAGCCATCCTGCTGTCGCTCGCCATTTTAAGCTACTTCAGGTAAACGATCTGACTTAGACCTCGTTAGCCTCCTCGTTCACCCTCATTTGCATAATTATTGGGCTAGGCCCGTCTGGTTGTGCCTAAGGAGCTTAAACAAAAGCCTCAACATAATGAATTATAAATGGCACGAAGCGATGCGGGGAATCATAAGATTAGCAGCTGTTAAGCACAATGATTATAGTAGCGGGCGTTAACATCCATTTTCTTCCCGAAAATGGTTAATTGGTCGGTCACGGTATGTTGCGGCATTAGACCTGCTGTAGACACGGCATTCCATATAGTGTATCCGCTTACTGCTTGTAGGGCTACAAAAACTCATTAATCTTGACTTGTGTTACTCGCTTCGCTAACTTTTAATATAGAAATATGATCCGTTCCGATCCCTCCCGGGGCTGAAGGATATTAACTGTCGGGTTAGCTGCAACGCTGGCTACTACGGCACCTTTCCGATGAGGAAAGTGTCTTCAGGGTCTTAGTTAGGGCTTACTAAAAGCGTTATATAACGGGCACCTGCCGTTAGGATACTGAAGCCATACTTTTAATTTGCTAAGCAATTCTTTACGGTATCTATTTGCTTTTGAATTCGAAACGGAATGAAGTTCGTTTGAATTAATAAAAATTCGTATCTTTTATTAAAATGTAATTTTGAGGTCCAAATTATTAACTGCGGTGCAGTCGTTCGGTCCATTTATTGGCCCCCGGTCTAATCGAACGCTCTTTCGCCCGCAGGTCGTTAAAGTGCGCCAGGATAACGCTCCACATGAACCTGTTTGCCTCGTTCGCCTGCAACAACTTCCTCTGGCTGCTCTGGTACCGCCTGGTCCTGACCGAGCTGGACGTGCTGAAGCAGAGCGGCGTAAGACGGCGACGGCCACGCTCGCCCATCAATCATTGCGCATCGTTAATGGTCGCTCCTTTCGCCCTACAGCCCGGCTGCATCACGCTGCACCTGGTGTTGCACTACTTTCTGCTGACCAACTACTCGTGGATGCTGTGCGAGGGCTTCTACCTGCACACGGTGCTCGTGTCGGCGTTCGTGTCGGAGAAGAAGCTCCTGAAATGGCTGCTCGCCCTCGGCTGGGGCTCGCCGGCCCTCTTCATCCTGCTGTACGGCTTCCTGCGGGGCTACGCCAGCCCACCGACCGACACGATAGAGTAAGCAAACTTGTGTCTTGTGGCCCGATGATGTTTCTATCTATCCGTCGCCATCGGTGGCCCGGGGAGCGGCGAACGCATTAACGATTGAGAGCGTTCAATCTAAATTTGTAACGAAGTTACGACATTGCCTCTTCGAGTCCTTACAGCTCGAATTGAGGTGTTTGAAACATTTTACGTGTTGTTTTTTTAAGAATGAGGATTCAAATCGGCGATAAAGTTAGTTTTTGAAAGCCAATGTCAACAACGATTCGATTCGTTCCCCGTCTTCAGGTGCTGGATGAATGAAAGTTCCTTCAACAAGGTGTTCGTGGGCCCGGTCTGCCTGTCGATGCTGCTGAATCTCGTGTTCCTGTTCAACATCATGCGCGTTCTGCTGCTGAAACTGAAAGCACCGGCCGGTCCGCACGGTGCCGGACCATCGAGAACGATTCTGCAAGCATTTCGGTAATTTTACTAACTTCGATATCAATGAATTTCCTGTGTCGGTCAGCCCCTGTCCTTAGATTTAATGGCGAAGGAAACCCTCAAACCATAAGCGGAGTGTCTTTAACGCTCTTTTATCAACTGAACTGTTGTGGAATTAATTTCGAGTCCTTCGCTTCGCCCACAGGGCCACACTGCTGCTGGTGCCGCTGCTGGGCCTCCAGTACATGCTGACCCCGTTCCGTCCGGACCATGGTCACCCGTACGAGCGGACCTACGAAACGATGCTCGCCTGCACATCGTCCTTCCAGGTAGGAACCAGCGACAGACTGGGCCAACGGGCTCGCATTTAGCGCTCAATTTTTCATCAAACGACCCACCTTTTCCACAGGGTCTGTTCGTGGCCGTACTGTTCTGCTTCCTAAACGGCGAGGTAATCGCACAAGTCAAGCGCAAATGGCGGACGGTGTTCCTGCGGACCCGGGCCAACTCCTACACGGCGACGCAAGTGTCGGTAAGTGTCTGCCCTGATCGTGTTCACGTTTGTGGCCCTTCCTTCGTTACGCACGCATCTGCACGATTTGCACTGGCCGCTTCGCCGGCTGGGGATCATTGAGCCGGAGGGCGTACGGGAATTGCACGAATATTAATTGGTTCACTTTACACCAGAATCGATGCGTGGGGCACAGCCAATGATCCCTGCCGAGCGGGCGGCCAAAGCCAGCCCATCACCACGATCGCCCCATTAAGGTAACAGATTCTTTGCACCAAACCATGCACCGTTTGACTCACCCCCTGGGGCTTACCATTCCGAGTCCGAGCCGGGGCTGGCGCTCGACGTTGTTAATTCCCAAACAAAAACGGCCAGGGCTGCGTTGGCCCAGATTCTGAGGCTTCAAACGGTACGCACGGGAGTGATAGTGGCGCAGCTTAGAGATGGCAAATAAACCGGGCCGGGCGCTACTGTGGACTGTCGCCGCCGGCGAAGGTTTATGTAAACTGCGGGCCAGCCCTTTGGCGATGCAGGGCAAGGTTGCCGTCGGTTTGCTTACCGTCAGCGAGGGCCGCCTCGAGAAGCAAACACATGGCGGCCCGGAGATGTATGGTTTACGTGCAGTAATTATTTAATGCGCACAACAACCCGAGCCCGAGCGCGGGTTGTTTGGTTTGGTTTTGGGAGATGCAGAAAAACCCGCTGAGCCGTTCCCGTTCTGTACCCATCGCAGGTTCCCGGTTCGTGTTCGTGAACGTTCATTTTCATTCGCTTCGAAGGGCTTCTCCAGTGTTAGCGATCCCTTGTTCCGTTATCCGTTTCCGTTTTTGTGTTGCTCAGCTGTGTCCATTTTTCTGTCTTTCGCTCACTATTTTCTCTTTCTCTTGACTTTTTTCTTCTCTTTTTCTTGTTTCGTGTCTCGTGTACTTTCAGTCTTGCGCAATATCTGAGACGAATTTTTAAAGTTGACCCGAGGCCTGGTACTGTGCCCGGTTTTATGCGTTACCACCTTACTTTTGGTTTGCTTTATCTCAATCGAGTGTGTGACGCGCATATTATTTGGTTTGCCTGTGAGCCGACGTTCATCGGTGTCCTTTTCGGTGCCTGGAGTGCCGGATTTACCGGAAGCCCGTGATTTGTACCCCGCTACGTTCATGCCCATGCCTCATTCACCGAGCAATAGCAGATTCAGTGCATGGCCTGCGAGGTCCTTTTTCGAACAGTTTTTTTTCCCTTTTCGACCGCATTCCATTCTTTGATATGCTTTCAACCCCCACATTGCACTTTCTCTTTCGACTAAAAGACACACACAAGACCTACCTCACTGAAGCACCTGCACCGCGATAGTGTCTCTCGATCCTCGTCCCCCACCCCCGTGACTCATCCGGGCCGCGCGCCGTCGTCGCATTTCGAAGCAAACGAGAATAAAACTCCCGAATTCTAATCTCAGCCGGTCCGCTTGCAGTTCGTTCGTTGCGGTCCACCGGTGCCGGGCGAGGAGAAGGTTTGACTAAAGGAGAACTCGGAGCGCCCTGCCCAGCCTGCCAGCCGGAAGCCGCGCCAGAACCGTAGCAAGCGGAAGCACTCGCTGTTGCTGCCGGCGGCCCCCGAACAGCCGGCCCCGGCGGTCACCAGCCCCCGGGAGCTGACCGCTTCCGGTGAGCCGGCGCCCTGCTCGACGGGGCACCCCGAAACTGCCACCACAACGAAGCCGTCGGATGGTCCGACCGGCCAAAGGGTACACTTCCGGACACCGGAACCGGAGTCCGATCGGCGGGGTCCGTCACCGGATGGCCGGTGCGTTGCGTTCACCGAGGTGACGGCGGTGCAGAACGGACGCGGCAAACCCGGCCATCACCCGCCCGCGCCGGCCAACGGCTTCCATCGCCATAGCCGCGACGACGAGCCGGAAGTCGAGCTGGACGACAAGGTTCCCGCGGACGAGGTACTTTAAGGAGGTGACGGTGGGAGGTGACGGAGCTTTAAAATGTGTATGTGCTAAGGTATCGCTGAATGTAAAACTAATGAATGGCCAAAAACTATCCTAAACTTACACCTTTGAGCGTGCGATGAGGGGGAATCGTTTGCCATGTTCTAGTGCGGACTTTGTAAAAAAACAACATAACCTGCTTAACTGTGGTGCTAATGTTAATGTTTCTTTTTAAATAAAGTTTAGTAAATTCTTCCTAAGGGGGACCGTCGATGTAAGTGGCAGGCCACGGTGCGCTGAACAATCGAAACCGCGAGGGCTTTAGGCAATGGATCGTGAGACGATGAACTTTTCCTAGAAACTGAGATACAAAAGAGAAGAGGACGAAAGAAAAGCAAATCGGGTCGGTGCCCAATTCGTTCCTTAGGCTGCCAGCGGGGACCGCGGATGCTTCCGACCACACGCACTTAAAAGAGTAAGTTAAGTATTGTATGTAGGATAATCAATAGCAGAGAACCGGGACACGAATTTGAGAGCGAAAATTAAGGGCAGATCGATATGATAGATGACGATTTATGTGGCCCAAAAAGTATTAAACAATCTGCCACACACACTGTGTCCTCTAGACTTAATGAGACGGCGTTAGTTCTAACAGTCCGATGGAACGTTTTACAAAATATTTGCGCAAGAAACACGGCCGGGTGTGTTACGGAGACCGATGATCGCCACCGGGAACTAGATGTAATAGAATAAACTGGTTATAAGTGTTATCCGATACTCGTTGTAGCAAAGCTGTCACTCTGAAATGCAACAAACTATGGCTGAAAATGGGCCGAAAGTTGCAAGATAACTTTAAGAAATAAATTTCCGAACGATAGTACCGAATCAGAACCTTCCAGCGAGGCGCGTTATAATTTGAAGCAAAACCCGAAACGATCGAGTCTTCCGTTGAGCCTACCGTTGACTGCATTAGTGTCAATCGGCGTGTAACCTGATCGCAGCAATCGGCGCTGAGTGCAGCACATTGATTGTGAGAGTGTTTATCTTCGTTTCTGCGCCGGATATCAAGTAACTGGGTCTTCCTGTGGGGATGGCCTCCAGATGACATTCCGCTCGAGGCATTTTCCATCCCCACGCAGGGAAGCGTTTTAAAAATAGATTTCCAAAGCAATAGAAAAGGGATATCGCTGACCATCAGGAGGCCAAAAGGTTAGGCTTTCCAGGAATGCCAGTCGGAGCACGGGAGAACTGGGCCTGAGTGTGGGCCGATCGATATTACTGGAACGGTTCCGGAGTCCGGTCCGCTAGATAAAGTTCCGCACCGTGATGGAGGCGCCTGGTATGCAATGGAGACGACCAGCTCGTTGATGGCAGCATACGGATTGGATTAAAAATCGAGGCAAGGCTTCTTTTGATCGGGATAATGAAATGCACTTGTCAAAACACCAAATTAAGTCTAATTTAATTTCGAAAAGAAGCACCGCAAGCAGTGTAATCTGTTTATGGTCTTGTCAGTCAAGTTTTTAAGAGGCTTTGGGCCCTTTGGTGTCACCATCTGATGATTCACTGGATGGATGCCACATTGGCCACATGCTATCAACGTGGAACCCGGAACCAATCGTTCCTGGCCGGGCTGGCCTATGAAGTGTGCTGGGAATTAATTTGCATCAAGCAGGCACCGGCTGGCAGAGCATGGCGTGCAAATGCCTTTTCGATGCCCATGCTTTAGACTGAGCCACTTTTCATGATTATACACTGCTGTGCTTAGCCATGTTGCCATGGCACCACGCACAGCACACGGTGCTGTCGTCGCATGTCCTGACAAACCGTGTGAAACGACCGGGCTTTGTCTGTTTAGATCTTCTTCCTTAAGCACTCGGCAATGTACACATATTTGTTTTCCATTGTGCCGCCATTAGGCGACACTCTTCGTTGCCGAGATGTGAGGCACGGGATGTGTTTGTGTTTCATTTGATCAAAAGTAATGCTCCAGAAGAGTGCGCAGGAATGGTTCCGGAAACGAATTATGATCGGTGTGCGGGGAACGGCCAACTCCGTCATGTACTGAGCAAATGTTTTGCTGTCCGGAATGTGGTGCTTGTTTTCTAAATCTTCCGAGAAATAATGAAATTTCCGGCCACTTTGCATCGTGGGATGAGGTAATGAAATATGTGGGATTAGAGCCCCCCCCTCTGATTTATGCTTTCACATTTTAGGCTAACATGTCTGAGTGGCTGGCGTTTAAAACGGCCAGCCTGATGTTGCTAGCTGACCCTAATTTATCTACCGTGGGCTTAAACGACAAGCTTTCCGAAGGACGTTGGTCCGATGTTTGGTGAGCGGAATAAACGTGGATCATATTTCATGGGGGTATTTTTGGCCCCAATCTTCTGATTATTTGTAAACGTCCCACTAATCAATTGAAAACTAAAAGCAATTTAGAACTGAATACGTCTTTCGGTTGTCGTCCATTGTCTATTCTAATATTTGTCAACGCTTTTGAGTGATGGCTGAAGATTATCCCTCGGATTCTGCCATTTTAATCTGACGGCCAAATCCAGAATAAACTGACAAATCGTCAACGCGCGCAATAGTCGTGGTCTAGATATGTGGTTCGTCACCAGTCGGCGTCCTTGGGCCAGTGGCCAACTGACTTCCGTTGCTTCATGCTGGCGGCGCGTGTCCTTATCACTCAGCCCCGCCAACCATCAATCAGTGGGATGGCAGCGAGGCACAACAGAACCCCCACACGTAGAACTGCGCGAAACGTAGCACCGGATTGAATTATATCTGGGTAAATATTATTTTGCTGGAAATTGATTTCCAGCCGCTTGGAACTACATGAAAGTCGATTTATGCCGCCGGCTTCTACTACGCCCGACGGTGGCGCATGATTGATGTTGCAGGGCCACAGGAAAGTGGGCCGACCCTCACCGGCAGTCAAAAGGTGGCACGTGGTTTCGATTTATACGTTCGCGATATTTACTTAAAACTCGAAGTGGCGCACGGAAGATCGGACCGAAAATGCCGGTATGTTGTGGTCGCCCTAGCGGAAGCCCCGAAGGCAATTATGCGTCCTTTGTGAGCGAGAATATGGAGCTGCTGTTTTGTGTTCCAGTGATATACAGACCCGCTGCATGCCGCAGTCCGCGTGGAAAACTTTTTTATTTACAGCATAAATCAAAATAAATTACTTGTTGGCAGAGTACGAGGTGCGTACCAGAGGTGGAAATACATTTACATTAAGCACAATGATCCAACACCTCTAATGAACAGTTTACGAATGCCGCAAGTTGTTTTATTAATGCTCTTCCTATCTGTCTCTTTTACTTGCCGGAACCACTTGGTGGTTGCAGTGCCGGATAGTAAGTAAGAGGATAGTATTATTAAAATTAATTAACATATAGGCCACCCATCCCATTTTGATGTGAAGCTGATCCATCTGTGCTTGTTCTGATTGATCTTGATCTTGCTGCCGCCTCATCTGATATTTCAGTACTTATTGTTATTTTTGTGCACTATTCTCTAAAGTGCCTGTTTAAGTTTGTCCGTGTCGGTTTCATTTCTACTTTTGCTTTTCTCGATCCTCTTTCCGCATTTTAAAAGCATTTACCAAAACATTTCTACTCGCCTTAAAACACCAAAGTTTCTCGCCAAATCGGCCATTATGTTCAAATGCTGCATTTCCGTTTGATGCACAGGAGCGTGCCACTTTTGCAGCGCAAGTCCGTTCATCGTGGATTGGCCGCTGACCTTACAGGAACAACGACGATAGCGAAAGTCAACGAATCCTACTTGTCCTTGAAATCATTATACTACTTTTCGAATGTCTTGCCGTTCAGGGTCTGTGTTGTAGTTTTGGTCAAGTCAAGACCATAATTTATCTGCTATCGGCTAGTCCGCTCCGAGCTTGTTATTTGATGAACGGAACAATATCGATTCACTACACTACACTATCCATTCGAATACACTATCAATTCGCTATGGTTTCAAACTATTCGCACAATCGTTGTCGTTGTGATTTTTCGATAGAATGCGGTTTTCGATTCGCTACGATTCTAGTTTCTACATAGGTGCTATCACGTTGACTAGCAGTGCAATGTTCACAATTAAGAAATCTTATCAAGTAAAGGTGTCATTGACCGTATCGCACAACATCAATGTGTTAGTAGACTTATCAGAAGCAGTTCTAGCAGTAGCGATCGGAGAGCTAGAACCAATGCTTCACTGGCAAATAGCTTCTTCATTCCTGTTTTTTTTTGCGTTTGAATGATGTAACGTCACAGGATAGTCTGCAAAAACTCAGAATCAATTGTGGAATAAAAGAAAATAAAATAAACGTTGTGAGTTGCGTTTCACTTTGCATTGGTTTTTAAATTTAAATAATATAACTTGAACAAAAATTTAATGAAACCTAAAAAATATAAAACATAACACCAATTAAAGCGGCAAGACAGGTTCTTTCGCTCATTGCAATTGTGGTCTAAAAGGTATTGCAGCAAAGACTTTCCGTTTTTGAAGCGGTTTAAGGATAGACCCAGCCTAGAAAAAGTTGTCGTGGAAATTAATCACGGAGAGATAGAAAAAGGGTTCCTCTTCCGGGCCACGTGTGCCGAATAATCGGTTAAAATCTAAATCATATCAAAAATCGGTCAAAATCGGTTGTGTGTAAAGTCATTTGAAAAAACATTTGAATATTCCAGCAGAATTCGAGCACGCACGTGCTTTTCGCGCTGATTAGCAAAGAACAGAACCACAAGTTTAGTATTGTAGCGCCACCTTCCGGCTGTAAAGGGAAGTATCTGTGTCTTGACTATTGAGCAACATTGAGCAATCGGCAGAAGAAAAAAAAACGTATCGTGCTCACGTGCTTTCTCAGATTCTAGTTTGATTTTCTTAAACCTTTAATTGTTAATTTAATTTAATTTAACCTTTAATTTAACCTTTAATTTAATTTAACTTTTTTTGTCATGCACTTTTTTCTATCCTGGATGGCGGTAGGAACGAACATTTTTTTGAGTAAGAAACAAAAAATGCATAACATAAGCCAAATTGCCTTGTTTAAATTGTTATACAAAACCTTGAGGTACAACCTTCGCCTAGATTCCTTCGGTGGAGACCTTGGCGTCCGGGACCGGATTGCTTCTACAGCTCAGTAAACAATGTTCAACTTCTTGCGAAATGTGGCCAGCCCGCCAACAAAAACACCTTCCACAATGGGAGTATTGCGCAACACCCTAGGAGCAAGCAAAGGAAACCCAAACAACGGTCCTCCAAAACTCCGTTCACCTAGTTGTTTTAACACCGATTCGAAAGTTCTTATCGTGAACTGAGGTGAGCGGCACGGGAACACGCGGCACATTTTGATCGATCCGCTGCCGGTGGGGCTACATCGATTTATCTGTTTTACAAACGTGCCAGCATCGTTCTGTTTGGTTTGCGTTTGGATGATGAAGTCACTCGGACCACTGCACACAGAGCAACCACACTCCCGACGGAAAACGCCTTGCGATGGCCGTCAACCTCACGTCACGCGGGCCGGAAAAGATGTCTGGAAGCGCGCGAGAAATGTTCACCGTTTGACGTACTTTTCTCATCCTCGTCATATCTTAATTTATGAATGACTTTGCCACCGTTTCCCGCACACCGCAGCTTTCGGTTGTCGTTCTTCCGATCGCTTTTATCTTGGCGGGTGCGTAGCGAACAACTCCACCGATACCATCGCGGCGAGTTTCCGCTATCGGCGGGGGGGAACGGCGAAGGAACAGGAAACAAACAAAACTGACGAAACAAAAAAATCTGTCGAAAACTCCTCGGTCTCGGGTTTCTGCCTTCATGTTTTTGCCATCCTGACCTACACAAAGTGAAAGTTCGGCATAATTTCGGGGCCCCCAGAAGCAGCGCCATGCATGGCGAAAAGTCTTGCGTAGCGCCAACACTTATGGGAAAATCGTGTCTCGCCGAATGCCTTTCGACCAAACGGCAACAGAGGAAAAACACCGAGATAACGGCACGGCCGTTGTGGCCGTCGCGGTGATAACGGGCAGTGTCGAGGCGCATATAAAAGGATTCGCGCGTCGGTAGTTTCAAATCAGTTGAGCTTTCGGGAAGCGTCCGGCCTTACGCCATACTGCGCCCGTACCCGCCTTGAGGTACAGGAAAGAACGCCAACTCCAAGCTCCTTCGGCCACGCGCAACCTTCGGGGTCGACGAGTGGTAGTGGTGCCTCAGTGATCGGTCCAGTCAGTGGTCAGTGTCTTCAGCCATGCGTGCTCCGGAGGTTTCGTTCGCCCTTATCGCGACCACAATCGTGTTGCTAGGGCACGGCCAAGTCGAGGCCCAGTATGCAGGTACGGCACCACTTTAGCGGCATGTCGGCATGGCCACCGATATCTCCAGCCTGATCGGGAGCTTGAAGTTAGTGTAGCCCCGCCGGGTCATTGATTTGTCTCCCGACTCTCGAGGGCTATAGGCCTCGCCTAGGGAGGTCCCATAATTGATGTAGCGTGTAACATGTTTGCGGCGGACAAGATACGCGAAGATATGATTAGCTGACCGATACCAGCATCTTCAAACAGTTCCTTCACTGACAGCGAACGGAACAGCCTTAAGCCCCCCGGAGTGAGAGGACTGCTGCTATAGTTTAAGAAGAGTTCTGTATAAATCGTTGGTCCAGTAGAAGAGAGACAGTGATAGGCGGACAGTGATAAGAGTGACAAAAGTTCAAAAATCCGTTCCCCCAACTGCCAACGCCTCCAATCGTCAAACGGATGTATCACAGTGAATTCCAATAGAGCAACCCCGTCAATGAAGAGTCCTTGACTGAGAGGTGTATCGGAATCGAAGTCGAAGGATTAACACTTAATATACCGGATCCACTCTCCAGCAAAGGGACCTTTCGGGGGGGGTGAAACCCTAGCTGTGCGATGCAAAATCACCGACGGCATCCCTCGAGGGTCGGGCGGTAATCCGAAAAGGAAATTAACACATCGCTCGTAGAGCTCGTCACTCGTCGCCACATCAGGCGAAGCGAAGTGTCTGACCGGGCTATCGGTCCACCGATGGACGAAGGATTTCTTTCGCCCGTGGGAAAGATGGCAGATCGGGCGAACGGTTCCAATACGGGGACTAACCGGGAGCATTCTCATTTCCGTCTTCTCTTTTCGGGCTCGGCCAGGACCGACGCTGGCCTGCGGTGGCACATCGTTGGTGAAGACGACCACGCTCATTGCGCCGGCCAACGCCGGGACGAACGGTGTAACGTGCGTGTACACCATCCGCGCGCTCAATCTACGCATCTGCCAGGTATGTCCATCAAACGGTGTCTCCCGGACTCGCCCAGCAATCCGCCAGCCCTCTCCTTTTGTGCCCGCAGCTCCGGCTGGACTTTAACTCGTTCAGCTTGGCCCAACCGACGCTCGATCCGTACCCGGTCTGCATCAACGATGCGCTGACGGTCCAGAACATGGACTTCAACCTCTGCGGCGAAAACTCCGGCCAGCACGGTAAGCGAGGGTTCTGATTTGATTGAGAACGAAATTACTTTCAGCCCCATTCCGTGCGTCGTGGTAGGAGGTGGATCCACTCCACCGCAGCTCAAGATTTCAATCAGGGCGCAAATAGGAAGTGAGACGCTCAAGTGTCACTTAGAAGTGGTTTGAAGCAGTCAATCCACTCCACAGACCGTATTCTTCATATGGTGTTTGGTTAAAAATTTATTAGCCTTAACATTCGGAAAAGCTTCACTGCTTGGGGAGTTTATGGAATTTCCGTGAATTTCTCTGTCGGTCCTGTGACTGCAATTTCTTTCCGCTTCTTGAATGTTTCGACAGTGTACGTACCGTTCAGTCCGACCAGTGCCGATCGGACGCTAACGATCACGTTCCGGATCGCGAGCCGATCGCACATCCCGACGCTCGGCAACCCGCACTGGAGTGTCCGGGTGCAGCAGCTCGAGTGTCCCGCCGGTATGCCGATGGCCATGCGGGCCCTTCTGCTGCCCGAGCCGCAGCCCCAGCTCGAGCCGCAGGCCCGGACCCACCACACCGATCTGGGCTTGCTGGCGCCGGCCGGCTGTCTGCAGTACTTCAGCGAACCGAGCGGCACGGTGGAGTCCTTTAACCTTGGCAACGGTGCAGGCGGCGTAGGTCCGTATCTGGGCGGTCTGAATTACGCCATCTGCTTTCAGCGTGGCCGCACGTCTCGGTCGCTGCGGCTCAGCATGTCCACCTTCGAGATCGCGTCCAGTGCCGATCCGACCGACGGCAACGTGGGTTTCGACGAGCTGTGCTACTCCAACATCCCGCTGCAGGTCCGCTCGGAGGACAACCTGCACATCCCGAATGCGGTCTTCCAGCTGCCATCGTTTCCGTTGCTCCGGGCCGAACGGTTCTGCAGCCGTAGCCTGATGAACGCCAACGTGGACGGTAAGCGAAGGGCGCGTGGTGGTTCACGGCAGGACGACAGGACCTCTAGACGCTTATTTCTTACCCCGATACAGTGACCTCGGCCGGACCGTTCGTGATGTACTTCAACAGTGACCGACTGTACGAGGCGACGCGCCCAGAGGTTGGCTTCCGCCTTCAGTACCAGGTGCTGTAGGACCTTCTCTTCGGACCAGTTTCAGACAACTGTCAGTTCTTACTTACTGTGGTGAATAAAAGCACGCTCTACCGTTTCCATGACAACAATCGCAATCGCACTTCACGTGCTCCTGTTTTTCGCGTTCTTTCGCTGCCCACTTTAAAGCTCCAAGAGGTACATCCAATTTGCCTCACACAGAGAGAGAGAGAAAGGGGGGGAAAGAAAAGGGCCGCTAGTCCTCGCCGCGCGAAAGGACAAGAGGTGCGCCAACTCCTCGGCGGTGCGCGATGCACTCTTGGCGGCCTTTCTTCTCGCGTTGTTAGCAGTAACAGGAAAATCCATTACTTTCGTCCAGGCCGCCGAGGCCGGAGGTCTGGCCGGTACGGAGGGCGGGGTGTGTGCACTCAAAGCGGCCATCATCATTACGTTCTTCCGCTGGACACCGTCAGGCGCAAGCATCCTGGCCCCTAAAAGGCCGGGGCGTGCGTGCGTGCCCCGATGTTTGTGGCCAGGCCTTAACCAGGACGGTACAGGACTCGCTGCATAGTTATTGTCCTGTGTTTTCTTCTGCTCGCCACCCAGCGAGCGAGAGCAATAAGCGAAGAAGCCACGCTGGGCACAATGGCCTGAGCCTTCCTTTCGATGTAGGCCAACGCTGCACGCAACCTTCACACCTTGTGTCCTTTTTTTGGCCGGCCATCATTTGATTAAAGATCTCCTTGGTTTTCTGGTTTTCTCGAGGAGTTTAAACGACAAAAAAGCCTTCCGGCCTTCAGGTTGTGCTTTCGGGTAAGCCGACAACATCGCCACCATTAGGCGGACCCGGCGAAGAGCCGGTCCCGGCGACGACACGGGCCGGGGCCCGGTAGCTCGTTAATTTCAAGGCCTTTCTTACGAAACAATTGCGAACCGTGCGCTGTTGCGGTTCGTCCGCTGCTTTTTCGGGCCACATCCTTCGACACCGACTGCTAACGATGTGGATGCTCCCGGACGGTGTCCTCCGGACGATGGCTCGGAGAATTTACGGCACGGCAAAAAAGGGTTCGAAAGAGAAGGACACGCGCCCGAAGAGGAAACGAGAGAACGGAAACGGAATCGTCTTGGAGCGAGGACGGTTCGCTCCGGTTGCTCCGCAGGATCTGCTTCTCGCCACGGCGCCGAAGCAGAATGGGCCAGCAATTTCCATTGATATTAATAATTAAATTCAATAAAACTCCATAATAATAAAATAATCTATACCCCGGCCCGGCACAGCGTGGCCAGTGCGGCCGGCTTCCGAGGTGAAGTGTTGTAATAAACTTGAAACATCGGGCCCGGCTTCCCACCCCGGTGGGAGCTACATGTGGGCCGCTGCCGGAGCCGTACGTGCGCCGTGCAACATTATGCTCGTCCGGGCCATCGACCGACCGGGCTGGACCGAAAAAGGGGTGTTTTTTGCCTTCACGACGATTGCCGGATGGATGAGATGTTTCGTGTGATGATTTTGAGCCGGTCTTTTTCGGCCACGCCAGGGACCCCTTCCAACGAGTGGTTCACGTGAGCGAACACTTAGAGCCGAAGGAGGCAGGGATGATGGTTCCGGCACGAGTTATGATTATGGAGCACGAGCCAATGACACTGCAGCCGGTTGCCGGCGGTTGGCAGCGGTTATGTGCTCTGCGGTGATGCTCGGACGGCTCGGAGCTAAACGAATGGATGCCGCTTTGGACCTGCTGGAAACTTGCTTCCAAATGTATTAGTGCTGTGTTAAGTGTTGTCTCGATGTTTGGGTGTTTATTTTTTGGCCAGAAAATATCTAACCAAGATATTTTAGTTTGGAGAAATTCCATTTTGAGATGCACTAACGTTAAATAAATATATCTAAAGTGAAAATATTCAAATTTTTGCTGAGGAAAGCATTACTCGCGATTTTCGAAAAAGCATTCAAGAAAGTGATGAGCTTTTTCGTGAATAGAACGTTTAGTAACGAAAAAGCTCAACGATTGAGCTTTTAATGGCGCAAGCTTTCGATTAAACTTTCCTGGTTTCAATCATCCAACGCTTCCTACGGTGAAGGTTTTGGCGATTAATTATCGTGATTTACTTCTCCTGTATCAGCTGGGTCAAATCTCCTTTCCGCTATTCGATCATGAATTTACATTTACACAGCATAATACGGGGGTTCCGTCATCGAATCTGCTTTACGTCAACGAAAGTGTCACAATACGATCCGTCCCCGTTGTCCATGAAGTGCGTGAATGCGATCTGTTTGCTCGTTGACAAAGCACCAGGACCAGGGTCACCAACTATCGTGCGGTAAATGATCCTTTTTACCATCCCCGGCGAAACTTTGCGTTTCACTAACCTGCCCCGTTTCGACAAGGATACTTCCACCGAAAGTGGTTGGTAATTTCAATTTACGGAGATTATTCCGGGTTGGGTTCCTTTTTTTGCGTTATTACCATTTTCATCCCAAGGACACCACGGCCCAGATCGCCCTTGGCGCGTGGTGCGAGAAGTTTTCCTCGCGCTTGAAAGTTGAAACAATTTTGCGTTCTTGTCATCCTTGTGCCCTTCGTCCCCTGGAACGGCAGGCAGGATAAAAAGGTACAGCCTCGGTTCGGTTTGTTGTGGAAAAAACGGAAAACAATGTAAAGTACGACAAGCAAGGTTAAAAAAGGACGGTGTTTAAATCGTGATTATATAATAAAATAAAGTAGATAGCAACACGATTGAATGGCCACCGAATGGGACGTTAGCTTTGGGATAAGGACACCCGAATTTGAGTATCGGTTTCAGTTGCAGCACCATCAGTAGAGCAAACTTGTGTCAGGATGTAGAATTGCTCAGTTACCGAAAGATTATTTTCTTTAACTTTTGTCCAAAAACGGAGTCGCGGTGAAATCCTTATTCGGTTTCTTATTCGTTTCTCCCACAGTGACGATTACGAACAACTAACAGCCCATCGTGGGGCGGAAAATGATGAGAAAAGCCCCTTCATTTTGCTTCCATCAAAATTTTTGTGTTACATAATTTTTCACACTTTCCCCGAGCGCAGGACGACCGGAGTGGCTTCGAATGCCGCAAGGATGCCGCAAAACAAAATCCGCCCAAGCCAAAGTTCAATCGCTCGGTCTCGTTCCCCATCGTTCCCACTCTTCTAGCGCCCAGGTGTAACCGAATACCTCTAATCCGAATCAATAAACCCATCGTCGTCGTCCTCGTCCTCGTCGTTGCCATCACCGTCTTCTCGTCCCGGCATCTTTTGCGACCTTCGCACGCCCCCAAAGCATTCCTTCGCACGCTGTCTCTCGGGGTGGTACAGCATCGGCACTTTTTGATTCGAGCCGACGTGTTTGGGGCCCGCAAGCGATTCAACCGAAAGCGTTCCCCTCGCCCCTCTCGCCACTCTCGAGCAGGACGAAAGATTAGTGCGCCGAGAAAAGCCGCATACGCACCGCACCCCGCCCGGGGCGAGCTGGGAAGGTGTTTTTCCTTTAAACATAATGCTCTCGCTACCGAGCGCGAAAATAAAGGCAAGCGGCAAGCGGAGCATCGCGTGCCAGCCACACATACGTGCGCCGGTCTTATCGGCTCCGTACCCATCTCCAGCCCGTGCCTTCCGGGTCGCTTCGGGAAAATTGATTGATGATGGAAAAGTCTCTACGCTCAGGCGTCCCGGGCGCTGTCGGCGAGAAGTTAAGCACCCGGCGGGATCCGGAGGCTGTTGGCTGACCAACCCAAACAAGCGTCCCTTTCGGGGGCGCTTTTTCCGACACGTTAAAGTGGCCGCTTAGGGCGCGATTGCTGCCGTTCGGCGAAGAATCACTTGTCAGACGCCGGTAAGCATGTGGCTGCCATTGGTCTGTTCGAAAGCTGCGTATATTTATGAATTAACAAACCGTACGAAGATAATTCTGCACCGAAAGCAACCAACCGAACCTGTCAATGGTTTCCACCCGTCATGATCCTTATAACAATCCACTCGCTCGCACCGCCAAGAAGCTCCGTGTGGTCGACCGAAATGCAATTTCCAAAAATTAGTTTTCCTGCGCGAGGCGAGCGCGAAAATGCCAACCACGCCAGCCAGCCAGCCAGCGGTTCCGAGTTAGACCTAGCCGACTGCCGAATATTATTAACATTCCGGACCGTGCAGTCCAGAATTGTTGCCAGACATTCCTGCGTGGTGGTTTGTATTGATTTTGAGCCTGGCAGCCCCCACTGTACGGCGTTTAAAACGCGTCCGAAGGCGACTTACAGCAAGTCAGTTCCAGCCCCTGTGGATTGCTGTGGATTGCTAGGGCCAATGATGCAGCGTTAGAACCACGCGCCATTGCGATCTCTCGCTGACCCCAATCATTGACTCCTGTGGTACGCTTCGCCCGGGTATTAAGTCCCGGTGACACCCGGACCGACTTCATCTACACCGACTTCACTCTTCGGCGGTCTATCGGTCGGACGAGCGCGCATCGGTACCGAATCCTTCACGCCCGGCCCGGCGAGTCAAATCCATGGTAATCATGATTTATGGTGCAGACTGGTGCCCATTTTTCCCTCACCGGCAGCAGGGTGCCCCTCCATCCGTGATGGAAAGAATTAATGGCCCCAATATGGGGTCCGGGAAAGGAAAAGAAGTTCCCCTCTAAAAAACTGGCAGCCATCGGATCGGATGCTCTGCCTGCCATTTAACGACGACGACGACGACGCTTCTTTAAGGCCATTCTTTGAGAACCGCGAGCGTGAGAAAAATTTCCCCGGGAAAAACTTCCCTCTTTTCCTTCCCGCGCGTTGATAATAACCGAGAAAAGCCACGATAATGGGTGGGAAAATGGGGAAAAAGTCCCATGATTTGTGTGCGGTGGGACGGTGTGCCACTCGTTCTTGAGGCACAGGGTTCAGCCAGTTTTTCGGTTCGATTCAGCTTGCGACCCGCCGTGATAAAGGGCCGTGAGCCTGAACGCGGGGAATTAGTATCCTGTTTCCGGGAAGGCTCCCATAACTAACCCGGAACGGGGCTTCGTGACATTAGTTTCTTGATTTGACCGTGTCGGAAGCAGCACCGGGCCGGATAAGCAACTCGGTGTGTTAACATAACCACAATTAAGCCTTCCCTTAGCCCCTTGCAGATTGGTCACGAGTGTGGAAAGCGGTAATGAAATTAAGGGGACACCCGGGTTTGTGTTTTTTGGCTCCGGCTCCGGCCGGCCATTTGCGGCGGAAATTCGAATTGTCTTCCGGAACTCCGGAACACCATCCGGGAGCGCGGAGGGCGGAGCGAGCCTTTTATCGATCCCAAAGTTTCCCCGTGCCATTTCCGAGTGTCAACGGGGACGCATTTCTTGACCATCCCCAAGCCACCCGGTTCCGGTTCCGAAGATTAGTTCCGCAGCGCAGCAAAAACCCTGCGAATGCGAAGCGAAAGCTGACGGTGTCCCGGAATCGGGATCTGTTTGCTCGTTCTCTCTCTCTCTCTCTCTCTCTCCCTCTCTTTCTCTCTCTCTCTCTTCGGTCCGGGGTCCGGGTGTATTTGTTTTCCTTATGAGACTTCAGTCCTTGCCTCGAGGCTCCGTTTCTGTGGGTGGGCAAGCATTGCAACGCCAAAGCCAACCGAAACGCGCCGGGGCTTTGGATTTTTGCATTCAACACGGCTTGTTGGCCGCTTCCGATGACTTCGGTTTGGTGGTGTTTTCCTTGGGGTGACGGGTGCAGGGCAGTGCACAAACAGCCCGAGTGTCGGATGATGGTGCAGCGACGGTGGCAGCATCGATAGAATAATGTTTAAGAGAGTGTTCGGCGCTCCTCTTCGGTGCTCGGTGACCCGTTTCGTATGAATAAACTTTAATTTTGAAACCCACTTTCGGAGGCAAGCATTCGGAAACGGCCCGACGGCGATATGAAGTCATGAAGCAAACACTGGGAAATGAAAAAGGGTGGTGACATGCTGGGGCTTACAGGTCGCTTATTGGGGTCACGAGTATGACAAATTACGTTTTTCGAAGTTAATCGTGATGGGTTCGCCCGGCTATGAGTCCAAAATCCATGCTTATTTTGGAAAATAATTTAATTTCTAGAGGAAAAATTAAAAAATAACTGCTAAATGAAGGGCAGATTATGCTTCAGACTATGCTTCGTCTTAACGCATCAGTAAATTTTGCACCTTTCCTCGAATTATTATATTTTGAAGGAATCGTCGTTTCTGGCAGTAAATTAATAAGTAGGTAATCCAGTAACTAGATTAACGGAACTAGTCATTTCTGTTGTCCGTCCCGAATAGCTCTACATGCTAAGGCCAGCATAACCACAAACTTGAGACCTGCTAAGGTAAGCGTTTTGAGCAAGTTTACCACACTTAAGCGCAAAACATTTAGTCCAAAACGCTCAAAAGTATCATTCTGAAATGAAATCCTAAAACCGTTGTTTGAACTTTGTGAAATAATTGTGGAGACATGTTTGAAATTGGAATCGCACTCAGACCCTCTTCATCCTTAAATTCGCGTAACATTTGGCGTTTGAAGAACAATTCCTGTCGTTAGCGGAATTTTGATGTATTTCTAATACGTAACAGGGCCGAACGAAGACGCAGTCGATGCACCTATCTGAGGAAACGTTCCGAATCCCAGTCACACAATGTGATCCGCACAGCATTCGCGGAACTCACGCCGATGTGTCACCGATCACAAAATGTGCATCTCATTTGCATCGCAAAAATGCACGAAAATCAATCATCCGGCTTCGGGGCGAAATCCGCGGAACCCAGCAGCAGCCGCGCGCGGTGGAACTCGAATCAAAACTCGATCATCGCCCGATAATATCTCAATTTATTTTCGGTCCGGGGCTAGGCGAGGCGGCTTATTGTTTCAAAATATCCGTCCCGGGCCCAAAATTGACACCTGGCACCGCTGCCGCGGGCACAGGTATCGGAACCAGGGGCAGGACATGGCAGCTTTCCAGCGCGCGCCGGAGATCTTTATCCTGATTGGGCCGGCTGGCCGGTCCGATAATCGACCGAAGTGGTCAACTTGGAACGAGTCAATATTTTGCGGGTGCGCCAAAACTCGGTACCGGCCGTGATGAATAACTTTACACGGTGGCCCCGGAAAAGCCCAACGGAGCCCAACGGGTGGTGCAGTTGCAGCGGACGACAAACAATCCCCGAAAAGGACACCCCACTCGGCAGTCGAAAAGTGGATCCAGATGGTCGGACTGGTTGACAAAACGGGCGCGCGCTTGATCATGGTGCTGGCTGCGGGCCAAATGTCGATGGGCCGATCGATGGCTGGATGGTTGGGGTCCCCGGCAGCGATGTCACAACCTGTTTCGACGGCCCAGCAGATGGATGGATGGGCTCCCTGGCCCCGATGGACGGCTGGCTGGTTGGATGGATGGATGGGTTGGTTTGTGATTTGATGCCTTCACGTCTAGACTTAATTGTGGATTGATTGAAATTGAATGGTTTCAAATGGTGCCGAACGATCTGCCGGCCGAGTGCTTGTCCTGTGGCTTTTGGCTGGGTTTGCTGGAGTGTTTTTGTTTTTGTTGTATGTTTACTTCTATTTCTTGCCCATTCTCTGGCCAGCAGGTGAGCAACGCTCTATTTATCAACTGCTTCCGGTTCTCTTCTAGTTCTAGTGTTTTGCTGTATCAATCTCTGAAAACATTTGTCAACAGCAATCAACCAAGCATGAGCGGGATTTTGGGTGAATAACAATCCTTTTCGATAATGATGGGGTCTGAAACAATTAACGTTATAATGGCGTCCTTGGAGTCGAAACCCATAAGAGCGTGATGATCCGCGAGATGCAATGAAATATAACTACGTTTGAAAAAGAAAGATTTGATTTTATTTCAATTTTCTCAGCTCACAATTTATTGTTTTCTCGAATAAAATAAATCCGAACATGTTTCCATTATTTGAGGGATGCAATAAAACCAGTTAACAACTGGCGCCCGTTAAATTCAATCTTCTTTTTTCCATTAAAATGCCAATATTTCAACATAAGCCAACAGCCAATAGCTCATCGTTGGCCACGCGCATTCGCGAACACAACCCGCAACCGGGAACCATGTTCCAGTGGCCCAAATCTTCGTCGACCCCCAACCAACCAACCGACGCCTCTCGGTGGTACGTTGTTCGTGTTAGTTACATGGCGCTAAAAATAAAGTAAATAAATAAAAAAGTGCCAACCACGGGCACGGCCATTGGCAGGTGTCATTGGCAGAAGTCCGCTTCCGGGGACCACAACGCACCAGGACTCGCCGCGGCCGGCGTTGGTTGGGGATGCACTAAATGATAGCCGCTCCGGTCGGTCGGTCGGTCGGCTATTTTCGCGCCACGCTGCGGTCCTCCAGTCTCCTGCCGTGCGCGGTGTGTCCCCCCCTCGGCGGTTCTATGGGCGCGTTTATCAAAAGCGCATAGTTTTATGTTCGAACAGGAAAAATAAATGAAAATTTATGACATTTGCCAAACCGACCTCCGACGGTGGGTTGGTCCGCCCGGTTTTGGGGGGGGGAGGGGAGGATGCGATCGATGCGATCCTGTGACCCACAGACACCGCCACCGCCGTCGGGAGTGTTTGGTTATTCGCTAGTTTATGATTTCGGGTTTTGTAGTTTCGATGTTTTTTTCGATGTTATAATGTCCCGAAAAAGCGGCACTTGTTTAGAAGTCGCATGGTCCCGGCTCGATAGAATGGTCGTTGGCAGGTGTGCCTCTGTTCCGGACACTGGCGGAGCGCGTGAATTACGTTGCAGTTGCTCTTTAAAAGGACATTGCCATTTACCAACCCCGGACAGGCGCGGCGATGGGGCGATGTTTTTTTTCGGGGCGATTTTTTTTGAGGGCGATGTTTTTTTTCGGGGCGAATTATAACCCACCGAAAGTGATTACATTCCACAAGCGGCACGATCCAAAGTTAAGATCCTTTTTTCGTGCCGCAACCGGACGCGGTGAGTGCCATGAATTTTCGGGCATAGCCTGTGGCCCCCGTCGTAATGACATCATCCATTGTGAGCCCGGCTCTCTTTAATGCTTCGACTCTCGGGATGGCCTTCCCGTCCAGATAGTGGTGCGGGCCGCGGCCACTGAAAAAGACGTTAGCATAAGTCGTCTACACTAATTTGATTACGGTGCATTAAATTTGCTTCCCCGACGAGGTGGCCCTCTTCAAAACGGGCAGGTGCCCCGATAGTGTCGACGATGTCGACGTGAGGGATTCCGTCACGCTCCGACAGCTTCCAGCCGGTCGGCACTTCGCGTCGTATTAGTTTTTAAGCTCAAAATGCCAGGAGAAAGGGGATCCTCAGTGGAACAGGCGTCCCGTCAAGACCCCCGAAATGACATTCCGGGCTGGTGGCGGAAAAAATCCAGACACTCAGCCCAGCTCAGTTCGGAGCGGAAGAACTTATCGCCGCTCGTTAGTCGCCGGGCCCCGCGCTGAACAGTTTAATTAGTGAAGGCACATATCTTAAGCTGCTGCTGCATCGGGTCGGGTTTGGCAAGCTGGGTCAGCCTGGGAAGGACTCTACTGCGCCGTGGACGGTCGCGGGGTGGAAATTGAAAGCCGATGGATGCGACGATAATGTTGCCACTGAAGTCGTCCCGGCGCGGACCATAACTCACCTGCTTTATGAAGCGATTTCAAGCCGATGGCCGATGGAGCCGCCTGGTGCAGGACCGCGAGTGCCATTTGCTGCCCCACGAGTGTCGGCAGTAATGGCCACTGAGGGACCCGTGTATGTAAGGTGAGATAAGCTGTGCCAGTGAATCACGCCCGGGGGGAAGTGGAAAAAGAAATGAAGTGAGCCGTTCAAAGTCCGCTCGATCGAGTGCACATCGTGGATTGGCCGAAGGGGTGGACATATATTTATTGGAACTTCTTGGTAAATGAAACGGCAAATATTTAGGAACTACTACTCTCGGTGGCTTCTACCCAACAACTCACGGTCAAAAATAGGTTCCAAACGGCAACAGTAAGAGTCGATCGCTTCGAGACCACCTCACCATTGTTGAATAATTAAAAGTGGTCCTCTCAAACCCACAGCCGTCAACCACAGACGATCGGTCGGTCGGTCGGTGGTGATGTAACCTTTAACCAAGTGCCCTGACCCCGGTGCGGACGGCCCAACATCGGCTTGTCAGAGGAATCTTTGGTCCGGATGTTATTTTCGCTCCATTACACGGCATCAAATGCAGAGCCCTGACGGCCGGGGCCGACGATTTGTCAACAAGCCAAAGACCTACTACTACTACTACTACTACTGCCCTACCTCCGGCCGCACGAATCCTCGGCATGCCTCCCGCTTCATTTGATTACATTCATCGTGCCGTCCTTTTCCATCGCGCAGGATCTCTGTGTCCGCACTGACCACGCACTGCTGGCTGGCTGCCGTCAGGCTAATCCATTTTCCATTTCCCCGGCACCCGAGTAACCGAAGTGCGTAACGGACCCGTCCCGTCCCGAGCGGATGCCCACCCGCGGTGCAGGAATGAATTTTAATTGAAATTTACGATTAACTCTATTGAAAGCGATTGTTGGTCATTTGCGTAACAGTAGTGTTTGCGGTGCGGTTACTCGCTCTCTCCGACCCAGGAAGGGTCAGGAAGGGCCATCTTGCCCGAACCCTCGGTTGGAAAACCTAATTTCTGGTGAGCTAGGTTAGGTCCGGTGCCGAACCACAGCATAACGCCATGCATCATGCCCAGACTCATGTTCCCCGGCCCCGGTTACAGCTCTGCAGGTCGTGTAGTTCACGGCCGTGTCTCGCATCTGCCGGCAGCGATCCAATCCCTTTATTTATCGCACCAAGACGGCCACCGGACGACGAGGACGACGACCGACCGAGCCAAGAAGCGTCCCAGAAAGTAAACCCAACCGGAGTGAACCGGGGCTGAGGATTATCTATTCGTGCGGTTGGTCGGCGATTGATGCTCGGCGGCGGGCCGATGACCGATGCAACCGGGACCGGATGATGTGTGTTTTATGCAAATGGCCACACGCAACACTTGACAGCTAATAAGACAAATCGATAAGCCACCACCGCCCCGAATCGAACTCAGTTTTGCATCTCCGGGCAGCTCCGGGCTGCTGTGCTTTTTGCGTAGCAAATCGGTCTGGAGCTCGGATCGGAACGGATTACGACGACGACGGGAGTGGCAGTTTGAAGTGTAAAATATTGGACCATGCTCGGCCGGAGAAGCCGGATAGAATAAATGGTTCCTCAACGGGCCGGTGGATCCTAAAGCACCCCACAACGGTTGGGCTAAAAGGGGCACCGCCACGCAAACATCTGTTCCTGGGGCATTAATTCAAAGCGTTTCTTTGCGTACATTTAGCCCTGAGAGCCAAGGGCGGAGCACACAATTTACCGGCCATATCCTAAACGGACTCTCGCATTCGTCCTCCGCGAGTTCACAGCCGGCAAACATGTTCGATCGAATCATGTTTGCCTTCATCAATCACCCCGACAGTGGCACACCTGCAGTGGCCTGGCCATCGCCGGTCGTGACTCATTCGCCGACGGACATCAAATGACGTAAGGTGGCTGGGCGAATGCGGTTATGGGTGGCACCGAAGAAGCTAATCGGTTGTTGTTGATTTGTTCGTGATCGATGAATGGACCAGATGGAGCCACTGTGTTCCCGGGGAACGTTTCCATTTCTGAGGGCCGGAAGAGCCCTTCCAGCGGTTGAGTGGAGTCCGGGCTAGATTATTATACAATCCGGAATACGTTCGAGTTTCTCTTCTCTTCGGGGAAATTATCTTTGAACCGTACGCCGAGCGAACCACAGCCACAGCAAGGAGCATCAACGGTCGCCC
The DNA here is from genome assembly GCF_943735745.2 of Anopheles bellator. Lineage (NCBI taxonomy): Eukaryota > Metazoa > Arthropoda > Insecta > Diptera > Culicidae > Anopheles > Anopheles bellator. Next base: position 78,328,213 of record NC_071286.1, on the reverse strand, counting down.
GATTCCTGACCCCGCAAGCGCATTGATGGAAGCCTTTTGAAATTATGCTCATATGATGATGGTTCTGCGGGGAATCAGATGATGCAACGCTGCCACAGGGAAGAGATTTCAAAGCCAAGATGATGGTGCTTCAGAATAATGAGAGAACGCAGTTCAAAGCTTTCGGACCAAGGGCGGACCACAAGAAATGAAGTTCAGAAACCGGTCCATTCCAAAACGTTACAAGATTCTTTATTGACCTGCATAACTTTAACATGCTTGGTTTGGTGTTGAGAACACACGATGACGGCACCGACGAGCGCTCCAGATAATACCGCATCCAATCGAAAGGCAGTCCCAGTCCATTACATCCTCATCCTGTCGGTGGGCTTCGTGCTAAAATCAGACTAGACCTTTCCCGTAAACCCTCTCAAGCAGCATTTACCTTCCACCGATGATGACGACGACGCCGATCGGTGAGGATGATCGCGAAAGTCTGAAACAATCTCGTTCACTCGAGTCCCAGTCACACCGATTCGCACAGACAGAAACCCCGTAGGCAGGCCCCCGCGTAGACCGTTTTCTGTGTTGTTACCTTTGCTTGCACCTTACTACTGCCGGACTACTTACGACACAGATGGCAGGAGTGGTGACGACCCAGCAGAACTTCCACCAGGCCAGCGGGTAGTAGCCGATCATGTCCTTGATGCCATCGTAGAAGCGATCCACCCCGTATGCCCACGAGATCGACACGCACTCGAAGAACATCAGGAACAGCAGACAGAAGCCGCTCACCGCGTACGAGTCGAGAATTTGGAACACATACATACCACCCTGCCGGACACGGAAGCGTGCGGTCAGTTCACAGGTACAAGTTCGGGGCTCTCATCGGACATACCTCTGTGATGCACGTCATGCCCACCAGATAGCTGATGAGACAGACGATGGCGATGAAGATCTCCTTGCGTTTGCGCAGCAGATGTGGCCACTCGTCGATCACGGCCGTTATGAAGCCCTCCATGGTGCAGAACTGTGAGTCGAGACCGATGAGCAGCAGCATGAAGAAGAACAGACAGGACCAGAGCGGTGCTCCCGGGAGCTGCAGGACGGCCGATGGGTACGCGAGGAACGCTAGCCCCGGGCCGGACGCGGCCACTTCCGCCACCGGCCGTTGCTGCTCGTGCGCCATGAAGCCCACGACGGAGAAGATTACGAACCCGGCGAACATGCTGGTGCTCGAGTTGACCGTGCACACGATCAGTGCATCCCTGGCAAAGGGGATAAAGAAGGAGCCCAAAAGCGGATAAGCAAGAGACCCACAGCTGGGAGGGACCCCACACGCTGTGACCTACTTGTAGACGTTGTTGGTGAACTTATTGTAGCTGCCGAGGGCCACCAGCGTTCCGAGACCGAGACCGTACGAGAAGAAGATTTGGGTGACAGCATCGATCCACACCTGTGGGCGATCGTGAATGATCAGGCTGTGGTTCAAATGGCAAGCGAACGAACGGTGGTACGTACTTCCGATTCGGCCAGCTTCGACAGGTTTGGACTGACGTAGAACTTGATGCCTTCGAGGGCACCGGGCAGTGTGATGCCACGGATCAGCAGGATCGTGAGCAGGAAGTACGGGAAAAGGGCGGTGAAGTAGACTACCTTGCCAGTCCACTTGACACCCTTCCAGATGCAGAAGTAGCACAGGATCCACACCAGCAGCAGTGTCCCGGCCAGCTCCCAGCGGATCGAACCGACCTGATCGATACCGCTCGAGATCATCAGCGCGCGGCGTCTGGTGGAGGACAGTGAAGGCGGAGGGTTAGAATAGCAAAGCGGAGCCCGGTGGGGTCCGGTGGAGCTTACTCCCAGAATTCCTTCACCGGATCGGCCAGATCGGTCACGGTCACGTTGTTCGAGTTGAGCGAGCAAACTTTCGCGACCGTGCTGTTGATGCCGATCGACTCCCAGCACAGCAGATCCTTGCGATCGTACGGATTGACGCAGTTTATCGAGTTCCACGAGTTGTCGCACGTCCGCCAGGGCACATCTGTGGGGGGAGGAAGCAAAAAAGGGGCCCGGGAATGGTAAAATCACACCCCAAGGAGCAACGCGCGACGGCGTCCTGGTGTTACCTGAGCGCAGGGACATGAAAAAGTAGAATATGGCCCAGGCCAGGATGACGATGTAGTACACGTTCATCCAACAGGACATGACGGCTGCAGCGTAACCGATTCCTAGGGTCGAGAGAGAGAGAGAGAGTCAGCCAACGGTTCCAACCCGGGTTCTGAGGCGGGCGTTTACCTTTGAAAATGGGAGCAATCTTGAACACCCCCAGCCCGCCGATGGTCAGCATCTGGCCGAGGGCCAGCTCCATGAAGAACATCGGTATGCCGGCGAGGAAGAGTGTGACAAAGTACGGGATAAGGAACGCGCCGCCGCCATTCTTGTAGCACAGGTACGGGAAGCGCCACACGTTCCCAAGCCCGATCGCCAGCCCCACGACCGAGAGGATGAAGTCGAGCTTGGAGCCCCAGGAACCGCGCTCCGGTAGCTCCTTGCTGACCTGTTTGTTGCCCTGCGACATGGCGACCTGCGGTGGAGCCTGCTGCTGTGGCCGCTCGGGGGCACTGTGGTGTTCCTGCTGCTGTTCCTGGTCCTTCGCGATGGCAACGAGCTCGATGGCCCCTTCGGCGCCGGTAACCACTTCCGACTCTGTTTCGATACGCACTCCGACCGTGCTCTGCTCCTGCTGCTCTTGCTGCTCGTCGTTCAACCCGCTCACGTCCAGCGTATTATCCAAACATCCAACCGACGCCGCGGTGCCCTCTGTCATAATATTTACGTCTTTGGCGTTCGCTGCTGCGACGAGCGCGAGTGCGGGTGTGTGCGCGTGCCGGGGACAAATGAGGTGTGCGGAATTCTTCGAGGGGAGATTCTGCATGACCAACGGAACCGGTACGGAAACAAGAAAGAAAATAACGTATAAATAACTCATTGACAACATTGAGACTCTCGGTGGGGGAAAAGCAAAATAAAAAGGACCCAATCCGGGCATTTATAGGCGGTTGTTGTTTGTGTTGCGGTTTCGGAAGGACATCCTGTTGGCTGGAAGGTCTGGCAACGATAAAACGAAACAAAAGATGGAAGAATCAATTATAAGTAAAGCAATAAAAATGTATAAATTAGTGTAAAGCATGAAAAGTCTGGAAGGTATGTGATTGAACCGAGTAAAAGGGCATAAAATTAGGTTTACGGTCCGATCGGCTGATGAAGCATCCGGAGCTCCGGTAGGTCTATCTTTAGAAGTGTCGGAGCGCCTCGAGCTGCGCATCCCGCCGTTGTGACGAAACTGGCCAGAGCTGCCGAACGGAACGGCTTCGATTGATGAAATCGCTCTCGCCACCAGCTGCCGATGACAGTCAGTGGTGCGCATAAATCATCAGCACCGGAGCACCAAACCGTCCGGTGCCGTGTCCGTCGAGTTTACCGAAAGGATGTGATACGGTTCGACAGGAGCGAACGGGGATAGCGATGGAACGCGGCAGGACCAAAACAGAAAAACGAAACAATCAGCGTAGCGACTTTTCCTTTAATTTCCTCGGGGAAATTTCGGGCTCGGGCCCCGGCTGGCGCCGTCAGTGGAAGCAAATTCCGGCCAACGAGACCCCTCAGGAGGGATTTCGAAATGTTTTCTCTTAAATCCGTAACCGGCCCGTTTTGTACGTTACTCGTTCAAAGGCGCATCGTTTGGCCAATGCTTGTCAATTAAAGAGCTAACCTTTCCATAAATCCTTGCACCATTCGGTGCATTCGAATCGGAGGTGTTCCGACTTTAACTCGAACACACGTGTTCGTGTTCGAAACAATGGGACTTTGGGAGGGGGGCAAAAAGGATTTATTTGTGGAACTAGCGCTCTCTAGCTTTCAGCACTTGATTCAGCACAAACACGTTGCTGCATTCGATTGCTTGTTGGTGGACCAGGAAAAAAGGCTGGCCAATCGAGAAAGGGGATGTGGATTAAAAGGGCCGCCGTGGGTCCAGTGGGTGTAAAATCATGGGCCAGTAACAATACCACATTAAACCACAATCAGTGCAACAACACACATAAAGCGAAACGAAACAAGACAACGGTGAAAAAGAGCGAAAGCGTCCTGGACTGCTGCTGCTGCTGGCGTCCACAATGTAGCGCCTGTGATAGGGAGGTCCGGGAAGTCCGAACGGAACGGAACGGAAGGTGAAAAGGGCACCACAGAACACACAAAAACAAAATCCACAAACCGAGAGAACTCCATTCCACCGTGGACTTCGCCGTCGGTGCGCGCGTTCCGGACTCTGCGAAATGGGAATGATCAGGATAATAATCAGAAAATTCACAGCACCCGCCCGCGGATTTATGCTTGACGTGTGAGCAGCGGCGGGGCGGGCGGCGGGCCCGTGGGCAAATGGCTGACTGAACCGTGATTTATGATGCGGCGGTGCCGTGGAGAGAAAAACAGAAATGGTAATAAAAAGCTCGGCACTCGATCTGCAACGGGAGTGAGCAAAAAAAACCACAGGCCACCCAGAGTGTGAGGGCACCATTGAATTCACAATATGTAATAGTTCGTTCGGCACCTCATCCCGTTTTCCACGCACAGCTGCTGGTGGCCCCGTCCGATCCGATTTCGGATTCCTTCGGCTGACTTCAATTTTATGCAGCAACAGGGTCCCTTGACCCGTTATGTCCACGCCGGTGGTAATGCTTCTGTCATACATCATTATTTAAACGGAACGTAATCCTGTATCCTTGGCCAAGCTGTGAGGCGGTGGTCACGTGGTTGGCACTGCGCAATGCGTACGAGTTTTATTAGAAGACACATACGAACGATATCCCCCTCCGGTGTGTGCCAATCGGCTCGGCCATTTCAAAGGTACAAACGAGAGTCGTTTTTGCCCACCCGCCCCATTAGGGAACCGGAAACGAGTCTTCTCTCGGCGGCGGTGGCGGCAGCGGCGGACGGGCGCTTCCGCCCCGTGGCTCCGTCACGGGAAAACAAAAGAAACGCAGAGAAATATCAGAAATTAAAAACTTATCCTCCTCGGGGCCATTCTATATGGTGCTTTTCCTCCGTGGGTGGCAGGGTGGGGTGGGTGGCCGTGCCGGTTCCGCCGGGATAATCGTGCTCTGGCAGCGATTTTTTCCCCTCTCTCTTATTCCGTTCGTTTCATTATTGTTGTTTGTTGTTTTTTTTTATTCGCTCTGCAAATTTTTGTAATCCATCCCCGCCAGAGGACACCACAGACCCTGTTCGTCCCCCAGCAATCCGTTAAGGGTGGTGGTGGATGGGATCCGATTGTGTTTCTGTGGGATGAGCACAGGCAGAGGTCGGCGGAGTCGGTGTAATTGTGGCCCAAAGGCACCTCCGCCGCTCAGCCTCAGGTCGGTCGTGTCCGCGGTCTTCCCGACCGATTTTGCACCAGTGCCAGTCCCGTTTTTTGGGATGCGCCATTGGTCGATTCACCGGTGGGTGTCGGGACGGGTCGGGATGAAAGAAAGAGTCCGAGCGGGTCGACCGGCCAGTTGGACGGCGACAAAAACCCGGAAGCCGGGAGGTGTGAAAAGGCGAAAGAGACCACGTAGCCAGCCAACCAGTCAGGGCAGCGGACAGTTCTGACGTATTGCTGCTCTAATTCCCACCGATGGCACTGCGATGGCGATGATGGCGATGATGATGCTTTTGCAGAGATTTGCGTAATGATGCCAGCAGCAGCAGGGAGGAACACCGGCACCGGAACGTGCTCCATTTCGCCATTCGCCTGTTGAATGCGCCACGAGATGAAGGGTCCATAATAAAACATATTCTCGGAGAATACGGAGAAACAACGACGACAACTTAAGTGACACAAAACGAACCAGCGTCCGTGCCGGGGGATGCCGAGGACCGAACTGGCACCGCAAGGAGCGCCGATTGTTGCACGACCACCACCAGTAGACCACCTCGTCCCACCAGGGTCCTGTGTGATTGCGGCGTTTAATTAGCACGGTCGGAAGATGATGGAGCAGCGCTCCTGGTCCGCGTGTCTTCTGCGCGTGTTGTTGCCCCTGGGGAAGGAAAACATTCCAATCATTACATTACGCCAAATGATACGCTCGTTTTCCCCGTGCGTTACACCGCGCCGTGGTTCCGTTAATGGTGCGCGCTGGTTCTGTGGTTTAATTATCCATAATTATTCCGCGTCTGATCCTTGTGTATGTGTGCTGATTCCCGGTCTATTAGCGTGGTACTACACTTTTCTTCCATTGATCAAAATTAGACTTAAGCTATGAAACGTTAAAAATCGTCGAGAAGCGATAATCCGCTAACATCCTTTAACAGTCCCTTGAAGGAATCATTCATCAAGCGTCACTCATCTCTAAATCAAAGGGGGGATCCATCATTGTGCCCCGAATTCGGTGGTGCCCAAGGACTCACCGGTTGAAGGGGCTCAGCGGCTAACTTGCACTGAGGGGCTTATTTTAAAACTCGATAACCCAAAACTTTACCAACCGCGAGCGCAACGTTCCGCGGTGCTTTGAAATGCTTCGCATGCTGACGGTCTAGGTCCGGGTGGTCTACGCAAATAAACTTCGGTGAGCCCAGTTCGCCGGGCACCGGAGGTTAACCACGAACGACGTCAGACTGTAGCCGCGCCCCGGCTAAGGCTACGCCGAAACTGAAATCTTCTCCGTGCGGAGCGGGTGCAGTGGCGCGAATACCAGCGGCTTCCGTCCCGGGAAGAAGGCAATAACTTTCGAATGTTGCATATTTTCGGATGATAAATTTCATAGGTCTGGTGGTGCAGCCGAATACCAACCCGCAGGATTTGGTGTGCCCCGGAGAAAGCGCACCCGAGAAACGTATTATAAAGTTAATTCTTTGCTTAGTTTCTATCTGCAATGAAACCCAAAACGTTGTGCCTCCGTGGACGTGGCTGTGGCTCGCTCTACGGCCCTCTCCCAACAAGTCTAAGCGCGATAGGAACAGCGCTTTTACGGAACCGATGGGAAGAGCGCATCCTAAAAGGATTTCATGCGCCTTTTTCTGTTGCATTACACAAGTCACTCCATCATCCAGGGTCCTTGAGAGCTTGCTGGCTGCCGGAAGGGAAGCGAAGATATGGTGCATGTGGTCCCGCCACCGGCGCGGTTAGTGAAATAAATGTGTTTTTCCTTCAACTTAACTATGAGCGAAGCACACACGGCGAACTGCGCGCCGCCAGCCGGTTACCGCAAAACGGCAACGGTAGCATCCTGATTGCATCCGCAGCTTTCTTGCACTTTCCGGTTCCCGGGACAGCGCGCTGTGCACTCTCTGCACATGCGTGACAATAAATCATATACATTCTCCGCAACGAACGACATTGATAAAACGTGTAGCACTCACTCAAACCGTGGCCAGACTTTGCGCGTCTTGACTGGGGCGGGGTGCCGGGGATTACTATTCCGTTCGCCGACCGCCCTTTGGCCGCCCCCATTGCGGGGGCTATTTTATTTACATTTTTATCCCAGGTTTGTGGGCGAGATGTGGGAAGACGCGCCCCCGAAGAAAACGTTGTCGGCCCTCGCATCTGCCGCGCAACGCCAGCACCGATGTTTGTGTTTCACCAAAATAGATGATGCTTCGCTTGTGGGGTTTTGTGATGCAGAGCAAGTAGATCGATATTAGCCAGACCCGCCTCAACACTGGGAGCGATGGGGCGATAGAATAAAGGCGCACCATCATAAATCGACGCTAATGGTGCTCGGATTGGTTTGAACGGTACGGCACCGGAACGATTAAGACGTCCACCAAACGGTCCACGGGCAGCTGGCTTTCTTTGAGAGGTACAGCCAGTCGGCTCTCAAGGTGTTAGGTCGGGCCACGTTTGCGCAGCTGCACACGATCGGGGTGGTTGGGTCGATTCGCAATTCTTGCGACTCGAAAGGACACATGTTGCTGGTCGATGCAGCTGCTGATGCAGGCTGATCGGAATTTTATGTCACTCCGTGTTCTGTTTACGGTGTAATCGTCCTGTGTCGCTCGATCGCTGTTGGCTGCTGATCTCTCTCCACAGGTAGCAGAAACACAGCACCTGGGCTATATAGGATCATGGGTTGGATGGGCCTGCGAAATATGGGTACGAAGGACAACATTAAAGAGGAAAAGTAAGGAACAGCTTTGGGACAGGACATGCCGCATAATGGACCGCTGATTGGTGTCGTCCGCATTCTTAGGCGATGGGCAAATCTCGGCAGCTTCAAACACTTCTTGAGCACATTGAGCCGATCATTGCTGTGAGGCACACAATTTATGTGACGTAATAGAGCCTATGGAGAATTGATTGAAAGGATTGGTTGTGCCAAAGCTCGCGGATCGTGATTGTTAAAGTGATAATAAACGACCCGAAGTTAATAAGTAAGAGAAAAGAGAAATACATTATTTTCTTGGTACGGGATAGCTCTAGTGATCGATGTTACGTAAAGTATCGATCGAAGAATTTAAATGAATTGTTTACAAGTGGTCTAAACGTAGTGAAGCAAATGATGCCTCAACCAGGACCGGGACGATCAGGAAGGTTCTACTGTGTATTTGGTGGGACTTGCAGGGAGTCATTTATTATGAGTTGCCACTGTGTGGTCGAGCTCTAAATACAGATCTCTGCAGTCAACAACTGAATCGTTTGATGATAACGATTGAGGAACAACGACAAGAATTGATCAACAGAAGAGGAATGACACTCAAGAAATTTAGACAGCTTGGTTGGGAAGTTTTAATGCATCCATCATAGACCCCGCGTACCTGGCACCAATCGATTACCACTTTTATCTCAAAATGTTCAACAATAACGACCAAGACATCTATGAGATCTAAGCAAAAATAATGGATTTCTTTTTCTCCAACTTAATTATTAAAATTCGCAGCCCCATTTAAGCAAAGCCTCAACAAACCGAATGTGGCAAACGGCAAACAAAAAAAACCCGTACCATTTTGTGTGTATCAACATAGCCACGCGGCCCCTGGCGAATGGATTGGAAATAATTTGTTTCCAAACAACGATCATTTAGCTGCGCCGCTGTTCACCTCTAATTAACTGCCACTCGGGCCTGGGCACGGTTTGGGGGCCAAATTTGTCAAATTAAACGCAAGCGAGCGGACGGACGCGCGCACGTTAAACAATTTACGTAAATGACAGTAAAAATAATGCACTCACCTTCGGTGCACTGCCGCAGTGTACACACGCCACACACCACAGAAATTATGATCGATTTCAATCAAGCCCACAGCGGACAGGACACCACCCCCCCGACTGCGGGGTGGCCCTTGGCAAAAATGCGATATGATAATCGGCAGATAAAATCAATTACGCACACGGCAGCGGCATAATTGTGTCCCGGGCCGGGCCCGGTTCCGGCGAGTGCATTACCATTTTGTATCCGATTGATTCAATCAATCGCGCATAAATTGTGCCGTCAATCGAAACAGTCAATCTCGGCTCCCCGGCCACCAATCGGGTAAATTGGTAAGCAAACCGCGCGCATTTCAACGGCCGCACATATTATCACCCCGTGCCGTGGGTTTCGAGGACATCGTTAACGGATAACCCGGGCCGGACCGCTCGCTGCGCTCTGGTGCTCATCATGACGGGGGCAAAGACGTTTCAGCTGAGGATGTGGTGGTCCCTAAAAAACACTTTATCGTCTTAGCGCAAGTGGTTCTGGCGTCGAGAACCACAAGAGCGTGGGACCGAGCGGCCACTTATCGGGAAAATTCTCATGGTTCATGCCCTTCGGTTGATTGTGTCACCAGCTGTCTCGAGAGCTACGACTTTCTTTAAACCCGTTTCGTCTCAATTACCGTTTCACACGAGATTCGTGCGCGAGTTCTAACGGGTTCACAAGCGGAACTAGCTTCCCAGTACTGCTCCGGGGTTCTGTATTTTGAATCAGTCACGGCAGGGCGCGCTCCAGACACAAACTTACTTTATCTTATCGGCAACGAGGACCTCTCACTTTCCGCTTCAGTTTCGGCTTCCTTTTGCCAGCGTCACCGATCGATGGTTCCGATGAGCGCTAAACGCGCGTCCCGGTCTCGGGCAGGCTGGCGCATATCCCATGGTGGTTAAAGGTGCCCCGGGCCCTTATCAGTTCTCCGTCCAGTCGTTCAAATGTACACGGGGCGAAAGAATGATAAGGGTTCGAGTGCACCGGTGCATTTCCGATAAAATGAAACCGGCCGATGATGGCGGGGTTGTTCCGGGGTGTTGGACGGTTGGAGCGGTTGAACCGCACGGGAATATGTGTGGTTTTATGGGATCCGTTAGCTGTGGACGCCGGTCACCTGGATGGAGGCCACCGACACTACCGGGGAAGGTGTTACACGGGAAGACGCTAGAGGGAAGGTGGTTAACGAACAGCACACAACACAGGGATTCGCGCAGTAGCGTCGGTTCACGTTGCCGAGACCCCGACCTGGATCGCACGGGGATAAGGAAGTTGATACAGGAACTACGGAGGAACTACACGGAACAACATTTGGGAGAGGCGCTGAGTCGAATACGGGGAGAGCGGGAATGGTCCGATATTCATTTTTCTCTGGGAAACACACCGAACTGAGGCGCCGATGGTTGTGCACTGGATTTTCACTTGCACTCACTGAATGATTCACGCGAAATGGTGCCTCTAGCGTGAGAGGGTAATCCCGCGTGACTCACAAAGAGATCGGGACACTGGACTGGAGGCAACATGCAGTTGCATGGCACATTACGAAACGACTTCACCACACATCAATCCTTCCGGGTCCGCGTTCAATTCTGTAAGCAAAATGGAAGAAACTTGATAAGAATTCAAATTAAAACTGGATAACGACATCCACACCAACGGGTGGGCCTATAAATTTCGTGCCCGAAATGCCGGCCAATCTTCCGGCAGCTCTAACTACGGTTCCTCCCCAACAAAAGTGGGTCGAAAATCGGAAATCCATCGGCCCAGAATTCCGAAACAACATTGGGTCCCGATTTCTTCTCAGCAACAGCAGCAGCAGCAGGAAGCAAATGGAAAGTTCATGTTCATGCTCAGCGCGGACGGAAACCAGCCGACGACGACGACGACCCGTGGAGCACCCCAAGGCAGCAGATATCAGAAGTTAAAATATTGGCCCAAAAGCAAAACTTCCAACTCGCGACGGCGAATCTTGCCCAGAGTGACACCCGGTCTTCGCCCGGCCGCTGGTGGACACAGATAAGAAAAAGTTGTTCCCCCGTCTCGATAAGGCAATATGCTCGCGTTAATTGAGACGTATGTCGTGTGTCTCCCCCCAGGGGCATGTCTTCCGACGACGCCGAAGAAAAGCAAGGAGGGTGAAAACGAAAACGAACCAACGTCTAATGTATTTTATGCGTCATCCGGGAGAGATACGGACAACGAAGAACGTGCGCCGTGGACCGTGCGGAGATTGGATCGTGTATTAAGGAGCGTTACAAATGTTCGTCCCAACACGCGTGTGGGGAGCATTCTTTTATTACATCTCTCCCCACACAACCCGATGGCCGCGTGTGACCTTCCTCTGCCTGCTTCGTCGGGTTTGTGCCCTACTTTGGGCAATCAAATCAATCAAGATTTTTGGGCGACCTTCACAGCGCGCTCTGAAGGAACCCTGACCCCGTTCATTTCCGAGACCATGCCGCATAATCTCCCGAGCGCGCTGACGGGGATTAGGATGACAGGATGACAGAGCTGGGCACTCTTACACCTCTCGAAAAAAAAAACCCGCCGAGATCCTCTCGCGTGATGACCACAAAAACAACCACCGGAATTGACTCCCCGGAAGCTAGGCGCTGGCGAATCGCCATCCCGCCCCGCGCCCCATCAGCATAAATTGATTGCAATTTGTAAATCCACCGCCTCGCGGTTGGGTGGTGGGCGCTTTAAACTTCCCACCACCCGGGTGGCCGGAAATGAAACGGGACGCGCGGTGTTTCGGGTGCGCTGGCGCGACACTCCGCGTGGTTATTTATTGCGCCCTGCCACCCCAAACGGGCGTTCATTGTGGTGATGTTGCTCCTGACCCGACCACCGGTTGTGTGGTATGTTTTCGGAGCTTGTTTATGTGGGGACACACACGATGGTGGCGCTGTGTCCAACAACACCGGTCTGTTCCGGAGTTCCCACTAGCGTGCGCCTCCTTTTATGTCAAAAGCGGTTCCGTGAGGTCATGCTGTCCCCCGAGAGAGTGGAATTCGGTTCCAAATCAGGGTCCAGGGGGGTTCCGATCGGTCACTTTTCGGGCGATTGACATCGTAACCCTTCCTTCGATGGAGGCGCCGGGTCATCCGTAGCAACCGTTCGACATCATCATTTGCACCACTCGCTCTCTCTCTCTTTGTCTCTCTGCCCCAGCGAGTTTGGCAACTTGAAGTGAAAGTGCTAATCCCCCCCCGGGGGTGGTGTCCTTTTGGGGCGAAACTCGGATGCAATTGACTGCCGATCAGGTGCTCCCGAGACCCCGACGATAACGGTCGTTGGAAACTGTGGGGATCAATTGGAATCGCTCGCGGCCACCCCAAAATGGGTATCCAGGGGGACACGCGGAGAGACCCCATAAATTATGCTCCCCATCCCGCACACATTCGCCGACACCCTGTGCTCTGCGTTGAGGCGGTCGACACGCAGAACGATCAGATTACGCCTTCCAGCAGTAATCTGTCGCGGTCGTTGGGTCGGTCGGTCGAAACCGGATGAGTCCCGCGCACCCGACGTGGTAGACCGTCCTCCCCCGAGGGACGTCCGCAAACAAGGCTGATAACGGGGGCAGATGTCGCCATAATCGCCACGAAATTAGAGACCACTCGTGGGTCGCGCCATCGTCGTCGTCGTCGCTCTGCGTTTCAACAACTCGGTGTCATGTGCCGGCCTGGTGTGGTCGGGTGACAGATCGCATCTAGGTTCGGGCGACCCAAGCGAACGAAGGACCGCGTCTCGTTCGGTGGAAAGATTGGCGATCGGGCCCCAGGCCGCAGCCAAAAGTGAACAACCTGCAACCCATCAGCAGCAGCAGCAGCAGCAGCGGGAGCGGGAGCATAACGTAAACAGCCAACATTCCATCCTCGGCCGTCCGCCGCGCTTTGGCACGTAAACATTTACAAACAAAACGTCACTCCGGTGGTGCTCGCTTCTCCTCGCTCTATCTCTCGGCTCGACCATCCGTCCGAGATCTAATCAGAGAGTCTCGCAGCGTCGGATCGGGATTTTTCTCCTCTCCGACGGATGGGGAGCGCGGGTGAGATGTTGGAAGCACGCGCGTGGCTTGTGGTCTCCGCCGCTTTCCGTGGCGTGACCTCAATAACGGGGTGAATGCGTGCGCTGCCGTCCCCCTTGGACGGCGCCCGGCGACATTATAACAATTTATTTATGCTGTTTTATCTAATCAACTGATTAAATATTTGATTCAATATTTGGCGCGGGTAAACACCGCGCATGCCACGCCGTTTGATTACGGCAAACCTTCGTCGTCGTCGTCGCCGTCGCCATCGCCGGTCGGGACACCGTCGTCAAAAACCATCGCGAGAATCACCACCCGGTTTCCGGGATCGCTGGGGCCACTAGAGCGGGAAGAGAAAGAGAGACAGAAAGGAGAGGAGAGGTTAACGGAAAGTCAACATAAGACACCGAGTCGGGACGCCTGCGAATCGCGGGCGAAGGGATATAAATTATGGAGCCCGCAAAGTAAACCTTCTTGCCGGCGTGTGAAGTGGCACCCGAGAGCCGCCCGGCCAACCTTTTTCGCCACCCATCGCACCCATCATCCGAAAAAAGGCCCATTCTCGGGTGGAGGCACATGACACGGTGGTCCATTTAATGATACCATTTTCCTCCCTCCGAGGTGTTTTTAACGCGCGAATATTGCTCAAAATTTTCCCTCATTCACGGCCGTCGTTTGCTCATGTTTGCCAAACGCAGCAGATAGAGCGCAAAAACCGCCGACGATGCCCCGTGTGACGCCGGGTAAAGTGACGGTAATTTTGAAGAAGGTTACATACCGCGCACCCATCAAGCCTCACGCAGCTGACCTCCGCCGCGAAAGGTAACCCAAAAAACTGGCTGGCGCACCGATATGAGGGAACGAGCTGGGTGCCGGGACTGGGAGTTACAATTTAAGGATCACCCTGCTGCGCTTGAAGGGTGAGACCGGCGCTCTACCTGCTAATATCCGCTCGACCGCCCTTTATTTTGGGTTAATGTGCTTCCGAAAGAGGTTATTTTTTGCGAGCTACTCAAACGAGTGGAAATGAGTTTAAAATTAATACCAATGCCTCTCCGGGCGGTGGCGGTCACACCATCGTCGTTATCTGCCACAAGCCACAAGAGTGAAACCCGTCGCGACAAAACCCGGTGATAAGATTCGAATGTTTGCACCATTTATGTGTCGGGTTCCGGATGGTGGTGGTGGTGGTGCAACAACAGGCTGGATTTTGGGACATCGAAACCTCGGGGGCTGGCCGAGGTTTGAAGCGCGGGCGAAAGCGCAAACCGCACGTTTGTGTTATGCTTTCTTTATCAGGTTTTCAGGGCGAGACAAAAGAGGCGGGAAACGAGCTGCGTAAGTACGCACCACCGGACCCCAAGCCGGCCGACCGACCACCCCGTCAACGGCAGATCGCCCCGATGCCACTAATTTCCGCTTCCGGCAGGCGGATGTTGATAAATTCAATGCCACACTGCGGGCGGCCGGCTTTCTCTCTCTGTCTCTCGCTGGGGGTGGTTTGAGTGAAAGTTATTTACTGCCGTTTCCTTTCGCAGCATGGCACACAACCCGGGTAGAGAAATAATTGAAGGATGTTGTAAAAGTCGGTTCGATGGCACCCCACACACTTGGTGGTGGCCGGCGACCCCCGGGAGTGGTTGAGAACTTTATCCCATAAATTGTGTCCCGGTGTGTCCCAGGACACCCCCAATAAGCCACTCGCTCTCTCCCAGGTGGCCACCCACTGAAACACGAAGAAGCAAGGAGTCTGGGTCTGGGTTGGAGCGATTCTGCCGACTCCGCAAACCGCTGGGGTCCTCCCCGGTGTAAATCATTTAAATCAATTATCCGCCCTTTGGCAGGGCGTCTCCGCACTCACCTTCGGCAGGCAGGTAGAAGCGCAGCATCAGCAGCTCCGATGTCCGATGGCGCTCTCTCTCTCTCTGTTTGGGGGCTTTAATTGAATTTCAAAGTTCGGGTTTTGGGCGAAAGAAGTGCCATTTTGACAGCCACAACTAACCGAAGTAGGCCGATAGAACGGGGCTTCGGGGAAATGGCAATTGAGATTATGTGTCCCTCGATGTCCCTGGCTCTCCACGGCTTGCGCGTGAGTCAACTACGCAGCGCACATCAGCAAAGCCGTTCACCCGGCCGGACGTGAGTCATCTAATTGCGCGACCAGCAGCCGTCAGAGCATCGCCAAAGAAAGCATCGCGCGTTCCGTCGAACTGACAAAGCGAGATCCGCGCGCGCGTTCAGCTCGTGCCATATGGCGACGGAGAAAAAATCAACGACCATCGCCGCCGCCGCCGCGCGACACGCATAATCATGTCCTAAACTAACACACATACGCGCACACACACAGAGACGAGCGGGAACGAGACCGAAAGGGATGAGTTATATGGCGACCGTGACGTTATTGGAGAGCGCGCGGAATCAGCAGCCATTGCTCCGGGCGAAAGAGGGGTGAAGCAGGGAAAACGAGGAAATTCGACCACTACGCTTTCGGCCCCGTCTACGACCCGGCTGACCTCACCCGTCCAAGTTGGGCCACAGCGAGAGACATGCCGACTGTTCCTGCTCTCTCTCTCCCTCACACACTCTTTTTGTCTTCCTGTTCCAACCGCTTCTCGCGAACGAAGAAGGCCGTGAACTGATGACGAAGAAGTGGAACCAACTTACACAGGACACAGAGCGCTCCTTTCGCAGGAAGCAGAGCCCCGCGAGCCAGGATGTGTACGCGCCGAGAGTGCTTCTGAGGATATGGAAGCGGAAAAAAGGAGACAAAAAAACCCACGTCGCTGATGGCGATTTGGCCGATTTTTTTTTCTTTCTACGGACGGTCACAGACGGAAATTGCACACACGACTTGGACCGCACACAAACACATAGGGTATTGCACATTTTCGGAACACACAAATGCACAGGGCACGCGGTGGCCAGTAAAACGCACGTGCGCTGCTCTCGAGAACCGGGCCGCAGTTTTACGACCGGAAGCAACAGGGTTTCTGGCCGTCGTTTTCTTTTCTCCGCAGCCGCCGCACAGAAAGGGCTTCTTGGATGTCTTTCGGGACGCACTCTCTAGCCCTCCAACGCGCACTCCACGCGGCCACGCACATCATCCCGAGGACACGACGCGCGAACGGAGCGCAGCGAGTTTCTCTGGCGACTGGCGGAAGTGGACTAAAAATTGAAATGAGCAACGGTCGACCACCGAACCGAGCAGGCGACGAAGATCGGGCGAACATGTGGCACGCACACATGTGCACGCTCGGCAAACTGTCAACCGTTCCAAGTGCGAGCGAAAAATCGCGCCACACCAACACCACCGTACCGAAGCTGGAAACGGAAGACGCACACTGCGACGGATGCTCGGCCCGCATCGTTCGGGAGAGTTTCCGAGAGATCGTCGCCGGATGACCGAAGGGAACGGGAGGCAACGGGCGGCGCAGCATCCTCAAGCCGGTCGGTCGGTATGTGTGCGTCGCAGGATTCGCACACGATGGTGTGCGTTGCGAAACCAATACATTCCGGGCGAATGTGCCGAGGTTTCCATTTTCTCTTTCTCTCTCTCTTTCAGGCTCTGCGAAAGATTATCAGCCATTCCGCTTCAACTGATCCTTCTTCGGCGACCGGTTGAACGGCAAATGTCCTCGCGCAAGGCACACACGGCAAGGATAACTCAAGGCACTCTTGAATCGTCTGGGCCGTCGGTGGTGGTGCATTCCGCTTGATGCACCGCTTCGATGCGCCAACTGCGATCCGATGGTAAACTTTTTGGCGGAGTCGAACATACGACAGGACTTTATTGTCCGACGGCTTTCCGCGAGATCCCCGCGACAAGCACCGTAAACAAACAAGGATTAAATTTCATCGCTTCATCAGCACGCACACACAGAGGTCCGTGTTTGATGGACGATGTTTTGGCGGCATTTTTTTGGCGCGCCTCACGGGCAAACAGTTGGCCGCAGAAGTCTTAACAGGATTCAATGTTGATTAAAGGCGTCATATAATTTACTGACCACGTCTGACCACGCGGCCTACATAAATCTAAAGTCTTAAGAGGTAGAAACGTGTAATCTTAAGGCACGGACAGTTAGTCAAGTTAATAAACCACTGAGAGAACTGTTGGCACTAGGAGCGTAAAGGTCAATCTCGTAGAGTACTGTTCTCCTTCGCTCCAAGGTGTCAAGTCCTGTCAATGTGTCAAGAAGGCAACGAACTCTTGTAGTCTAGCTCACGAAGGATGATCCGGGTCACGCGGGAAGACATCTGACATCGTCTACTTTCAAAGCGACTAATCGTATTGTTCGGGCTACGGGTCAACCATTCGTGTTGAGCATACTTTTTTCGAAAAGAAATCGCTTACCGGTGAGTGTGACCGAAAATTCGGTTCGACCCACAAGGACTCACGGAACACAACGGTTGCCGTCACGTACAAAAAAAAATGGTCAAATTATTCGAGCAACGAGCTGAAAGGATGAAACCGGAGCAAATGGTTCGTCATTAATGCTCTCGCATACGCAGCGCATGATGATGAGCGCGCGCTGTAAGACCCTGTTGGTGGCTCGGGAATAAATCAACCCTGCCGCCGCCACCGTGCCGTATGCCCGTCGCCCGACGACCGTCGTTGACGAAAGCATAATCACCGCTGGCATAAATACATAATTGTGAGCTCCGTTATTATGAACGACATTCCCGGGCCAGAGCCGAGCCAGAGCCGGGCCGCGCAATGAATAAGCAGAAGTGGAAAAGAAAAGTCTAAGAAGGAGAGGAAGCAAAAAACACTACACATCGCCGGCACCGCGCAATGGAAGAGACAGGATAAAAAAAAAACACACGCAAACAAAAAGAAAACTACAATCCCACATCCGTTGCATCCATCTTGCCGGTCTCATGGGACTTCACTCTTTCCGTAGGCCCGCCGCCACACAAATCATGTCATCAGAATGGGCGTATGTGTGCTGTGCGTTACCCCGTTATGCTTCGGAGGGAGTATGCTGCCCCAGGCCCCGTGCCCCAGGGTCAGCGTGTGTGTGGGTGGACGCATGACGAACCGGTGAGGAATTGGATAAACGTGTTTCGGCCACCGTTGAGTAGAGACATTCCACTCAATTATGGATTGTTTCCATTAATTTAAATCCTTTTCATGTTGGTCTCCACGGCCCTTGCCGGGCGTTGGAGCGGTTGCGTGCGATGCGTAAAGACGTCGGCCGATCTGGCGTCGGTTGGCGTGCCCTTGCATACGCTTAGAGTTGGTACCGGAACGATCCCTAGAGGTCCTTCCCGACGTTTGTTAAATCTTTTCGGAAAAGTTTCCATTTTTCCATCCGACGGTGTTGAAAGGGCGTTTCTTACAAAAGATCGCTAGGACTCCATCGCAAAGGGTAGAGTTATGCTTATCATTGGAAACGCTCCAAACGCACGCACCGGCGCGGTGGCCACAGCATTATGTTTAACAACGGTGAAGATTATGCTCACCACCCTTCGACCGTCATGGCCTCAGTAGTTCATGAACATTCGGTCGGGAGCATCTCGAATCCGTCACCGATCGATTAGACGGAGCATTCCTGAATTCCATCAAACTAATTTCTAATCAAAGTGCGGCACGCCCAAAGTTTGCCAAATCTAGTGGAGTATGTGTGCGTGGCCGCTGGAAACAATGGAACATAACTTTTCCCAGCATAATTCCTGCCTCGCCTTGCAAGCAAATGAATTATTTGCGACCTCTCCGCGATGCCGGAGAGCACGCGAACGCACGCACACGAGCAGCTATCCTGTAATCCCCTGTTGGCCGCGATTCGGGTATTCGGTGGCGCAAGGACTCACTACTGACCACTGTGTGGGTCTCGGCAAAACGGCGGTTAGCTCGTTTTCAACATGCCCATAATTTTACATCGCCCTCCGGGACGGGTGCTAGAAAAACGATTCCAGCGAAGCATCCCGAACCGGGTCACGTGAAGTCAGGACACGAGAGCGCGCCCGGCTGTTTCCGGTGTTTTAATTTATTCCTGCATGCTGCACGGATCCACGTGTAGGGCGACCTCTGTGGCGAACATTTGGAGCAGAGAAAAGTGAAACTATTTACCGGAAAATCCTCAAACACTGGCGGAAGCGCATCACATGCTCCAGAGGACCCACCAACGGGGGGGGCCAACTGACTTGACGTGTGTTGCCTGGTTAAGTAGCGATAAGTGTCACCAGCAGAAGCCAAGGATTGTTTACCTTTCTGCGGGCTTTCGAATCACAATCGAATGCGCAGTCATTGTTTCACCCGAACCGCATGTGGGGCCCACGTCGGAGAGAGATGTGTATCAGTGTACCTTATAAACAATTAAATAAAGACGAATAGCTCCGTTCCGCCCTGTGCCGAGTTATTTACACTGGCACCCCATTGGCAGTGGGGCTGAGCCCCGTTTACTTGAAGCAATATTAATTTTCCTTCACGTCCCGGGCCAAGGATCCGTCCCAAAATCAGGTCTCACAAGAAAAGCCCATCGACCCACAGACAGACAGATAATGGGAAAGCTTTTGGGGAGAAAGAGATTCAAATACTCTACCACATTCAGCGGGGTTCGTGTTTCAATTCGTGGAGGAAAAGGTGCTTTGCACCTCACTCAAAAGCCGCCTTGCCGCCCGAGTCCGGGCCACCGAGTCGGAAACGATTCCGAGTGTGAAAGGAAGAATTATGCGACTCTCTGGGCTGCTGCTGCCGGAGCCCATTGGAACCGGAAAGTAAAGTGATTTATGATGGTCCGGACCCATTCCAAAGGGGGGCCGAGCGAGCGAGGCCGAGGTAGATTAGTTCCAAGCAGCACCGGCAGGATGCGCCAGCACAGTCGAAGCACCAGGAGCAACCAGAAGCAATTTCGGGACATTTGATTCACCAAGAAGCCGCCTGTTCGGTGGCCGCCGGCAAGGTTTCGGTTGCAAAAAGCATGTACAAACAGAAAACATCATCCAGGGGCCGTCGATCGTCGGTCACTTGCTGAGGTGTGTGCGCGCCGGGACGATTCGTATGTATCGAGGAAAAAGTTGGTCACAAGTTGGAGATATGTTTTGGCCGTGCCATACACGACATACGATTGCATAAACGGTCCGGGAACCGGTCCAGCCCTCATCGAATGTCGTAGCGTTGCCGTGCGGAGATTGAAATGAGGACATTCGGACAGAGTTTCGGGACAAAAACATTTGTCCTTCCCGAGCCCGGCGATCCTGGAGCGGGGATCGCATTTCGTTTATTGTTTGTTTAAGGTTATGATGTTTTTCTTTCAAATTCAAATTTTCATCGATCCCTCTCTGTCTCTCTCTCTCTCTGATAGTTGGAGTCGCTCGAGTAGTGTCCTGACATGTCCTCCAGCTGGATCTTCTTACCGTCAGTCACTCGGAACGCCGGTTGCCGGCAGACCAACAACTCCAGCTCCAGCGGCAGACGACGAAAATCTCCACTTGCTTGCCGTCCGTTTTTCTTTTCCTCTTTTTCCTTTTCTTCCTATTCTTCTTACCGCAGTTTTCTCGGCCGCAGCCGTGCGCTCGCTGACCGAAACACACGGAACCGTGGTCATGGACAATTCATTCCCACAAATGCGATTAATTTTTGTCGTTTGTCGCCCCGTCGTGGCCGTCGCAGTTTTTCTTCCTTCGCTCTCTCTCTCTCTCTCTCCCTCTCAGACACACTGTGTGTCTCTGTCTATCTTCCGAAAAATTCTCAAACCCACCCACCAGAGAGCCCGGGGTTTTTTGGGCCAGGATCAATTTTCGTTTCGACCAGTTCTCGGCACATTGGAACTGGAGCGGTGCGTCCGGGTGGAATTAGACACCGGAACCGAGTAGCAAGAACGAAAACACTCCCCGGGCCCGATTTACGAACCTTCCGGCCGGCCGGCCGGCGAACGGTTTAGAGGGAACGGCTGCCCTAAAAACTTCATCCCCACCGATCCCGGACGACTATCCGCCGCGTGGAGTAGAAGGATGTGACACTTGGTGGGTGGGCGGGGGCGGTGGGAATCGCTTTAACCAATTTGGCCCGCTGCCAAGCGGCTTGTTATTAAATCTCGATCCTGCCTGCCGATGCAGTGGCTGGCAGTTGGCACCGCGCCGGAGCTCCTTGCGCCTAAGCCACTTACGTTGTGTGGGTGAGAGTCTGGAAAATGTGGTCCACCCCCACCCCTCCCCCCTTCTTCCGGGGTCTGCTTCGGTTCTGCGGCAAATGGCTGCATTCGAAATAAATAAGTTGGAACTGTCCGGAGGGGGACCCCATTACCGTGGGCCACCTTTCTGGCGCTCGGGAATGTCCGGAGAGTCCGGTCCGGTTTGCAATTGATAATGATAAGCGCCGGTTCGGGGTATCCTTCTTCATGTCCTTTCACGGGGCTCGGTCCCCCAGCCGGACCGGGTTTGCAAAAACAAAGGAACTTTCGTTTAGCCAACTGCCATCACCAGCCCGAGAGCCTACGCTATTTAATTACAGACCGGAACATATTAGAGACCCGGACCGGAGGCTAATCAGTGGCCAGCTCAGCAATTCGCTCGGCGGCATCATTCATCATCTCTCGCCCAAAATCTGCGCCGAGAACCCGGGGTGGTGTCAGAAAAAGCGACAACCCGTGTGCCAGGCTGTTGATGACTGCCACTTTCGCGCTCTCTCTCTCTCTCTTCCGCTCTCTCTCTGTGTCACTCTATGCATCTCGCGTGCAATGCCGCTCCATTTATCATGCCATTCGCGGTGCGTTCGACGACGGTGGACATTCCGCGAACTGACCCCCATCAAAGATGCAACATCTTCTCGGACACGACCGATCTCTGACCACCGGCGGCCGTTTTGCTTAGACATCAGAGGCCACCGGAGACTGATTAACGTGCAGCGTGTCCACGTCACCGGGGCCGCTGACAGCCCGGACCCGGACCATTTATCATCCTTCCGGGATGCAGATCTCGCGGGACGGGATTTTTTATTGGAAGAAAACGAGAGGACCGATATCAAGGGCTTCTCCCGGGTGCTGTCCCGGGCGGGTTGCGAATTATAAATCGTTCCAAAATGATTTGTCCAGTCCAGTTTTCAATCGAAAATAATTGCGACCGATCAGCGACGCGTTTTCGGGGTGACCGTCTTATGCCCCGGGTTGGGTAATTAAATGGCAATCGCCGAGTGAAGAATTGGGCAAATCGTCCTCTGAAGGTGTTAGGACACGCCGGCGAACAAACCCGTAGCACCTACCTGGGCCCTTCCGCGGAGTGTGTTTGCTTTGTCTAGTCCGGCATCTTCCTCCCGGAGGTCCTCTCTCTCTCTCTCTGATCTGTTTCCAATCTGCTTCCCGGTGTTTGTATTTTATTGGCACGGCAACCGTAGTGTCATAAATTCGGAGCAACACACGGAGAGCGGTGTCCACCCGGCGGTATCTGCAACAACAAGAAAATGCAAATCAATTGCTATTTGTTTCGCATAACGAGTGACGCCGGGCTCTGCTTGCATAATTTATCGCCCACTCGAGCCTCGAGGCGAGTCCCGAGCACGGGTTTACGTCTGTGTTCGTGGTTCGGGCGGTGGCTTATGGTTTTTGCATTAAGATTTAGTAGTCCGCGGGACACGCTACTCCCCGGATCAGCCCAGACAGAGGTAGGCGGACAGACAGACAGAACGAGAGAGAGAGAGACCGAGCAAAAGACTTCGATCGATTTTACATTCAATCGCGCCGACGTCTTGACCGGCATCGCCATTGACACTTTGCCGCGAAATAAGAGACTACCGAGGTCCCGAGCCGCCGCCTCCCGAGCTCTCTCCTTCAGACAAGTGGCCCGCCGATCCAGACGGTTTATCGGCCGATGATGATGACGGTGACTAAGAGGCCAAGCTGCTGTTCGTGACGCCCCGTGTCCTCCGGCGTGTGGGCTGTCGAAAGCATTAATCAGGATCCGACCATCTCGCGTCCGATCGATGGCGGAGCATATTGCGCTAAATAATTCACCCAATTCACGGCCCAGACCACGGCCACCGGTCACTGGTGTGCGTGTTTGCGTAACGATTTTTAGTTATGCTCCCCAAACTTGGCGAGCAGGGCGCCGAGTTTTCACGCCTCTTAGGTCGCGAGGGTCCCACCACACCCGGCGGAGGTTGTGTGGATTTTTCTTCCAGCTGTTGGCCCGTCGAAAACCCGGCCAAACCACAACAACAACCGTGCAAAGCGAGAGATGAATATTTCATTGGGATCGATTCAATTTGCCGTGAAGACGAGCGCGCGCACGTGAGTTCTCCCGGGAAAAGCAGCGGGGCACCCGGGAAAACCCGGAAAGTCACCATCACACCGGCTCTCCGTTGCTCGCTTTTCGCTCGGCAGTTTTTGCCGCAGTCGGGCGAATTGCGATTGCGGGCGTTCGGCGCAACAAAACTGATAAGCGGACACCCTTCCGAAAGGGGTGGCAGGATGGCCCCCGTCCCGACGTGTGGCCAGGAAAATGGTAAAACTTTCATTAGCTGCCACTCTCCTGGAGTCCGGAGTGTCTGCAGGACACTCTGGCGCTCCCCGTTCGATAGATCTGTGCGGTACAACATAATTTTGGGGACGGTTCGCTCCCGGACTGGTGATGCTGCCTCGCTGCGGAAAATGCGAATTAATTTGCATAAACAAAATAACGACAAACCGACCAACCAAACCGATGCGCACTCCTGCTCCCCCTTCAGTTACTGGCCACCCCTGACCAATCTGAACCCAACCTGGACACTACTGCAGCGCCCGGCGTGGTGACTGCAGCACAGGGTGATGTATCACTCGGTTTGCCGGAGTTTGGACTTGGACTGGCAAGTGAAGTTTGGGCCTCCACCCAAACCGTGTAACCTGCCACAGGCCGTAAGGGAACCGTAAGCCGTAAACGGTCTGGTCGGGCCGTCCTGACCAGGCGGTGGAACGCAATTAATTTGTTTACCAAAAGCCGAGCTCCGCCACCAGGTTGGACACCAGGATTCCGGGAATCAAACGTCGCTACTCGTACGTTCGGATCCGGGTGTTCCGGCCAGCCCCCGGGATGGACTGCAAACTTCCTGAACCTCCTGCCGGTGATTGTTTTGAAGTTACTCGAACCCGAACTTCTTGGCCCCGGAACGTGAAGGGGTCAGGAGTAGCAGCAGGCAACAAAAGACACACGCGCCCTGCCGTTGGAATATTAGAATTGGAAATGTGCGCTCCGCAGCTGAACTCCTTCGCCGCACACAGAGAAGCCAAAGGGTATCGGGCGATGTCAGTGCGATGTCAATTCCGAATTCCGAGGCAGGGCAAAGGCACACTGTCGTTCCCGTGACTGGAAGGTGTCTGGAAGGAGTCGAAGCAGCCGCAACAGCGAGCAGATGTTCCGTTTCGCCGGAAGGATTGGGTTGGGCAACGGATGCCACGCGTCGTAGAAGACGAACTTTTGGCCGACAAACAAATCGTCCGACGTACGCTCAGTGTTGGGAACGGATCCAAACTTCGCGCACTTCGCAATCCGGATTGCCGACGAAAATGCTCAAATTACTTACGGGGTGTCGCAATGCTGGGGCTTTTCGATTTATCAAGACGTTCGGAGCTTTTGGTCTCGTCGTGGGGAATCCTAAAGCGCGACCGTTTAATTACCTTCTTGGCACTCGCAATCGTCCTTTCGATGTGTTAAAAATCCCATGCCAGTGCTCAAAGCTCACCGCTCTTTTACGCGGTGTATGTGCCTAGGAACCGGATGCGTGGAGTGATCCCGAGCGGAGCCGAATTAATTAGCTCATTAGGGCCATAACATAATTAACGCCGCCCTGGGCCGTCAAAAGATGCTTTCTCCCCTCGCCGGGTTAGCACCATCCGGTGACGCCGGTTCCGTGACAGTTCGCCCGCGGAAGGTGTATGTTCACTTTTCACGCCACTCTACGCGGCCAACATAAAGCCGTGCACCCGTTTTTTTTTCCTTTGTCCCAGTTCAAGAGCGGGCCGTTTTAATGGCGGACGAATATCGAATGGAGAAAATATTTTCAAGCCACCGCGTGGAGAATTTTCCCACAACGTTCGGCTTGCGCTCCAGAGTCCAACTCCCCGCTCCAATTAGTCCATTAATTAGGGTCCTCCTGTATGTGTGCCCCGCACAGTCCGCGATGAGAGAACTCACATCAAACGGCTTTCGACTGCGGTTTCAACTCCGTTTCTTCTTACTCCGATTTCACCGACCGCGGACCGGTCGGTCCAGACCGGAAGAAAGCGAAATCTTTCGTCCAAAATTGTTTCCTGCACTTTTTTGTGTGTGCAAAAATTAACCACAAGAAACGAGCAGACAGAGGAAAAAAACGCCCAGTCCAGGACTTTGTGCTCGCGGACCCGGAGATTGGACAAATTGTGACACAAGGCTCGTGCTGTTTGGCTGCTGGCACCGAAGATTATCTCTGGCCCGTCGCTGGCCGCAGAACTGCGGGGTGCGATATCTGTGCAAATAGAGACCAACCATTTCGGGTTCCGGGTGACGATGCTTTTCTAATTTTTTTGTGGGGTCTCCCTTTCGCACTCTTGATTACTGGCGGCCTTGTGGAAGAGCTCCCGAGCTTCCCGAGCGGCCCACTACAAAGTGTCGAAATGTGGGCACTCACCGGGGACCAACGGTCGACATTCCCGGATCCGGAGCCGCCCTTCGGTCGAGGTGAGTAAATTTGAAAATTAAACATTCCATTTCGTGGCCAGCTCTGGGGCCCAACATTTGCTCACGTCCGGTAGCCGGCTCGGACCGTCCTGACGATGGCAGGCTGGGTCACACAGGTTACTACTCGGTCAGCCCAAGGAAGCCCCACGTGTGGTTTTCCACCGAATGAGGGCTACCAGGGGAAGTAAACAAAATCCCCAACAACACCCCCGGGGTGCCCGGGGACTTATCGGTCCCCGGGATACGGCCAACGACGGTCACCACGCTACTTGCCTCGTGATTAGTGGGCAAACTGGTTACAATGTCCCTGCTGCTGGTGCGGAACGCCAACGGTGACCATAATCACGGTGACCATTCCGTTCGGCAAACGTAAAGTCCCACCGGTCGTCGTCCGTTGGTAGTCAAAGATGCGAGAGATTTGATAATTTGCCCACCTTTTCGGGCACGTAACGTTCGCTTCTGTGCGGCACGCGGTAATCCCAGAGCCCTCGCCGGAATTCACCGGAAGTGCTTTCGGACGATTCAGATTATCTTTTGATTGTGGGGTCCAGGGCCATCCGGGAGCGGGCCGGGGGCGAATGAATCGATAATTGTCCCGCAACCAGGACGCTGTGCCTGGCACATTATTTGAGGCAATTATCAGCATTTCGAGCAGATCGAGCAGAAAAATGAAAATTGACGCGCTTGGCCAGCAACTGAAGTCGAGGTAATCATCAAGCACAAACATTACGTTTTCCAACCACTCATACTCATAAATCAGTGCCCGTGTCTAATGCCGTCGAATTATTATAATACTGACCCACTGCGGGGCGCCCGATATTATTGATCAATTAATGGCGCGAGTTATGCTAATAAACAAACGTCTGTTTGGTTTGATAAATTAGCTACCGAACGCTTCAAACGCTCTCAATCAGAACCACCGATGGAGTTGGAATTGAAAAGCGTTTTTCTATTCCTCGATGGCACCCCTCCAATGGTCGCTTCGAAAGTGAACAACTCACTTCACGCTCCTGCAAACCAACCAGGGCCAGCATGGCCCGAGTTTGTTAAATGCTTTCCGTACCACGGACAGCGCGCAGCACCCAGTCACTACTCGGTCAATTAGCTTAATGGATTTAATTAGACTCTCAAACCTTGTAGCCCGCTTCCCGAATACCCGTCGAAGCCGGGGGCCCGGCGTTCCAGTTCTAGACGAAGCGTTTCGGTGAATCGGTTTCAGATTAAGCAATTCATTGGACTGGCCCGGGAAGTGGGAAAGATAATGATACTAAACACTCAATTGCAGTGTAGAGTTCCTTTGGCACCGGCTCCGAAGCACTGGAGCTGATGCGCCTCAAGAGGTCAACTACTGTTTGCTGGCAAATGTAGCACACCTGCTCGGAGTGAAATTCCAAACCACAATTCCGCTCCCGGAGACCGGTGTGCCGGTGGAATTGGCAAGATTAAAAATACCGATTCCAGCTAGCGAGCGAGCATAAAGATGTTGCAACATGTCGTGTGTTTGGGTGTGTGCAAAAATGCACTCCTCAGCCCCTGGCTGGGAACCATTTTGGCATTACATTTTTCATAAAACCCACCGTCGGGCTGGGAAATGATTTTGCCAACCGCTAGGTAGGACGCCGTCGGCACGGAATCTACATTTGGCGCGGGTGCGAGGAGCGTCCTGTTGCCGTCCCGGGTTGCTCCGGTCCCCTCGCAGATCGGGCAGCATTTTATCGTCCACTGGGCGTTCCGTCCGCCAGCCGATGTGGAATCAGATATTTTCCCGGGAGGTAATTCTCCTGGTCCTGGTCCGCAGAGCGTGCGTTTGCGTCTGGGCGTGATTCGGTGTGGCCCGTTCGCGTAGTCGGAAAAACAAAAATCAGAATGAAGAAGAGAACGGCCAAAAACGGCATACCTAGGGCCTTGGGCGCTGCAAGGAGTGCAATCGACCGGCACACAGTGGTTCAGACAGTTTAGAAGTTCAGTAAATATACGTTATTGATTTTGGGAGTCCGGAGTCGGAGTGGACGGCAGTACTTTACACCGTCGTGTATGTGTGTTGTGTCCGCAGAGCCCCGAGGTGTGACTTGACTTGGCGTACGCTTCGCTCCTTTTTTTCCTGTCCGCCCGACTTTATTTGCATATTTTGAAATTGAAAAACAGCGCTCCGTGGCGCGGGGGACGATATGTGCAATATTGTCAGTGTGCATGATTGCAAACCCGACCCGTGGTTCCGACGTGAGGAGGTCCGCCTTTTTTTCCTGCCAATTCCTGCCCGGTGGATGTTTGATTTCTTTGCCCAAAAGTTGGCGGTTTTTTTCCCCATTCTATGCGCCCACCATATTGGAAACTGAAGAAACGGCACTAGTGGAACTATATTTTGTGACCGAGGGCTGAGGGTTTTTTTGGCGCCACTTCTCGCGTGGCTCCTTGAGAGGCCGATCGGGAGACGTTTTTGGTGGTGGTGACCGTCCATTGACAGCCATGCGATATTAAATCTTCGTTTCGGAACTCACCGCGAAAAAGCGAAAGTCTGCCAGCAGTAGCTGCCATTAACGTGAATCATTCAACCTACAGCATCCGTTTTCGTTTAAAGAAGTTTCTTAGTTTTGGAAAAACCGCCAAAATCGGTTGTCAAAAAGTGTGCATTACCTTCCTTAGCCTTGTTCGAGAATTCCAAATCAACCACCGAGCCGTAGGTCGAACGACCATGGGCATGCCGATCCGAAAAGAAAAATGCCAAGACGGCCACGCATTCCGTCATTTCCCAAACTTCCCACAAATATGTTCGCCAGATGATTCCCCAGAATGCGGGACAAGGCCCGAACCAA
Organism: Anopheles bellator; assembly: GCF_943735745.2. Lineage (NCBI taxonomy): Eukaryota > Metazoa > Arthropoda > Insecta > Diptera > Culicidae > Anopheles > Anopheles bellator. The sequence goes on along the minus strand of NC_071286.1, from coordinate 78,299,543 downwards.
GAACCAAGCCCGTTGCCCGGTAACAGGAACGACGGCGACGACAACGACGACGAGTGTCCGAATTTTTCGCACAGCAGCTGCGGACGCAGGCGAATTATGCAGGATCCCGACGCATGCTGCATCCAAAAGCATGCATACGCCCCCTCCGGTAGGTGAGAGTGGCCGGCCACCAACCAGCATAAGTGGCCTTCAAGAGTCGAGTCGGAAGGCGCGCGCGCGCACACAGACAGCGAGGACCTCGGTTACGGCCGAAAGGTACCCGAAAAAAGTGGAATATGAAACGAGCATAAAAGTGAAGTGAAGGACCACAGCCCTGGGTCAGCGCACAAGAGCGAGCGAGAGGCGGAGAGCCCATAAAGTGGCGTCAAGAGAGCTGCAAACGCGCCAATGTGGCCAGCATATGTTTACAGTCGTTGCCAACCGCGCCAGGCCGGGCCGGGGCCGGGAAGTTTTTCGACCATACCAATGCCTGGCCCCGAAATGAAGCCCACCCGTCGATCGTCCTGGCCCGGGTCTGGGATGGAAAACTGCGGGCGGATTCGCCTGCCATGCATCGCTAGCATTAGCATTAGCCAACATTAATCCTCCGTGACGGGCCGCGCGTATCAGTTGCCTTTGCCGTAAGTGTCCTCCGCCGTCCGGGGGTGGCCTCTGATGTCGAAAGCCTTCTGCTTCGGGTAGCACAAAATGTGGCATTTGCGACGAGACGGACCGGAAGACGGAGCGCGCGCACCCAGCGCCACCAGAACCGGGCGCATTTTATGGCGAAAAAATGATGTTTCTCTCGGAGGAATGTTTATAGTTTTTCCCGACTCCCAATTGCTCTGTGGACTGTGCTGTGCACTCAACAACAATGTGTTCCGGTCGGAGCTCTGGACAGGAACCGCCGCCAGGTCAGGCGGGTCGACAACTATCAAAGTGTTATGTCGATTAGGCCCGGGCGGGTGGTCTCGGCCGGTTCCGACGTGACGTGTGGATTGTGGGCAGTAAAACACAAGGATGAGCCCGCCGCTAGTTCTCCTGTGTTGTCATGCGGCATCGGAGCGCCGAAACTTTTCCGGCCGGATGCTTTACGACCTCCGGTTATGATGAGCGGAAGGAAGAATTCAATTAGCTACAAGTTGACCAACTAATTGTGGCCACTGGCCACCGGCTCTTCCCCGGGTCCTCGTAGGAATTTATCAATATTCTCGCGACACTCTTGCGTGGTTAGCCGATGATCTGTGGGTTAGGATGGTGATTAGAATTCCATCGTTAGTTATGATGCCGTGCGGGTTGTTGGTTGGGTTATGTCGCTAGTTAGCCGCAATCCGAATTGGTGTTTAATTAAACCAAATATCCCTCACGTTGTTTCAAACGGGGGTCAATTTTGGGAAGTGGTGTCCTTTGATGGGTTCAACTGTTGAAAAAAAAACTCCGTGAGCAAATGCTGAACAGTTTTGCTTGACGCTGACTCGTTATTTGTCATCAGGTTTTATTCGGTTCAGAAATGGTGCGATAGAGGGCCTTTGTCGAATTCAATCATCCATTCAATTTGACGTGCGCTCAACAAAAACTGAGTCAAGCAATGGCAATATCGTGTTAGTAGGTCTTGTGGCACAACATTTCATCATTCCAACGCCACATAGTACGATCCGATCGCACGCATAGAACGGAAGATATGGACAGCTCTGTGCCATCTGTTCGAAAAATGATGCCTAGAAGACGATCAACAGACTGCACTTCTTGTGGTCCTCGTCATTTTCTCACCATCAGTGAATTGTTTTCCAGCCCGGAAGTTCAACTTCAACCGAGTGCAATCCGAACCGGTGGAATCCCTTGGGATCGGCGTTCCGTTCTTCGTAAACATTGTTTCTCCACCCGGGGGTTCGTTTTTATCAAATTAATAAATTCACCAACATAACGCGCCATTTCTGGTCCCATTCCGCGCCGGGGACGAGGAGTAGGTTTGCATTTTTAATCCCAACCACCCATTCTGTCGATTTCCTGGGCGGTGCAAGTGACATGTTTTATTTACAATTCGAAAAAACAAAACGAAAATCTGCATTCCCGGAGCGTCCTTTGCAGCCCGCGGTTCGGGGAATCGGCGGTGGTAGCCACTTTTCGGGAAGTGCCGATCGCTGCCTCTCGTCGGGTGGGGAGTTAAGCGCTTGATTTGGTTATGTTTTCATCATCGCACTTTTTGCTCCCAATTTTGCACGTGCCTCGGTCGGTGATTTTCAGTGGGAACTGTCGCGGTGGCGTGCGTTAAAATAAGCAAAATAGGGCGCAAAACTCTTTTCTCGCTGGCCGGCTGCGTCTGAAATGTGGCACCCGATGCGCAAGCCACGGCGCACCACCATCGATCTTTCGCGGCGGGTTGCCATCGGGTCCACGGGCGGCCCTGGATTCAATCACTGGTGAATACTTCAGCGACAGAGTAAATTGATGTTGATTAAAACAATATAAATAAAATTCTCGTTCCGTGCCCAGCATGGTGGCCGCCCCGGCCCCCGTGCGTTATTTGCTTTCATTGCGGGCGACGCCGCTGTCCGGTTGCATTTTCATCGCCGGGCCCTATGATTAAACCCCACGGCCGCGGCCGAGTGTCACATCAGCGCCGTCCGTCGAACATGTCCGTCGCCAGTTATGTTTGAACGATGGGGCGGCGGTTGACGATGGTTCAATTTTTGCTCTCGTTTTATGTTTCTTTCCCCCTTTTTTTGAAAACCCACATCGACGCCATGTTTCGATTCAACCCGACAGCGAGAGCGAGAGAGAGAGAGAGTGAAAAATAGTGAAAATCCCCGCACGAGGGGAGCGTTCGGGTCGCGTGTAACGAGACGCTTCCGTCGGGAGATGGCAATTCGGCAGCCGGGTCGGTGATGACGCCGGGGATGGAATCACTCTCGCAGCACGCAGCAAACCAAACGTCAAACGGCGTCATCCGGTCCACTCGGTGGCCCATTCGGAGGTACGGGGACCTGGTAAAAAATGGACCGACAGCGAGTACATTTGAGAGCCGAGGTTCATCGAATCCCCGCCCGGACCGGATGCTACGGGGCGCACTTACATCAGCCTTTGTGCCCCCCGCGCCCGGACGAATTCCGGACACCGGATCTTGTGCGTATGAGAACCGTGTGCTCAGTGGTTTTACGGTGCCAAATGCACTCGCACAGGGATTAAAGTAATGCACGAAGACTTGTCAGTCGGACTTGTTGATGCGATAGTTCCGAGGCACTCCGGTTAAGGTGATTGACTGTTAATTTAGAACCGCGGCAAACACGTCACTTTAGGTAATTGACTAGCAATAACTCTCTGGCGGGACTCTTTGTTTACTAGTGAACAGTTTCCAGATGGGATTGTCTTGAGCCTCGGATACAATGTCTTTCAAAATTTAAGTGTCAATTGGACGCTCAATATTCCTTTTTTTTAAGGTACCCAAGCTTTGCCAAATTATCAGAACATCAGACCGTTCGGAGTGTTGCTCAAACTGTTTGGAATTTATCGTTCGGTTGGCTTCGCAACTTCCGACACGCTTTCATAGGGGGAAGAGTTGTGAAAGGTTTGGAAACAGACTGATGAGAGCGCAGACAGTCTCTAGACAAGACTCTGCATATTTAGACATGACCCCTACATGGACACTGTACTGGGCTCTAGTGTGGTTGCAAGTTGAGCACGGAATTCCAGAAAAACTGGCCGACCTGCACTGGGCCCGGAGCAATATCTGTTGGCCCCGGCTCGAGGACACAGCGCAATCCTTCCCGTGGCTCTCGGCCCGCGGCTGAAAGTAATGCTCCGCAATTTCGTTATTTGATGCGACCCAGTGAGACCCGGTAACTCTTTCCCGGTGGCCAACGCCCAGGACAACGCCACCACTGCGGCCCTCGACCCGGCGGTGGTTTCCATCTCGCTGATGAAAATGACGAAAAGCTTGCCCTCGGCTGGCGCTCGGCCCTCCTCGTCGCGGCCGGCGCGTGCTATGCTAACATTGGCATTTATGCTTCCGAACCGCAACGGGCGGCCATTCACCGGCGTACGTTTGATACGCCTCGTTTTTATATTTTACATTTTATTTTATTACTCATCTGCCGGCCCTGCTTTTAGCGGTTTACCCGATTGTTCGCAACCGGAACTGGTGGGCATGGGACGGTGGTGAAGTTTTGCGACGGTGCCACCGCCGGGTTATCCTGTGCGATGCCCAAAAAACGAAACGGACGCGAAAGGATGGCCAAAAACACCGGCCAGAGAACTCAACCAACTCAGCCACCAAACAAACCGAGTAACAAAATTTTCATCTTTCAACCACTCGTGGTGGTCCGTGGTGGGACGTGAGGGGTCCCTCGCAGGGTATGAGGTCACCCGTATGGTGGCCCGCTTGTTTGCGTTACATTAAAATAAAAAATGTAACTTTTTACAACAACGTTCCAAGGTTGGCCCCATTTCTGTTCTCTTTGAGTTCCTGGTTTGCTATGGTTCCAATATTTCATTAAAGTTACACGAAAATAATTGCTCTGTTTATGCCCCGCTACTTCCGCCTTGCGGGGTGGTGATAAAATCAAGTATCTAATACGTGTCGGCCAAGTAATGGCCTGAACGGCTCCCTGGATTGCCCCGAAGCCCGCTAACAGAAGTAAACAGAGCCCGAAGATTGCCCGGGAGTGTAGTCAAATATTTTAATTTAATCTCCCCGACTTCGCCGGCGACGGCCGGCATCAAAGCGGGGCCGGCATTTTCTACATATTTGAATAAAGCAATCCCACAAATGGGGCCGGTACACCGGAGAGAAGACGGAACACCCCTTCAGCGCTGCTGCACCGGGAGCTATTTGTGATGATTTAAAATGGCCAATGGCCGGAACAGGGAGCCGTGTCTGCGATCCCGCTTAACGTGTTGATGGTCCGTCGCAAGGATTCGCTGGCCGAACCGGTGTAGTCTTCCGGTTCCGGAGTTTTCCCGGGTTGCCGCTCCGTTTTGCCGCCCTAGGCCGGCAACCGTAAAAGTGTTTGTGTGGTCGTAAAATTTTAGTATCTCGCGAGCGAGCAAGGCGTGGGTTCCGATCATCTGTTGCTAGTTTTATGTCGGGCACTTGGCCAGTGAGAGTGAGCGGGAGCGCAACCGGAATCACATCGGGGCGATGGGAAAATGATGAGCCGAAGGGAGTTTTATTTCGGTTCCAGTTATTAGCGCGGATGAGCCATCAACACGGCTTCCCAACCGGCAAGTGGAAATCCTTACCTTGGGGGCCATTCGGAGTCGGGAAACGAGTTTTTAAAACCCCGGCCCGTTACTGGCGCCGTTACTGACCTCAAGTGCGGACGGATGTCCGTAACATCAACTCGGTTCGGCCCACCTTTTCGCTCTGAGATACCCACGCAGCAATCAGGAGGTCGCCATTCAGGAGCCGGCACCACGGCAATTCGTCGCAATCGTCGCCCGGAAGCAGTCCAGTCCGGGGGGGTTTTTGTCCACCGTTTTGTCCTGCGCTCCGCGGGAGCCCACAAAGGAATCCGCACGGCGAGAGATCCACATGACTTAATCTGTCAAAAAGTCAATTTGGTATCCATCACAGTGGGAACCCTCGACAGCCATGTGTCCACGCGCGCGTGTTTCGGCTTCTTCCGGCGAAAGGACGAACTATTCGGTGAACAAAAATGTAATTCCTCGGGGCCTAGGTGTCCTCGCTCTCGCCCAACAGGTCCACTGCCACTGCTTATCTTGGCTCATGTCAGCGCAAATGGTTCGTGTTCGGAGCTGATCGATTCCGACCGACCACCCGAAGACGGCCACGGGTTGGCTGTAACGAGGTAGCGCAGAAAAGAACCTTGTCCGTGTCGTCCGTGGCGGGTTGATTGTTGGCACCGACGGTGGAAGATTTAGCGCAGCGAGCGAGTAGGGCGATGATAGCCCGGCACGGGGCAGGTGAGTGTCGATGGACGACGATAGGTCAATCGCTTGTCCGCCCCCAGATCCGGACGATGGTCGACCAAGTTGTCCGCCGGCAACAATCGCCTTGGAGCATTTATCGATAAGCAACGAAGGTCCTCGCCTACAACTATCTGCCATTACCGTCCGGGTCCGGACTCGGTGCGGCCGGCACTGTTTGTTACTAATCAGACTGACGGGCCCGCTCGGTACCTCCGCAAAAACGGGGAGCGCAGAAAACTGATGGACGTGGAAAGAAAGCGAGCCAACGACCATCGTCTGCCGGGAGGCCGCAGGTGTCACGCGCTGAGTGAAGTACGTGGAAACGATACTAGGGGTCCGAGTGGGCGGCCGAGTACATAAATCGTCTCAGTTCAATGGCGACCGCACCGGAGAAGAACAGCAAAGGGCTATCCATCCCGACGTCCCGGAAGTTCCGCCGGGCCCTGGGTGTGTGCTGAGTGCTACAAGATATGTTTCCAATTTCGACCGTCGGTCCGATCGGTCAGTGGATACTTTCCACAGCGGGCAGGATGGAGAAAAATTCAATTAAGATATAAACCTTACAACCATTTGTACTCGTCGCCCGGCCCCGTCGGCGGGACACGGTCTCGCGTGCCAAGCGAAAAGTGCCGAGTTCCCTCCCTTCGAACGACTCCGGGCAATCCCAATCGGGGATCCCCGGATCGGGCCCCAGAATCCGGAAGGACATCCAGCAGGATAAGGCGAAGAAGACGAGCGTCCCATGTAACGGGGCTCGTTACCTTTTCGTCCCGCGCTCAAAGACGAATTTAGGGCCCCCAACTATCTCTGGTTCTCTGGCTACTACCACCTTGCTTCCCTTCGTAATCGCCGTTACCCCCTCGGTGGTGATGTCACACTTAACCGGGACGATCCATTTTCGTCCTTTTCGCCCCGAACTTTCTGCATCTGGTCCGCTCGGGACAGGACTGACTGGCGTCTTGCGCCAGCCGTTTTAACGACCGTTGCGTCAAGGTCCGGGCCCCATCAATCGGCGCCAGGCCGGTCCCGGATCGATGCCGTAAATAATTGACAAGCTTTAGTATTCAAACAGTGTTGGAGTTAATTAAATTTGGCCCGGAATCAGCGGGAGGCCGGCCGGCGGTCACCGAGGCCCCCTTCGGAAGGTAAATATTTGTGCCTCGTGCGTGTCCCTTTTTCCGAGCTGATGCGACACATTTCGGAAGACGAATGTTAGGGACCGTCCGGTCGGGCATTTGCCGAAGATTAGGTTGTCACGAAAGGCTGGCGGAATTGACAATTGAAATGCTTCCTTAACAGCAGCTTCTCACGTGGGCATCATTTTACAATATTTATTTTAAAATGTGAAATATAAAAAAATCGGTTTATCCGCCATACAATTTCCCCAAATTGAACCAGTTTTTCGTTCACGCTCCGTCCGCTGGTGCACTCGGAAAACTCGGCTAAACTCAGTTTGAATTGCGTCCACCGTCGTCGCGCGAACCGACCTATGCAAACAAACAAACAATCCTGGAGCACCGACCGGGTGACATTTTGCCAATTAGTCGAAAACTGGCACCCGACAAAAGTCGAAGTCGCTTCGAGCGTCGAGGGAAACCGGCGGGAAAACGGGATGTTCCGGATCGGCGCGAAAAGAGGGCGCAGCACGCGAATCGCGACGCTGGGATAATTGCTGGGATTCAATTTTAATGAAGTTCAAAGTAGTGCACGGTGTAATGTTGCGCCTTAAGCTCCGCTCCGGTGGAGCCATTTTTTTTTGTTGCGGCCCGTTCGAACTCCTTCAGCGCAGCCTGCACCGGAACTGGTTGGGCGGCCCATTGTTCCGTTCGCCGTCGCGAATTTTCGCGAACCTTTTCGTCTCGCGCGCGCTGTTCATTTGCGCTCTCCGTCGAGGTCCGTGGAAAATTGACCGGGCAAAAAAAGGGGGCCAAAGCTAAGCGAAAAAACAGAGAACAAGCCACCGCACACAAACACAAACAGCGTGCCGTGTTTGGGGCGCTTTCTCACTGTTTTAATTAGGGCAAACGGGCCCCGTCCGGTCACAGCGGGCGCGCCCAAGGACGCGCCACTGCGCGGGGGGCCATTGTCTAACGTTGAGCGCGGCCGCTCCAGGTCCTCGGGCCATGCTGGACGAGGGCTCCAGATGACGGGCTCCAGTCACCAGTGAACACTTTGCACCATTTCTTCACTGAAGAGGAATCAAATTTCGTGGATGAACCCGCGGCATTCAGCAGGCACCACCCCTTTTAATGGCCAAACGTGGAAAACGTTTATTTGGATTTTTAAAAGACACGCCAATCTCGTAATCGCACTCGGCGGTCGTAAAAGAGCGGGAATCGGGTGGGATTGCAACATAAATTTTTACCCTACGGAACGGGACCGGTGGCTCTGGTGGCCACCGACCGTTTCAATTATGAATTGAAATTAAAACGATTTTAATTGGATTACGATTCTCGCCTTCGTCGGATGGTGAAGGCGGGTGGCCGTTGGATCCTGGTGAAAATCCGGCACCGGCCACGCGCGAAGCGCTCGGGCGCATATGGGCGAAGGAATTTATATTAAAAACCCACGGCGAGCGGGTGCCTCGTAACATTAAAGGAACATTCAGGAAGGGCGTTGCGCTTTTTACTTGTTTGCCTCACACCGCGGACCATGAATGATTAAAAGAGTTGAGTGGCGCGAAAGGATCGAGCGGTTTACCAGCCCCAGTTCGTGAAACTATTCATGGTGCCGGAAATCCGCGTCCAATCCAGTCCTCGCCATGAATCATAATGAAGCACCGGATCCGGCCAGACAGGAGACAACGGCCGGTGTTGATCGGTGGACATTCTCGCAGCCATCGATGGCAGTTAATGAGCGGCTATGGAATGCACCGATGAGTGAATGTTACGGAACTTGTAATTCGATGTGTTAAAATGTCGTTTAAATGGTTCAACGTTACGTTTCTGTCATAAATTTTTTAATGGTATTCGAACCGCCCAAGAGGGTCAAATACATTTCGACCTACGACCGTCGTTCGCCACCGTCGGCCACAACAAGCAACGAAACCCTCGGAAGCATATGCCGTGCTTATGTTTGCCGTTATGCTGTCCCGCTGGGAGATTTTGGTTTTCTTCGAACCCCACATTCGGCAAGCTGCACAGCTCGGTGAAGAAACATCCGATTGCAAACATGTTGTGGCGTTCGTTCTGGCATTTTTCGGCCACCGGTGTTGTATCGTGTTTGCGATGCGGAGATAGTGCGCCCGGCCCGTTCCTTCCACGCCGACAGCATAGCGCTTGCGTAAAGCACGAGCCGTATGTTTCACCGACCGGAGTGCCGGAATGAAAGAATTCGACTCAACGGCACAAATAGAATTACCGGCGCGACCAGAGTCGGGCCACCGAAAGGGGTCACAGGGGGCAGCCGAGGGGTCGTCACTGTTTGCAGAGCGATAAGCATGACTTTACATTCATTTGCATGTAAATGCCTGGAACCTTCGTCGAGAGCGGGAGCAGTGCGAGCGATTAGGGAAGTGCCCGACACCCGACGACGAACCTTTTCGGGATACGACACGGCGGGCCGGTTGTCGGCGGGGGGAACCGAACCGATGTCTAATGCCAATGTAATCGACCGGCGGTGGCAGGAGCAGAGAAGTTGAAAAGTCACCTTTGCCGTGGCGGCGTGGGTTAATGTGCGCGGCTTCCTACGACAACCCATTCTGCTGACGACACCGAGAAGACCCCGAGGGTCGATCATCGATAATCGAACTCGGGACCGCCAGGGAGTCAAAAAAAGGATCACCAAAACCCTGGTGATGCGGCCTGGCCCGGGGAAAGGTCCTTCATGTCACGGTCTCTCATTTCGTTTCTCTAAAGCATGTTCCAGATCCGGTCCGATTAGAGGAACGTGTTGCTTGTCCACTTTTCGGAATGTGCCCCTGGTTGGAAGTGTTTTGGAGGCGAATCTAGGAGGCACCCTGGGCCCCGGACGTGAAGCTAATTTCCATGTGCAAAGAAGAATGGCCGTCGTGCCCTTTTTTCCATGTGTCGTAGGTCGAACCTAGACTGGTAGGCGATTGGTCGCCGGTTGCTTGTTGCTCACGATCAACTCCTGTTGCCATGACGAACGAAGGAACAACAACGAATCAACCATCAAATCAACCCACCAACCGGCCACATGCTTAGCAACGTGCACGTTCCAAACAAACGTGAAACGTGCCCATTGGCTGGTCGACCGAGAAGGATTCTAGGCTCTTTTAGGACCAGTAAACACGCAAAAATAGTAGCATACCCGAGCAAACTCCGCCCAGTGGCGGGCTCTCGTCGGTGGCACTCGTGCATTAGGCTGACTTCTTTGCCGATTCATACCACAATAAGGTCATTAAGCACTGGAAATGGTACTTCTGCACGCAACCCTCGCAACGGGACAGACGGACAAAATGGTGGACGACACTCAGAATGTAGATAATGTGTTGAAAACACTTGCATTCGCATCACTGTTGTTTTCCGCAGTGTGACTTCCCCGAGGTGGCGGAGTCTGTAATTTGCATTGGAAAGTGCATAAACTCGGTTCGTAAGTAAAAAGTGCCCGGGGTCCGAAGAAGCGAAATGTTGGGCAAATTTATTACCATCTGCCGGCCCCATCAGCACCAGACGATGGTTAATATTTAAATCAACCCCGGCACCGGCGACTTCGCGCCATTCGCTCGTCCTGCTCGGACACGGCTCATTAGCGAACTTCTGGCAAAGTGGGTCGAGCAAACGCCCGGAATACGTACCTTTTTTGCTGCAGTCTCACGATTCGGCGGTGAACTAATCGATCCGTTTCGAGGGTGTCTGAAAGTGAGCGGAGAAAGAGAAAAGGGGGGCCAAGAGTTAGAAGCGTAAGTCTCGGGTCTCGGGCACCACACTATCGGTCGGCCACAACTTCCAGGCGCGTGGCCTCCCTGGCCTGACGGCGTCGGTTCTGAATTGCTTAATAAACAGTCCGCTTTATCATCATCAAATTACAGTCGGAGTCGGAGCAGACCCTGTGCCTGTGTATGTGTCCGGGGGGCTTTCTACGCGAATTATACACCCACCACCAGCATACGCGAGCCCGCGGGTGAAGCATACAACATCGCATTCGACGCATTAAAGTAAACCTATTAAGTGTCCCGGGAAGGCGCAAACCCGGGGAACGAAATGGCAAGACCACAGACCTCCCAGCATAACGGCGCACGCGTGTATGTGTGGGTGGGGGGCGGCCAAGAATATGCTTAAACAAAAGGCAACCCCATTAGAAGTCGGATTATGATGATAAAGTAATTTGAGTGGATCGGCGTCGGGCGTCGAAGGCTCGTGAATCATGGCAGCCCGGACTACTAACCAGACTAACACTGTGGAATCCTGTCGGCTTCGCACCATTTATGTGCCCTCTTTTTTTTTTGTCCGATTCCGTCCCGCACACACTTCGAACCTCGGGCGCGTGATGTATTGATAATGTTTTCATTGCGCGCCCCGATAAGCGATCGTGAAGGAGCTTCGCTGGAGTGTCGTGCTTTATGTGTTTTCTAACACTCGCCGCAAGCGAGAAAGAGGGAAAAAAATGGAGCGAAAGGAAACGATTACGGATGCTCAGCGAAGCATAAACCGGCCGTGCCGGGCCGGGCCGGTGGGGGACAATAAAAGAAATCGCCAACCTCCTCGCTTTGTTTGCCCGAGCCGGGCCGGAATCATCTCTGCTCCGTCGTCGGATTCGAGCGAATGTCTTCACGATAAACCAACGGCCGGGGGTCTTGATGGCGGATTTTTAAAAATTCATATTTGCGTTGGCATATGTTCCCGACGATCGGATGCGACGGCGACTCTCGTATATGTGTGTGGTGGGCATAAAGTGCTTATCTTGGCGAAAAATGCAGCGTTTTTGTGTTCTCTGCTTGCTTCTCCGTCTTTCGAAGCCATTCGCGCCGTAGATTAGAAAGCAAATCATTTGCACAGTCGCCGAGGGCGGCCACCATATGCTTGCTTAGGAGGGGGCTTTTCGCAGGATTTGCCTTGGCTGGCGTTCCTCGTTTGCTGTGTGTTCATCCTACGTACTTTTATCCCGTTGCTGGCCCCAGCCATAATTGGCAACCATCGAGTGTGCCGGGATACCGCAACACATCGCCACCGACCGTCGGGAGCATTGCTCTATCGCTCTTGTCGGTGCTGTCCACTTGTGTCCATTTACGGCACTCTCGGGTCCCACCTCTTGCACTCCACTTCTGTCACAATACACACTGCGGATCCGGCGGGCCACCATCTGTTTCGAAAGAAGCGGTCACGATGGTTATTCACGCACACTTCTTGCCACCAGGATGCTGTCTTTCGAGGAGGCATCACTCCCGTGGCACTCCCGGCGAATCTTCACGAACCGTGCGCGCGCCCGTGACACGAAACTCGCGGCTCAACGTCGACGGGCCAACTGATAACAACGACGGTGCGAACGCGACGGAGTTCGCTTCGTCCACGGAATGGCTGCGGACTATCTGATAGCCATACACCACGCATACTCAGGCACGTCGGCCCCAATGTGCACTTTGATGGTGTGAACTCGCGAGAGCACTTTCGATGTTGGAGCACCGGAGAGAGCGATCCGCCGGACGGAACGACCACAGAGACGAAGGCGAACCGGGTCGAGATAACCGCCATCATCATACTGACCATCATCATCATCCCGCCCGGGAAGGGAAACGACCACCGGTCGGTCAGCTCCTCGATTGGATTCTTCCGGTTCTGCGAGCCGCGCGGATCTCGAGTAGTAATGAAAATAGCACACGCCGCTCTGCATTCCACGTGCTCTATGGCCCCGCGGGTCACGCGCTGGTGTTGGTGTCCGGTCCGGTGATATTTATAGAGCCAAATCTGTACTCCGACCGCTGGAAACCACTTTGCGATACGAACACACCAACTCGCGGATCCGTCGCGTCAAATGTCAGGCTGTTCCGAAACGGACCCGATCCGTACGCACACCGTGACGTGCGCGGCTGGACGGATTTACGGCCGGGGCTGGTAGGCGCCTGGTCAAGCAGACAGTGAACTCCGGAACCGAACGCACACGTTACTCCGGCGGACATTGTCCGCGCAAGCGCGACACTTCCCTCTCGCTCTTTCGCTTTCATATTTTAATTTGCTCTCTCTCTCTCTCTCTCTCGAGTGGTAGACCAGCGGTTACTTGGACCAGCGGCATCAACACACATGCCACTTCGGGGAATAGCTGGCTGCCCTATAATAGGTCGTCTCGGCCGTGTCTCCGGCTAAACCCTTTCGGCGCGTCGATGTGAACGAATTTGACGTCAAATTTCCGTTCAAACACTCCGAAATGACAGCGCGGCAAATTCCAGGTTCCGAAGGATACGAAAACTGAAAAAACTACTTTCGATTCATTTTTTCCAGCCACAAAATACGAGAAAGTTACGGCCACTCACACGTCAAACTCCGATAAGGCACCGACACCGACATACGGCCGTTCGTTAGACGCTTATCGGGGACCGACTTTATCCAACTTTATTACCATCGATCGTCACGATACGGCACAACAAATACGGAGCGTGAGTTGAACAAATCTGCTTCGCTGAGCTGAGTTTGGGTGCGAAATTTACACAAAAAAGCGATGAAAAAAACAACATTATCTCCCCTAACGCGGGTTCTCGTCATCTCCAGTCGGTCTTTGGCCGTGCCGTGCGACTCATCCCGGACGCTCCCGGGGCGAGGAAAATCGGTGCGGGAAAATCTTTTCCGCGCACCACGCGCCCGACACTAACGTTTCATTTCGCCCGACGTTAATTTGGCATCGCGTTAATGAGTGAATGGGATATCGGCTAAATGAATTACGCATTTATGATGGCGGGCGGAACGAACCGGGGTTTTGCTGTTTCGCATTGTTTCGCGTACCTCCGGGAGCATCCGGGATCCGCCACCGAATTCCGGTCGCGACGTAATTGTGCGGCCGCGGCCGTGGAATGGCGGTCGCTTGTCAAACGGTGACAGCGGTAGCAAACGAAAATATATGACCATTTAACAGCTGTGCACTGCGACACTGGCCGGAATGGCGCGGAATGGCGGCCGACACCGCCACTTACACGTCGGCGCAAATGATTTCCTGCCGCACGCACGGCAAACGGGAATTGGAACGGAATCGACGAATGGAGCCACAGACTCATGAAGTCACCCGGTGGTCTGAATCCGCAATTTGCAAATGAAATGTTAATAAAAAAAAGGCGCCCAGCCCTGGAGCTGGCCAGGCGAGGGAACCAAAATTCGAAATTGAAAGCATACAGATGTCGGACGGGTTGGGCTCTGCCAAAAACGGCCATTCGTTCACCACCATCACCGTGTGCGTGGCGGTTTTTTTCGTTTTTGGCTGATGCGCCTGCGACAAGTGACAACTGGCCGTACCAAAAAAAACCCGGATGTTCTGCAACTAAACACGGTCCTGACGACTCGGCGAAACTCGGCGCAACGTCATACAAGCAGCCGCAGATGCCATGTCAGCTCTCGCTCCCGCTGGATGGATCGGTTCCAAAAACGGTCCCGTGGCCCGGACCGATTGGCTCGGAATCAATTTTAATTATTACGCCATCATTTGCCACGATCGGATCGGCCCGCCGGGAGGGCTTATTAATCGAATCGATTTCCCTTCGGGCACCCACGAAGGGGGTTCGCTCAACTCGGCCCAGCCTCAGTCTGTCCATCCAGCCATCCATCCACCCATCCATCGGTGGTGCACGTGTGGATGGCGGCCGAAACGATCCCACCGCGTGGGGAACGGGGGACGGGGGGCACCCTGCAGCGCGGCCGGTGGGAGCACCGAAATTAGATTCCCATCACGTTCACTTATAAATTCTTAATTCCATCGATTGACAAACATGCGGTCGCTGGTTTTGCGGTACGGTTCCGGAAAGCCCGTCGACCGGAGCGTTGTTGCGACCGTTGGCAGGGAGCGGAGAGGGACCGGAGAACCAAAACAAACAAACTGCCACCGGGCCACCGACACACAGGAAGCGCGCTGTCCGGCCGATAATCGAATTCTGCTGCGTGGCGCTAGTCAGCGAAATTGTGGGACATCCTCGACGACAAGCGCACAGCATTCGCGATCCGATCCGATCCCGGGGCCGCCACACTTCCGGGGTGAGCCAATAACGTTTAAATTATGACCGTGTGGTTATCCTGCCGATGGCTGGCTATCCAAAGTTTGGACTCATCCTTCACGCTAGCCCTAGGCCGTTCCAGTGCCGAGGCCTGACGTCAGTGCCGGTGCAGTGATTGATAAAACACGCAGCGCGACAAGCCAACCTAAGGTGGTGTGGCCAACGCCGGTAACGCCAACAAGGCTGTGTTACAATCTGATGCTAAAATGCATTCAGTTACCAATTTCGGATCGGATTCAGAGAAAACACGAAACTCGACAAAAATCGAGTAATTAAGGGGAATGATTGGATGTTGCAAACAGCAGTGCCAATAATTGTGGAAGTGGAAGTCCTAGAGACTTTCAGACTTTAAGAGATTTAAATTCGAGTAGTGTAATAGACGAAAATCTCTCAATGTTCATAGGTAATTTGCTGACGATGCTTTTGATGCTGTTGACATATGCATTACAATAAATTAGATTAATAGGATAAATAATATTGGGTCTAAGAGTTAATTCGTGCGGTTTTACAATGGATGACGTTACTCACTAAATATAACAAATATTTTTTTAACCAAATATGTGTTTGATAGCTACTGTCATTACGCACCTAACGCTGTATAGATTTTTTGGCCAAAGTGTAGACAACACTTAATTTGAGCATTTGAATTTGTCACGTGTTGTTCCTGATAAAGCATTTTTGCGGGAGTACTTTTTCATTACTGCTTGCACGGCAGAAAAAAGAGATTCTTGTACCGAATCGTCATTGGTGATGGAAAGGTGAGTCATTACAAGAATTCTAAACCCAAAAAGGCTTGGATACAGTTTGGTGAACCATGTCCATCGAAACCAAAGCGAAATATTCACTTTGCAACGGTTATGACGTGCCTATGGTGGGATACGAAAAGTGTGGTGCACTATGAGCTTTCAGAACCGCATGAATTTATTGAAGGACAATCCCGTTAACAACATTTAATGCATTTGAAGCAAAGTGTTGGTCGAAAAACGACGAGAATGGGAAAAAAGACAGAATAAGCTGATTTTTCAAAATGACAAAACTCAACGCCACATCGGAAAACCGGTCAAAACCTATCTCGAAAATGTCGGATGGGAACTTGTAACCCACCCCCCTGTATTCACCAGATGTTGCTCTTTCGGAATAGTATTTGTTCCGTTACATGAGTAACGATTTGGCAGCACAGTCTCTGAGTGGATCGCTGATAAGGATAAGAAGTTCTAACGACACGGAATAGACGTACTTCCCAAAAAAATTGGAAAAAGTAGTAGCTTCATTAAGGACAATACTTTCATTAAGGTAGTCATGTGTTTTGTAGTTGTGATTAGGTTAATTAACCACAAATTAACTCCTAGACCTAATATTATGTGTAAACATGCATCAGGATGCAAAATTCGAGCATTTGATCTCCTCAACATAACGTACCTAAGCATGGATTGACAGCTCCACGAAATAACTCTTCAGCTCGATGGAGCATATCTATTGGGATGTGTTAAGTGGAATGCTTCTAATGATGGACCAACATTCTGAAAGCAAGCCTTCGAAGCTCTTTCAGCGAATCAAAACATAAATTACAGTGAAAGGTATGCGAGCCATTTCAGAATGTAACATCAAACTTATATGCATTAACCACAGTTTACACCATGTAAACCTGTCGAAAAATCATTATTCCGAAGATGCCAAAGTAATTGATTACACATTATTATGTAATTTTGAATATTCTATTAAATTTTAGAGTTACTCCTATGAGAATAGTAATGCCTATTGATGAGACTCTAATACATAATTCAAACGCATCTAGTTCTGTTTGATCATTCCGAGTTGTAGATTGCGTAACTTTTACAATCCAAAGTGACCGACAAATTTAGAACCACACCGCTCAGGGATCCAATACTGCACCGTGTGCGGTTCTCCCCCTTTTCCGTGGAAAAAAATAAATCTGTCAGCGGCGCTAAAAGCTGAAAAGTGCAACATGCATCCGAGCCGTGCGGGGCGTTAAATATTTAATAACTTCCCCCATTTGTCCTGGCGGCGACGGCGAGTGTGTGAAAAATCTAAATAATTACTAAATGACTGCCGCCACACAATCACTTCACACCCGGTGCGCGGTGCAGAGAAGTATGGCGGATTGCAAATTTGCCTCATTAAATATCATGAAGCGAAATGCTATTAAGTAGATTCCCACTCCCGCACGCGGGTGTCCCTCGAGCCTGCGTACCGGGTTCCGTCCAGGAAAATCCGTCCGCTCGGTGGCCCTCCCGCCCTGTTGGCCGTGGTGGCGTATTTACATTTCTTTTATGAACGCTCCCAACATACACACCATCACAGGGCCAGAGGGCGCCTGCAGCGGCAACTGCAGCAGCATAATTCTATGCTTCCGAGGCGGTGGTTTGCACTGCAGTGGGGGCTTTGTTTCTGGGTTTTCCACCCCGAGCCGGGTCGCCGTTCAAAGGAACTCGTCCCTTTTCTCGCTCCTGCCCCGACCCTCTCTCTCTCGCTCCGGCGCGCTCTCTTTCGCTCTCGGTCTCGGTGCACATTCCTCAACGTGTGTACATAATGTTTCTGTGAATTGCATTCCACTTCATCATCACTTTCGACCGCCGTTCGTCGTTACGCCGGGCGCGGCTAAGCCGGGCTATCCTTCAAACTCCACACCCGAGCCACCGTTCGGCGCCAGTTCCGTTCCGTAGCCCCGGTTCCTGCCGTGGCCATGCTTTTTGTGGAAATGCAATCCCCACCGGCGTCGACGGCAAGTCCTGCACTTTTTCTTGCCTCTCGTCGGCGGTCGGTATTCTCGGGGCCCGTATTTGCCTTCTGGTAAGATAATTTTAATTAAGCGACAATTTTTATTTGCAACTTGCAATCGTTATCCCTTTTCGGAATCGTTGCCCGAGTCAACGCTGGCGGAGGCTCGTTTTAAAGGGTGGCAGCCGCATGATGGTCGAGGGAGACAGCAAACGCAGAAAAAAACTTGAGGAAAATATTTGCACGGCTTCGTGCCTCGGGTGACAAGTCGTGCCGAGTGGAAGAAAAACCCGCCACACGCGCTGGTAGATAATGAAAACCACCCCACGTCGGGGGAAAAGCGGACGCACGGGATGCACCACATGCCGGAAAATGAGCTACGGTCCTCGCGTTGGGCCTCGGAAGGCGAAAAGTGGCGAAACCCGAAAGAAGTCCAAATGGGCTGTTCGTAATAAAAATTTTGATTAAGATTCTCGCATTAATGAGCGTAGCGTGGAGGAAAAATGAGGACGAAAAGCGGAAATCAAATAATTTAAACGGCCAACGGAGGCTAGACCACGTTAAATGAGGTCCCGCGTGTCGAGGTGGCAGATGTCCGGCAGACACCCTACTGCAACTGCAAACTGGACCGGAGGGGCCGAATCGGTAATGAGCCGCGCGCGTTCGGCGAGACCTACATTCCGGCGATCGGCCCGACTCTTCCGGTCCGGGCTTAACGGGCTCAAGCGGGAAAGATGCAAATTAATTAACCCGAAGTTAATTTTTGCCAACCTTCGTGCCCGATCTGATTTCGGCCCAACGACCCGATACGGCCGCACCTATAGCCGTCGAACATCCCCGAAGCAGCACCAGATGCCGACGGAGTGTCCTTCCGACGGAGCGAACCAAACGAGTGGTGAGTGACTTTTTGCCCGGAACGCCCGGAAGTCCGGAAGTCGACAAACTGACCGACGTCCGGTGTGCCGGCAAAAACTAACCGATTAAAGCAGTCCTGAGCCCCGGGGCCGACGGCCAGGACGGCCAGCACAAACACAAAAACCCGGTTCAGGATTAAACGAAATTTTGTTTATTCATCAAACGTTCCGGCTCCGTCGGGGGTCGCTCCTGGGCCGCCGGCCCGGTATGGGCGGCCCAGCGGAGCATGTCCATCTGGTCCGGGGATGTGTTTTCATTATTTAATAATTGCTCTTTCGAAGTGGCCACCCCCGGAATGCGGCGGACCGACCAGTGGCCATATCCTGCCGGATGGCCCGGATTTCCAGCACCAGCATCAGGTCACCGACACCAATTCCGATCGATGGCAACGAGGTGCACAGAGAGGGCGCGGAGGGGGGGCTTAAAAAGACGTATATTTCCTGCAAACAACGCCCGAGCGCTGCGGCGTGCCAGTGGCAGGGTGTTTAAACTCCATTCACAGCTTGCCAGGACGTTTAAAACGGATGGCGTGCCGGTGGCGCACGGAGGAGCACGATTTATGAACCAGCGACATAAAGGCCACACTCCATATCTGCAACTTTCCATATGGCAGTGCCGGTGCCGGCCGGCCCCAGTGTTGTCGTCGGCCTGTCACAACAGGATCTCTCGTGTAGGGCGAGCCTCTGGCAGGGGACTGTAAATTTGCGCCATCGCACACCATGCCACCCCAGTCGGGTGGTGGTGTAGTTAACATCATCACTCTGCCGTTGCGCGACCACAGTTCGCACGCGTGTCTGTCACGAATGGCTCCAAGGATGGTGTCCGTAAATTTCGGAGCCCCTGGTTACGGGTTTTTTTCTTGGCTTCGTGAGCCATCGATACATCGCAGCACTGGCGAGGGTAATTAGCTCTATTGCTTCCGGTTCGACGAGCTCCTGGCCAGCGCCAGGATTATCACCCGACCAGCACTGACTGAGTTAAGGAAGCTGTAAAATTTTAATTCTATTTATCACATTTACTTCGGGAGGGTTGATCCGCAGGAGAGGTTACGACCGGCTGACCCTTCCCACAAACCCCACCCGGGCGGCCGGAGTTGGTGCTAATCGTTGCCAAGTGATGGTTTTGTGGAGTAGTGAGCATATCCATACATAAATTGTATACATCTTTCATGCGGGTTCGTGCGAGCGCCCCACGATCCCCGGCGTCGTGAGCCAGGTGCCGGAATGACTGCGTCTCCGGTGAAACTTGAGCCCTTGGCCGGCCCGGACTCTTGCCCCTTTTTTTGGGGCGGCTGCATCCACAGAAGCCAACGGTACGCCAACGGAGCTTATAAAATATTCACACTTTAGCGCTGGCTGGCGTTCATCTCCGGCAGAGTGGCTCCACCGGGAGTCCACCGGGTTGCTCGGACCGGAGTGGAACAGCCAGAGCATTACGGCCACATCGCTGCTCGCCTTCACCCACTCACACGTGCCAGAGTTATTGGCCCGGTGGACGTGAAACGTCGTCTCCGGGCCGGGCCAGGCTTCCGCAAATGGCTTCGCAGAGGATCGTCTTCGTTGAGCGTCCCGTCCCAAAACGTGGAAACAGTTTCGTGCGGGCGTTCGGGTGACCGGTTTTCGACCGACCCGGTCGAATCCTTTCGGTTTCGGTGGCTCGTCATAAAGTGTAATTTATTTTGGACACCAAAATTTATTAGGTCGCCCTGGTCGAAACGTCCTTCGGGGCCGCCCCGAGCTGCCGCCAGTAGGGCCCGGGTCAGACAGGCAGGGCAGGCAGGGCAGGGATCGATTCCATTAGGCAAATAGTTTATTAGCGATAATGGACGGACAGTTCGAGTTCGATTGCTGGATGCTGGAACCCCACGAGATCGAAGATGGCGCTACGGATATATTGGAAGGTGAAGGGTTTAAATTAGGCTAATAGGACGTGCTATAGCCGCTACAGCTGCTTCGTTCTGTAGTTCTGTTCTGTTCTTCCAGTGAGTGCTAGAGTTGAGTTTTTAGTTACAAAAGAGTTTTCCGTATGCTCATTTCTAACCAGAACTTGAATGACATACTGTGAAACGTGTTTTCTTGTTCGAAATTTAATTTTTTTTACTAAATATGTTTAAAAAGTAGAACCCATAACCGGTTTAATCAACTGAACCGGTTCGATAACCGATTCCAGAAAGTGAGCCGGTTTTATAACCGATTCGTGCAGTTGACCCGATTCCTGCAATTGAACTGCTTCAATAACCGTTTCGATTAGTCAACGACGACAATCTAACTCAAATATTACCATATTTTCACACTGAATGTCCTCATGTCCTTATGATGCAAGTAAAGCCTGTCAGTAATTCTGACACGAAATAATACACTAAGGTATTTGTTTATCAAGAACCCGACGTGTTTCGAGCAGTAGGTGAGCCGCAAACCCCGTACCAACGTGGAGTAAATTAGATCAGCTTTAGACGGTTGTTCCACAAACTAGAAGCTCATTTCGAAGCCTGCAGATGCTGAAGAATTGCAGGTAAAATCGCTCGAATCCTTCTCTCGCAAATTAGTAAGCCTGAACGATCCGATAAGCCCTCCAGATGGCACTATTTGCACTACGCACGCTCCCACTTCCAAACCGTACGCCACAAGGTTCCCCTACGTGAACTCCAATGTGTGCGAATGTTGATTTTCCGGCCCGCTTTTTTGTAGTACCCCCTGTCATCCCAACCTTACGGCCCACCAAAGGAAGGATGCTGCAAAGCATCAAACGTTCGTTAGGCAACGCAGTCAAATGGCATCCCTTTAATCTTGCGATCTGCAGACGGGACACGGCGAACGAAGCATCCGAGACCGGAGCGCACTTGCAACACTTCAAATGGGTAGCTTCGGCAGCGACAGAAGAAGGAAAAAAAAAAATCACTCCGTCATCCGTCAGAGCAAACGTGGCGGGCGTGAAGAGCCGGGTATAACAAGTTAAATAAATCGCATCGACACCATTCGCCGGTGTCGGGTCGGAGGCCCCGAAGGTTGATTGGGCGTGAGCTACGAGCCGTTTTTCCACCCCCCCGGGCCATGAGTTAGCAGTAAGTTGGTGTCCTTCGACCCGGTGGGCCGATCTGGCAGCCTCATCTCGGGCGCGCCGTCTCGATGGCGATGATGATGGTACTTGGCAGCGAATGGAGTCGTCCAAGCAGCGAGCGGGGCGTTCCTTGTTCGGCGTTTGGTGACACGTGGCGAGCGAAAAGTCGGCGAACTCCCGGGGCTCCCGGAGACATTGATCAGCGGAAGATTGTTTAAAGAAGCTCATGAATCATACAGCCCAGCGCTCTCGTTGCTGGCTAGCCTCGCCTTAAAAAACAGCGACATTCAATCCACCGTGCGGTGGCACTCGGATACTGGCCCCAAAAAGGTCCAACTCGTCTGATGAAACAGATGATTTATACGCGCGCGCTTTGCAGGTGTATACAGCCGCGCCTGGAGGAGCAGTATTTAAATTGCTCCGTTCGCTAAGGCCAAGGCTCGCCAAACTGTGAGCCACCCCGCGAGATACCCGGTGCGCTGCAATAAAGTCGTTCATAAATCTTCATTCACAGCCACACCGAATCGGGCGAAAGGTGAGTGTGGCCACAGGCTTCTGCCACCGGAGCCGGTCCGGTAATTTATCTTCCTATTGGCTTATTAGGTTTCGTGCCGTGCCGTGTCGGTGAGTGGACCAAAACACACTCCGCTGCCGAAGGGGACACGATTTGTTTCGCCGTGTTACACAAAGTTGTCAGGACTTTTCAGGCCAACCAGGGGCGAGGCCAAGTTTTGAGGCCCGTTAACGAAAGCAACCAACCCCCTCGGGGGCGGATGGTTATCCAGTTTCGCGTGCTCCTCGAAGATTCGTGTGTTCCAAATGATGAAAAATTGATGCCACAAAAATTCTGATCCGGGCCCGGGGTTCGTCTATGGGAACACAACTTCACAAGTTTCACCGGAACCGAACGAAACCTATTCGTGGGTTACGCAAAAACTCGGAACTTTTAGGAAACGGAAATGGCGGCTTATGCGGGAGTATGCCAGCATGCAAAAATCGGAGCCTAATTTTGGGCCCATCCACGGCTCAGAGAGAGAGAGAGAGAGAGAGAGAGCGAAGAAAAAGAATAAATCTAAAATTACGAGCCAAATCAATTCGGTAAATATTTTCATTCAACAGCACGGCGATGGCGGACCGATCCCAAAAAAGGGCCAGATAAAAGTTTCCCAAATTTACGCATAAAATGTTCGAAAATATCTGTTTGCACACGAAAGGATCAACAAAGCGGGCCGGCGTGGTCAGCACCGGGGTCCCCGGAAATCAGGTAGCCACCGGCGAAAGGGTCCTTTTTATTGGTTATCTACTTTTGCCGCTTCCCAAATGTTTCTCGTGGTCAGAAGTCCCCCTCCGACGAAAGTAAGGGCGGTCGAAAATACTTTGTCGAAAACTTGGCATACCTCACCTCTCGGGGATCAATGGAAACTGACAGACGCCCCTTTTTTGATCCGCACTCTCTCTCGGGTTAGTGAAGAGCCTTTTCGGGTTTCCTCTTTTCCGCCCGAAACATGGCGCAACGTCAGGTTAATTTTGATTCACCAATTAAACCGCTCTTCAATCGAGTGGCGCAACTCATTCCGCGACCGACACTTTGGGCGTTTAATGGGGAACACCTTGGCCAGGGCGCCAGGACCCTGTTGTCCGGCGATCAATCTTCGTTACGGTGCCTCGGTTGGCTTCGGTTTTCGAACAGCTTGCCGACGCCGTTCCTGAGAAGCATTAATTAATTATAATTTTTTGTCCACTTTTGACGGGTTTTGAAGGGTCGCAGCATAAGTGGAGCGGAGGAAATCGGCCACCTAAGTTACCTCCCGAGTTTTCAGTCCCACGGGAGACTCGGGCGGCCCGAAAGGTTTGCGCGGAGGAAAGAGGGGATTTTAAGGGAGCCTAACAAACACAAAACGACAGTTTATTGCTCAAAAACTCCAACATTCCAATTGAATTCACCGAGGGCCCTGCCCGCCGCCATTAGCGTTGGTCACTTCGAGGCGCGCTTCGAGTGGAAATTCTCGGTCGACAACAGCCAAAACAACCTCCCGGCCCATCCATCCGTGGGGGGGAAGGTAGTCCCCGGTGACGCTCAATCAAGGGATCCGAAGTCCTTCCGCTAAACGGTGGAAAATCGAACGGCAGTGTTTTTCGGTGGCGTTCTTGGGCGAAGCTTTCCACGAAAATGCCATTTAAAGTTTACGACCCTAAAGGCCGCGGCAGCGAGGGTGGTGGCCTCCCTGCGCCCATCGGCGACCGATTCGGTGGGCCGTTTTTCATCGCTTCGCGTGCGATCATATTTTTCCTGCAGTTTATTTCACACTTTTTTCCGCCATCACCGTCGTCGTTGTCGTCGTTGGCGGAAAACATGGAACCTTTTTTTGTTAAATTTTCCATCGACGAAGTAAGTTAAGAAAGCATGAAAACTCGCCTATTTCCCGGTGGCCGGAGCGACTCGGAAGGGCACCGGTGGGTCCTTCAGCTGGTCGCTTTTCACATCGTAATCTTACACACCGATCGTCACCGCTCCTAGCCGCCCCGTGGTTCCACCAGTCGCCCCATTTTCACGTTTTATGGGTGAAATGAAAATGTCGTGATATTTTCATAATTTATGATTTGGAAAATGCGCCGCCCTCGGTCCTCGTCGCTCTCTCTCTCTGTCTTGCTCGCTCGCTCACTCTGTCTTTCGGGTCGGAAAATTCGCACTTTCGCCACGACTGGGATCCGTGATGAGGTTGCGATTTTCCTGCGCGAACAAGCTCGACACGGTTTTCCACGGCCATGCCCGACCGTTCCCTAGTTTTAATGGCCATCGGGCCATCCCGAGAGGGGGTAGCGGACGGTTTCCCATCTCAGCTCCTCCCGGGCGCGGGTTGGAAATAGAAACTGGCATTACGCTGGCTGCCGGCTGCTAAACCACTTCGGACTTCCGAGCCGTCGTCGAAGGCGCCAACGAAGAAGCGCCCCAATCAGTAGATCCTGATTATTACGGCGACGATGAAGAAATACATAATGACGGTGCCCGTTGACAGAACCAGCGAAGGCGAGCGGGGCCCTTGGCGAAAACACAAGCGCCACTCCATGCCATAGTTTTTCCCCCAGGCTTTACTTTGATCAATGAACTGAGCGAACTGTTTGAAGAAATGGCTCGATTAGCCGAAATCTTTGACACGAATTTCCTCTTCCGCGTAAAGCGGGGCCTGATTTCGGAGACGTTTCGAGTTCGAAAAGCGTTGTGAAAGCGTTGGGCCGAAAGGTCTCACGTTTAAAGCCGGCGAATCGTCGACGACAGCGTCGGGCTAACGGACGGAAGCCGGACGGAGGCAGTAGGATTTTAAGACCGCTAATTGGTTTCGCCGCTTGCGGTCCAGCAACACGGGCGGTGGTCGATCGGAGCAGTGGCAGACGGTGCGTAGATTGACAGGATGATTTGCTCAAAATTTCCACCACGGAGTGTCACAAAATTGGGCCGAATAAGTGTTGGGCCGGGGAAGCTTTCGAATGGACGCGAATATTGAGGACCCGGGCCATGGGGTGCGTTCGCCTTCACTTTTGACACGGTACGATTATGATGGTGCTTGTTTAACAATTGGCCGTGTTTCGGGTGTAATCTGCCAATGATTAATGGACAGTTGGCAGGCTGCAGGCTTGTTTACTCACGGTGCCGCGCGGTTTCGGGCGAGATGATCTTAAATAGAGTGACTCGATGATTGCGCTGTTTAATTAAAATCGGGGATCCCCGAAAGATGCTGCTTCCGAGGAGAGCTTTGGGAATGCTTTTATTGATTCAATAGGCCTGTTGAAAACTATCCTGGAATGAGGATCCATTCTCTATGGATCGATATGACTATTCTTTTGTTATGGTCTATAGAAGGAATATGCTCGGTGTCTTCAGTGTGTCCTTACTACATACATTTTTCGGCATTACAACCACCGAGCGGTCCTGGCCTGCGAGACGACGATTAATCGACTAATGAAGAGCTCACTTTCAGAAATATTTCGTGCAAGCCTTACAAGCTTTCTTTTCTAATCTCTTACATTCAGGTCAATAGTCGGATGCAAGCTTCATTCCAATATAGTCATGTGGACCAAATTTAATGTAGCTGCCATCAATCATGGACATGCTATAGACATTACTGAAACCCACTCCAACGGCGCCGTTGACCAACTTCGAAGCAAGTAACTGCCGGCGATAGTTCCAAATGGCCACCGATTGGTCTCAGCTGTCTCAGCCACCTCCCGAATCGTCCTGAACGGACCAGGCGAATGGCTTTAATCATGTGCACAAAGCACACGAGGGCTCTGCATGCATATTTTACGTGCACACAAAGGGCGCTACAAAACGGTTGGCCGACCCTCCCCGAAAGCTGCACCCCTGAAGCGTTTCCACTTTGGTCCGGGTTTTGCACTTGGGATGCTGGCTTCGTCCACTCAACGACCGGATTATGTTTGTTTCCGTCGGTTCTTTCGGGCCGCGCTTTCGCTGTGCCACCGGCCATCGAGATCCGGCCCAACCCCCGGGAGCCATGAAATGGGAAATCCATTTATCTACCACCGGCATATTGTCCTGCGGCGGCGGCGATCCCGTGATGGTCCGGTGTCGCTTCGTATCGCCCCACCAACAGGCGATAAGCCGGGGCCGGGAATCGAAATCCTTTAAATCTATACAATCAGAAAGCTTACAAATTCCGACGACAGGCGTTGAGCGAAGCAAAAAAACCGGGCGCGCGCGACGACTAAGCCCCCTATCCGCCTGGACCCAACCCACGGCCTCTCGCTGATGGCCGTGGTAATGGTTGCTGTTGCTTGCAAATGCTGCACAAAATACAATTTACATAAATTTACTTAATTTTATTACATTACGACACAGCGACACGATGGTGTGTGCCGTCGCCGCGGTCCCGGGACCAGGAGACTTCACACGCAGCGCAGATCCTTGATTCCCGCCATATCTCCTTTATGCCGGAGGGAGCCCTCGGTGACGACAAAGCTCCGAGCTCAGCGAACGGGAGTATGTTTTTCACCATTTAGCTTAGTCTCGCTCGCTTGCGACATTCCGCGAGGCATTAGGTCGTGGCCGCGCCTGGAGAAGGTACTTTGCCGCCAGTAGTCAGTAGTCACAAATCGTTACAACCTTTTTACGCTCCCGTGCCCCCGTCCCCCGGAATGGCCCCGGAATCTCGGAATCTCGGCACGACGGCGACAAATTTACAGCGACGTACTCTGTGGAGACTCCAGGCAGGTTTTCGAAGACGGGCCGCCCCAAACCGATAGCTTTCGTCTCCGTGTACGACGTGATAACAGCGTGTGTAAGGACGAACCCAGGGCGTACCGAACGAAACGTGAGGTTTCAAGTGTCTCGCGCACTGACAATGACGAGGTTTCCATCACCGACACTTTCGTGGCGAGCGAGAACAAGAAAAGAGACCGCGGAAAAGAGGCAAAACTTTCCGCCTTTTCCGCTCCGCTTTGTTACATCCCCTAACAAGGCGAAGAACTTTTAGCTTAATGCGCCGCTTCTGCCGCTTAGATGTAGCCGTGTCCGGCTGCTTCCTCGGGAACCGAAGGTGTTTAAGGGCTGAGATTGGAGGCCCGCGCTCCCGACCATCGGTGGAGCACTTGTGGAAGAGTAACAGTTTCACCGCAAATCCACTGCCAGGGGCCGCCGGGAAGATGGTCCCGAGATTGAAAGGAAGGTTGACGGAGAGCGTAAAAAAAGCTTCAAAGTGCTTCACGCGGCGTTTGCGGGATGCTTTATGGCATTACTTAAAAGTAATGAAAATCCGGGCTGACACTCTCGCTTTCCTGGGAGCCTGGGAACTGGAAGTGTTTTCCTTTTTTTTTTGAGAGACCCCCCCGGTTCACGCGTGAGGCACGGTAAGTGAAATAACGCATAGAAAGCGCGACAAACGGGCCAAACTTTGGGTGGACAATTTATTAGTATGGCTGGGGCGCCACACCGTGGAAAATAGGACTCGGCAGAGGACTCTAGCAGCACTAGTTTCGCGAGCCCGAAGAACTGTCCCCAAAGATGCATGGTTAAAGTTTTATCAATCACACCCGGTCTGCCGGTTAGAAATGGTGGGCCGTTCAAGCCCCGATGCGACGGAACTTTTCCTATCGTTCATTCTTAATGGACCCCCGGTTAAGTGCTACACTTCGATGGGCAGCAAATTGTTCTTGCTAATTATGCTGGTTCCTGCGTTGCTGCTCTATACGAGGGCGGGCTGAAAAGGTGGGTGATTTCCGAACTAAAAAAGGAGCAAAACACTTTTTCTGAGTTTTATTTCTTTATTTTTCAACGTAGTCCCTTCCGAAAAGTAGCTTTTATGCTCTTCAAAATAATTGTTCACGAAGGAAATTACCTCTTCATTTGGCAAAAATCTCTGTGTGAGTAAAATGAGGGAACAAAAGGAAGTCGCGGACAGTTGTCTAATGTTTAAATTTTGGTTTTAAGTGCGACAAACAATCTTGTTTTACATGTTCATACGTTGAGCTATTTCTCCCTCTTAATTCGGTGGCCGGCTAGAAGCGTTTGGTGAACTTTGTCGATGCTTTCGCCGCTTGTAGCGGTTGCCATCTTCGTGGACGTGCCATCTTCATGTTGTGATGGGAAACATATCAACCCATCCTCGTATGAGTGCTATTTTTATTTTTAAACTTCATAAAAATGCGAGACCTAGAGTTATATTTTCATATTTTATATAGTGAGAAATTTCTGTTAGTATTAGGGAGTTTAAGTATATTCTTGTGCTATGTTTGCTCCTGTTTTGAACAGTATTTTGCATATTTTCACTCTTCAAAATCTAACGCTGGTTAATAGTGAGTTATTTCAATTAGTTTTACCATTTCATATTGACCGAGAAGTCGCACAAATATCCTTTAATGGCAATTCTTAATACTAATACTATGATACTGAGATCAACTAAGATTTCTTACTTAACACTCAACTTCCTTCATAGTCCGATCCTGGCAAAGTGACACTAAAACAATTCCAATCGAAGGACCATGAAAAGGACACTCGCCCATCGGACGCCTCGAAGTGAGCAATAAACCGTCCTTCTCGCCCTTAAGTAACCCGCCCTACATCCGGCCGCACTTCAAAGCGATTGTCTCGGCAGTTCCGCAGAAAGTTGAACAAATAATTGCATTGCGCGTTAGGGCCGCTAATCCACTCGGTCAATAGAAGGTTCTTGCAAAATGAGCCTCTCGGCCCCGCGGGCTGCAACTAGATTTTTAAGCAGATTTCTTCCATGGGCCACAAGAGAAACAGAAACCAAGGGTAAAGGATAGAGTCAGGAGCGGGTCACCAGCTCGGGTAATTTCGCTACGCGACACGCTAATTCGAGCGCCCTTTTGATCCATTATGTCCCCCAGAAAGGGCCCCGTTGGGGTGGGGGTTAAAATTTAATAACGCCATCGCACGTCGCCCGAAGGACTAACGGGACGGTGCACCGTTATTAGTCTTCGGTTAGTGCGCTTTTGTGCCGAAAGGAATTACTGCCGATGCTAAATTGCTTGCGCCAGGACGGAGGTATGGCCTTTCGTGGCCATCCATTAGATCCTTCCGCACACTTTGAGGCGCCCATCGGGGTTAAGGACGAACACCTCGCCCGTCCGGGTGTCCGGGTGAAGCGATCCTGAAAGATAGGCCAAATGGTGGGACCGAGGCTTCACGCCTCGCCTGCCATCTGGTTCAGGTTTCACGGTACGGCCTGTGGTTGACCTGGCCAGCGAGAAGTCTCATCCTTCTCTCAGCCAGTGACGAGTTTAAAAGAATCCCGGCCAAACCCAAGGGAAGGCGATCAAACGAAACGACGGTCCGGGGCCAGTGTCCTTTGCGTGGAGGGGAAGAAAAGGTTTTCACCACTCACTCGGAAATGGTCAAGCGACCGAAACTCGTTCGCCCGGAACGATTTGTCTTGGGCTCCGTCCCCGGGGCAGGGAGAACTTTTGAAACGCCGTGCATCACCATGGTCGTCAGCTGTCGTGGCCCCGACGTGTCGGCCGGTTGGTCCTGTGACCTGGCGGAAAAAACGGAACCCGATAACACTCTGTTAACATGCAAATAATTTACTCTCACGAGAAAAGTTGGTGGCCGGTGGCTGGGCCGGGTTTCGGGTCCACGCTTTCCGTCGTCGAGTGGGTCCACTCGAGCGACTTTAAATTCTGTTTCATTAGTGCCCCGGAACGGAGCGATGTATTTTGGTGCGGTTTTCTCTCTTTCCGTGCGGTTCGTTTTCCTGCCATATGGGCCCAGTGTAGGCCGCACAGTTTCGAGTGGACTTCGTGAATCGGGACGGAGAACCCGAGCAAATAGTGACAGATGTTGGGGAATACATTGTCGATTTAATTTTGAACTCACTCGCGCTCCTGTACACTTCGTTTTGCAACCTTTCCTTTAAATTCATTCAGCTGTTGCCATGCTTTCATTTTGCATCGCACTGTTTAGCAACAATCCATAATATTTCGGAATGGAATCTTAAAGTGTTTCAAACTTAAACATAGTCGTTCTGCGGTAAGTTCCTGCCACATGCTTCCAAAGCTACCCTTAGCGACTGCGGCGCACTTGGCATGGCGCAAAGCACACACTCGACACAACAGCTCTTCGGCTGTCGGGCCGGTTGAGATGGTGACAAATTTCTTGGCTTTTTCCGACACTCCAAAACAAGGAATAAAGGACGAAACAGCACCGTGCGCCCTTTGTCGATTCCGTCCCGAGTTCGCCGTGGATTGCACTTTTCTTTCGCCCAACAACATACTCGGCTCTGCGTTCGGGTGGATTGGGAAGCGATTGCCGGTAGTTCCTGTCAGTGGGTTTGGTCCGTAATTTACCATCCTTGCTGCAGGATCCACCGGCATCGGCAGGTGCACACGGTGCCGATGATCGATATCGTACGAAAGCCGCGCTGCCACGGTTCCTGGTGTCATCCTTTCCTGCGATGGAGGCGCATGGTGCGCCACTTCGGTCCCGAGAAAGCCGGAGGACCCTTACCGGAGGGCTCAACAAAAAGCGAACGCTCAGGAAAAATCGAAACAACAATGCTATCGATTGGAAGTGCGGCTCACTAAAACAAGCGAGCAGCGCGGAGTCGGATCCTTTAAAAGGATCGCCCTACATTTCGGGCTGCCTGTGGTTGTTGTGTTTGTCCCTTATTTATCCCTCTTTGACAACGATCGATTGGCACCTTCGCCGGTCTCCGCTGTCTCTGTGTGTGCGGGGCAGAGAGAGAATTAAAAAGAAAAATGCGCTTTCCACAGCAGACGGCCGATGGTGGATGGCTTTTTTAATCTGCTGCGGCTTCGGGTTTCTCGCCGGTGTCGGGAAAGTCAAACGCTGCACAGCGACAGGGCCATAATCGGTAGAATCCGTTTTATGGGAAAGACGAATTCCAGGTTTTTGCTTGCAACAGGAGTACCAGAGACCGAGTAAAGTGTATTGCTTGAGCCCACAGCAGCAGCCGGGTGCGAATGGGGCTACCGAGCGGGCCCTGGCAAACGGACACACCCATCCACCGGACAGTGTCACCTGCAGGATGAAGTTTTATATTTACCGAAGCAAACTGCACGAAAGTGGAGCACAAGAAAACACAAACCCCACTGCGGGGGTTGGTGCAGCTTTAGCGCCGGAAGTGGAGCAGTTGACTTGAGAAGTTCCTTAGCTTCCCGAGCTTCCCGACTCGGGAAGGACCAACTTTAAATAAGTTGATTGCACACAGGTAATTAGATTCTGAGATCCACGGGCCACGGGCTACCGCGGCCAGTGCCTGGTGTTTCGAAACAGACGCATCCCGCAGTAGTAGTTACTGGCCAACGATTACTGCTGGGCGTAGTAAACGAGAACACCTGGCCCCGGGTGGCAGGATTGGTCGATCAACTTTTTCGGGTTGTGTTTGGCTTGTGTTTAAGTTTACCATTACCAAGTCGCCGCCGTGGACAGATAGATGCCGTAACTTGCGAAGAGAGAGCGTGAGAGAGAGAGAGAGAGAGAGAAAGAGAGAGAGAGAGACAGAGTAATGGCGGTTTGCAGCTCGTATTTCTCGCTGCATCGCTTGCAGTTCACTTGCTGCCCTTCGGGGTTCGCGTCCCCGGACGGTAGTTGCGAGAGGAATTAAAAAAGTTTACCGCTCAAGTTGAATGTTTGATTAAAATTATTATGCCTAGGCCGCCCGGGCCGGAGCGTAATTCAACGTGAAGTGCCCGGTGGTGGCCGAGCTAATCCAACCGTCCACTGGCTGGGCGAGTTATCCGGTTTTCAAATTAATCGCCCAACAAGTGCTGCGGTTGGCAGTGACCGCTGAGCTGCATGGCAGTTCGTTGCGGTGGCAGTGAAAGTTAATTATGGTGATTACGATAGCTACCTGTTCGGAGGTGCTACAGGAATCCTTTCTGAGCGACCGAGAGCGAATCGGGAAAGATTTGCTCGATGCGTGAGTCTGTATTTTACTTTAACGTGGGCTGACGATGGAATGGATTCACGCAAGTTACAAGTTAGTTCTGGTCCCGGTTGGCATGCGCCTTTGGTTTGAAATCGGAACAGAGATCGAACAGAGAGATTGATTGTTAACTATAGGCCCATCATTAAAGGGACACTATCGGACGACGACCGAACCGTTCAAAAGTCGACGGTGGGCAAAGTTCGCCGTCGGGCAAATCAGTTCACACTTCTCGAGCCCAAAATGCCTCCGTTCTCATTGCGTCGGATCCCGCTTCCTGGCGTGCGTCTGTCGATGACATCCGCCAAAGTTTCCGCAGCCACACCATTTCCGGACCGGGCGAGCCGGTTTCATTTTCGCTGTCAGCCTCTGGAAACACAAATCGTGCGCCCGACTCGGCCCCACCGGTGGAAATGAGAAAAGGCAGAACTTCGAGGGATTTTTTTTCGCACATCTTTCTCACGCTTTTGGTGTCCTACTTTCCCGCCGGATGAGCAGTAGCGTAGCCTTTTGTTCGTCGCTCGCTCTCTCCCGAGTAGGCTCAAGCACCGAACGTCTTCACCGAAAAGCAGCTCTCCCCCCCGGCACAAGTTGCGCCGTGTTGGGTGCTGTGGTTGCCTGCGTTCACCGCGACGCCGGGCTGTGGTTGCGGAAAATTGGGCCCCACCAATCGTTAGCGGAGGCTTTCGAGGTTAACCGCAGCGAAATCCTATCCACGGCGACACAAACGAGAAGGGACCACGGCAGGACGGTTGGGTTCCAGATTGTGGTGTAAAGTTTGGTGAAAAGATACGCTCATCGTGGTACCTCTCGTCGACGACGTCCCTGTATCCGTATCCGGTTCGTGTGGCAGGCCGGAGAGTGGAGGCTCGCAGGATCCAGTGATGCGTCAGCAACGAATGTCTGCTACCGGACGTACTTTCTTTCAAGCTTCAGCGCACTTCGCACACACTTCGAGCCGAAGAAAATCGGTGTACGGAGTGTGATTTGCCGAGACACTCTGGCCGGCCCGGGCTCTGTCCCCCGACGACCGCCGGTTTATGGCCCCGTCGACTAAGTTACAAGTAGTTTCGGGATGAAGCAGTCAGCCCGCAGATGGCACGGCCGTAAAATACTCTAAAGCAGCTGCCAATGAAACCGTCCAAGCCTCGAGCCTGAAGCAAGACTTTGCCCGAAAACGATAAACTCTGTGACGGTGGCAACCCTCTTAAGGTGGCTTCTTTCAAGGAACTACGTGTCAATGAGCCGCTACCCGATGCCAAGTTTCGGGTTGATTCACTGTTTGCCACTGTTTGCTCCAACAGCAAGCAATTTTCCGGCCAATACTGTCTTTAATCAATTTTTTACTGTCTAAAATTTCGTTCATTTTCCCGATCGGCTGCACAAAATAGAATGCTAAATCCCGCCCGAATATGCCTTAATTGCAGCAGCGTCACGGTGTCGGTCTTCGGCTCCTCGGCGGTGCCTCGCTAACGGAAACAACCGTTTTTATGATGATTATCGATTTACGGAAGATTTTCTAATTAAATCCCGTCCGGTGGGTGCTCAATAAAAATTTTATTTCTAATTAAGAAAACCATCGGCCGCCACGAAGCAGCGCGCCACGTCAAAGTTGCTCCATGTTTTGCCGCAGCCAGAAAGTTGGTTCTTGGTTCCCGGGCGCCCCGGAAGTTTTCCGGAGAGCACCGAAACAAATGACAGTTTGCTAATAAAATTATAAATGAGTCCAAATTAGCTCGGCCATAAAATCGGCACGATCCGCCAGTGGCTCGGCAGGACGAGCGTGACAATGTCGCGCAGCGCTCTGATGGTCGAACTTTGGACGGCAAGTTTGACGGTTGTTGCCGGTGCCGTTTCCGGCGCCCGAAGAAACCTCGATAAAGCTTATCCCAAACCGCTCACGGACGCGAACACCAAGGATATTGGCCAAGAAGGGGACAGCAGGAACGGGAAAAGGATTGTGTACAAAGTACAACCGCAAACGCGACGGGAGCAAACCCCCGTTTCTGTGAAGGATCACCGACGTCCTGACCGACATCGGAAGCTGGGTTCACTCGCAGAATGTGACGGAAAAAGTTGGTTTATCAGCAAACTACAAACACAATTTTGTCTCTCTCTCTCTCTCTCTCTCTCTCTCTCTCTCTCTCTGTCTCGCTCTCGCTCTCTCTCTTTCTGAGACACACGCATCACGGACACGAGGTACGTAATGCTTCAACAGATTTCGTTCCGTTCCAAGAAATGAATCCCATTTACGGTAATCCGCTCGGCTGGCCCCGGGGTGTCTCGGGCGGCCTCATCCCTGCTAAGTGCCTTCACCGCCCACGGCCCACAATGGCCCGGCATCAGTAGCAGCATTTTTCACACATCGTTGCGCCCGGGAAACAGGAAAAATCGCTTAAAAATTTAACATCTCTTTAGATCCTCGGGAGAAAACCGACCGACGGCCGGCCACGAAAAGGTCCGCCCGGAACGGGCTGGCCTTAGCAATTGATGTGTGGTTGCTGAGAGGAATTTTGACGAGCCCAGCAAGGACCCAACCCGACGGGCACCTGCCGTAGGTCTCGGTGTGTTATTTTTTCACTTCCTTCTTCTTCCAGCACATTACCTAGCTGCCTTCTTCTGCCCTCTTCGGGTTCGCTTCGCCCGATAGTGTTTCGACCCTTGAAAAGGAAGGCGGCCCGCTAGAGGTCCGTCAGGATCATAAGCATTTCGTTCGCCGGGAAATGGCCGGGAATGCGGGCCATTTTCTTTCACAACCATACGAACGATAATGTGGCCCCGGTTATGTTTCGGGTGCCCTCCGGCGAGCCCGGGCCGTGCCGGGCTCGTTGCGTGATTTACTTTCACCTGCCCACGGAAGTGGAAATTAATTAAAATAAATAATTGATGTTGCTTAGGATATTGAGCTGCCTCCGGGCCGGGGTTTAGCCACACCAGCCTGGGCCGGGTAACTAGTGTAGGCCCCGGCCACGGAAGTAGCGGTTCCTTTCCTGTGTGCAGATGAAAGCCACGGCTTGAGGATTTCCCGGGAAAATACACGCTTCCCCGGGCGCTGGACGCTATGCTGCGGGATGGGAATAAAAACTCCCACCGAAAAAACGGGATGATCATCGGAAGTGGCTCACTTCGGGCCACTCGGCGAGAAGCGATTTCCGCTGCTCGTACAATCCGCTTTTCCGCTTAAGCAGTGCCAAAGACGGGCCGATTTGTTGCTCACTTTGTGCTTCACGCTCCACTTTGTGTGTTGATCGGCTTCGAAGGAACGCCTTTTCATTAAGGACGCCTGGAACGCTCGGGGCGCGAAACATAAATCGATTTATGTGGCAAACGCTAAAGTCGCGTGGAATAAAAAAAACGGGACAAACAATTCAACTTAAAATCCGGCCCAGACTCCGGGGCGGGATTGGAGCGCTGGGAGCGTTGGTAATCAATCTTCGTGTAATTGGACCCGCACTCGGAGCTGCCACGCTGTTCAAGGATCTCGCGCCGCGTTGTCGTCCGTCTTTTGCCCGTCAACCAGCCAGCGAGTCAGGATTTATGTTGCCCGTTGGCTTCTGGATAGCCCCCCAGGCTGGCGGCGGTGGTGCCCTACATAACGCATGCCAGGACGCGCGCGGGAACCTGAACGGCCACCATCGACCGCCCGACGATGGCTCATCGGATGTGTGTATTCAACTAATTGGAAAGATAATTAATTAACACCCGGGAAGCGTGAAGCGAGCCCGGGATCGTGGATCGCTGGCTCCGGTGAAGGATAACGGAAAAAATCCTTGGCCCGGCACCCGAACAGCACCCGGCCCCGTAAGGAGACGCAAGAAAATCAGTGGCGTACAAAACTGAGGGGGGCGCAGCACTCGATAGCATATGCCTGACGCGTGGGACATTGCTGAAAAGGGAGGAGGCACTTCCGTTCACTTGCTTGGCAGCTATTTACCGTCTGTGCTAATTGTTGTGCCACAACAAATAGCACCGTGGGCCGTACGCAAAGGCAGGGCCCTATTTTCGAATCCACTTGCTCGCCGAAGTTCCCACTCGCAATGTGACGCTATTCACCGCTGCTCGAGTAACTGCAGCTCATTAGGAGCTTATTTCTCTTTTTCTCTTCCCGTGTGTCGCAAGGATTAAACTAATTGGTGCTTGGCTCGAAGCCTAACGAAGTCGGGTGGTATCGAAGGGGATATAAAAGTAAGCGAAATAGGTCAGAATCGAATCCAGGAACCCACGCTTGAGTGCATCCAATTTTCTGCACCGTACGCATCGGCCGAGGATTAATTATTGATCACGGAAACGGTGGCCCAATGGCAGCGATACTCGACGTTACTTTGACCCCATTCTGTCAAACTTAATAATCTATGGAGGCTTTTTGAGACAACGCGGTGTGCAAAATTGGAATTTGCTGCACCGGAATTCGGACGGGGAAAAGGTGAATCAAATTTCTATTTTATTCAGCCCCAATTAAGAACAATTGCACCGGTGAGTGCTGTGGCCTCGTGTGCCCCCTTGGTACGCATTATGAGCAATAATAAATGTATGGTCATATCGGTTCCCGATAGCCTTTCGCGTCTATTCCGTGTCATGTGGTTACATAACGAGACCGAAGGATATGAATATTTCGTCACAACCTTTCGAGGTCGGGACGTTTTCCTTCAATCATCAGCCCTGATCACCATTTTTCATGCACCGAAATTGTCCCCATGAGTCGATCCGAAGGATGCTACTCGGTGGACGGCCTCCGGCTTATGTTTTCCTGGTTTCAGCGGTTTCCCCGCGGATAAACTCTTTCGCTGCTCGGTGGAGGATTGGGAAATCTCAGACAAACCCGAACAGGGTTTCTCCTTCTAAAGTTCCGTTCTCCTGCGCGGTAGGTTGTCTCTCTCGCTCTTGATTCGCAGCTGAGGTCTGATGCCTTCTCGCAAAAGAATGCTTTAGCATCGTGCGATGCCCTCGGCCTTATGATTGCATTTATGAACGCCGTTCTCTTTCTCGGAATCTCAGAAGACCGCATGCTTGGTGTGCATTAGTAGTTATAGTAGTAGTAGTGATAATAGTATCTAGCCGCTTCAAAGGTAGTTTTGTGACCAAAAATAACCGACGATGATGACTGCTGACCAGTTTCACTCGATCCCTCTCTCCAATCCATTCATCTTCAACAAAATAATCTAAGTTTTTATTACTAATGTTTTACTAACCTTCAGCAAGTTTCAATCACTGGACGGAGGGACGATTGCGCGCACGTTTCTGATCCCTTTACAAATAAAACAAACCGCATTAGAATATTTTGATAATTCGGAAACTTGTCTGTTCCTGTGCATTGAATCGCGAGCCACTTATTGGGATTGAAACATTATTTGTTTGTCCTTCACAATATTCGATTGCACGTTGTCAAATGATTTTAATACATGTTTCGATTAATTAGTGCACGATCCACAGCAAAAGGCAAGGCCTGGTGTGCCGCTGCAAGTTCGTTGTGCATTGTGCCGATTGCATTATTTGCACTTCGCCGTCCTTAATGGGTGCACTGGCTCCGATGCATAATCACCGATGCGTAAGTTGCATCACGTACACTGCACTCGGCCCGCTCGCTGATTGTCTCATTCTTAACGCATTAATGCACGCACGGTTCACACGCAACGCACCATACGCAATGGGCGGATGCACGCTCAACTGCACCGATGCACTCACAACTGCAGTTCCACATCGGTTGCCGCCCGCGAGGCGCACTGCGAAGGCGCCACACACGCCGGGCAGCATCGGCGATGCCGTGTCCCGAATATCCTAGAATATCCTATCGCACGGACGTCACACGGACGACTTTCGGAGGGAAGATTTTTTCCGACGCTTTTATACCCCCGGGTGCCCCCTCTCCTTCGGGCCGGAGCCGGATGGCATCGGATGCGATGCTTGCCAGCCAAAGTCCCCGCGTCCGCGCCCTGCCCCAAGCGCTGGCTCAGCCGCGACCGATGCCAGCCCTTTTCTCCCTGTGCGCTGGAGCGCACACGAACCGAAACATCACACACTGTTGCCATTGCCGCGCACCTTCGGAACAAGGTGTTCCGAAGGCTCCACCGTCCGCCAGAACCGTTTTCGCTGCATCCCGATATTGATCGGATCGGTGCGGCTGTGTTGGCGTGAATTCCTGCGCTGTGCGTGCGTGTTGGTGCGAGAATCACGGGAACGGAGGTTTTGAGTTTGGAACGAGAGTAGCCTTTTCCCCTCGGTCGAGAGGCTTTTGCCAACGTTGGCGAGAGGATGCTGCACCAACACTTACGGCATGGTGATGAGCCATTGTCCACCCATCCTTACAAAGAGACTATCAACTCTTCCACGTGTATGTGTCCGCACGAATTGACTGAAGACACCTTGAAACATGATTTTGGAATCATTGGACCATTTAGCTTGAGTTTAGTTGAAACACAGTATGTTGAAAAATTAAACTCTTTAATGGTTGGTTCTTACATTTTTCCGAACTTTAAATTTAAAAAAAAACATAAACAAATTTAATTCGTTTGTACCAATATTACAATGAACGAAATTAAATTCCGACTAACTAATCAACCGATTGGTGATATTTAATTTTTAAGCTATGGTATTCCAAGTAAAGTATGGTACCGAGGAACTTATGGTCACCCTGTTGGCCATGCTGTGATATGCCGAATTTTCCCCGACATTTTCTGTTGCATCGCTGAATGTTTTCCTTCGATCGAACGAACACAGTGCCGCGAAGCGAAGGTGGTCGACATGCGCAGCCAGCGCAATTTTCCCCTCAAAGGCCGCCTTCGCGCTTTCAACCGACGGACGTATTCGGGCGCATTCGTCCTTACATCGGCCACAGCCGAATCCTTTTCGGCTGTGGCCGACTGTATGGCCGAACCGTATCCGAACCTGAGGCAGCATTAAGATGAATGCGCAACAACTTGGCTTGAACGGCATCCTACGCACGGCCAGCCCGTGTAATATAAAAGTCTCCGCTCAGAGCCTGGTTTTAGTTGCTGCGAACTTGTGTCAAGGCACGCTAGGTGCGATGAGCAGTCAATGTCTATGCCAAACGGTTGAAACCCTCCAAATGACCAGCACCTGAAATGGGTTCCGATATGAAACTGTCCGGTGTCCGGTGTACTGCATCGACGGCATACCGTACAACGCAGGACTTTACGAGCCCGAGTTGTGTGAACATTACGTTCCACATCTTATCGGTTCCGCGTGGAAGAAACCCTCCAAAGTCAGCCGACGGGAAGCGAGACTCATTCGAACGTGATCTCCGGGATGAGTTCGCACTTTGTTAACGGCCGGTGTGGTTTACCGGGGTTTGCGAACTTCACGCCGTCGAGGCACAGTCCCAATGAGAAAATATGTCGACGGTGGCTAATCAGCCACTGAAAGACGCCTCGAGTGGCTTAGAAACGGCAGGAAAGGTAAGCACCGGGCTCGTTGACCTTTTCGCCAACGCTTCCTCGAAGTGACCCGAGCTCATTTTTCAACTAGATTATGATTATTGCCTCATTTTCAACTCCTAGTCGACTCTGATCGCGCGAGCGTAAACCTGGGGAATGGTTTTTGCCATCTGCTTCTAAAGGAGCCAGTAGCCTAAGCACCACAAAGGTCTCGGCCACGCGTGATGAGAATATTCTTGCCGACACCTTTTTTTCTGACAGGAACCTCTGGATGGAGTATTATAAAAGCGAAATAGGGAAGAAAATGTCGTTCTTGTGTGAGAGCATATGATGCATGTAGAGCTTATATGTTCTTGTGTCTTGAGGGACTGATATTATGAAAAAGAAATTGGCCTCTCGCATACCGATTCCTGCTTGAAACGATGTCCTATCGACGCGGATGACGAGACTTTAGCCTCCAGCCCGACGAGAAACAACTTAATGGATTTAATTTGATGAGCGCTTTGGGCGAACTTTATCACTTTCTTCAGATCAAAACACAAAACTTTAGTGATGTAAGTTTTGCGATTTTTCTAAAAACTCGCAAATGATTCACGCAACACAAACGTGCGCCATTGATATCGTTTTTGGTGATTCCTAGGTTGAAAACATGTTAAAATACGTTTGGCAGCTTAGAGGCATGTGCCATTACAATTTACCTGTTCATGAATCATAACTGACGCAATCAGACTATTAGAATGACGAACATACGATAGTAAAACCCCTCATTGTGAAACTATACCGCGCTGCCGTGCTCCCGTCAGATTACCTCCGCACTAGAATTCAACCATTTTTCTATTTTCCATTTTCCATTTTCTATTTCCTTTTTTTTCCATTTTCTATTTCCTTTTTTTCTATTTTCTATTTTCTATTTTCTATTTTCTATTTTCTATTTTC